>NC_137108.1:3449880-3902380 GCF_949357685.1 Gobio gobio | reverse complement strand
AAAACTACATCAGGGTTTAAAATCAATTGTCACTCACGTGATCCTAGACAGTTTGTTCAATGATGTCACTTCTTGGGTGATACAATTATTATTATTACTAAAGGTCGAAAATCATCACAGCTAAATATTATATTTCATTATGAATATATAATATTATATTATATTTTTGACTATATACACTACAATTGAACACTCAACTGCAATTAGAATGATACGGCAGTGTCATCATTTGAAGAAGACGGACACAGATATTGGTTTTATCATTATGAATGTGATATCGCTGCCTCTAATGCGTTTCGATGCCCTCATATGAAGATGTAATATATGGGCTTGGTTTTGATTTCTTCCTGACCCCTGACCCCTGCTTACCTGGCCTTTGATAATATGCATGAAGCGAGACATGAGTTCAGGACATTCCAGCAGGAAGTGGAAGTGGTTGAAGATGATTTTGGGATTCCTGGGAACAATGAAAGAGCGATTGTGAGAAAGTGTTTTAAACGTATAGGGCTACACACGCAGACGTATGCTAGCCATAAACTAAAGTTTAAAGGAATAGTGGACCTGAAAATGAAGATCTGCCATATTTACTTCAGTGTCACATGATCCTTCAGAAATCATTCTGATATGATGATATTTCGGATTATTATCAGTGTTGACAACAGTTCATATTTGTGTGATCTTTGATGAACAGAAAGTTCAAAAGAACATCATTTATTTGAAATATAATCTTTTGTTTCATTATAAATGTCTTCACTTTTGATCAGTGATCAGTGTATTTCAAAAAGCAGCTGTCACTATGAACATTCATTGTTTGGAAAAGACATGCATGAAGATTATGAATCAATGAAGGGCTCGACATCTTTTTCACGTGCTTGTCCTTCGGATAAGTCATTCACTTCATTCACTCAAAAACAAAAAAAATGGCTTTTCCGGAAGAAAATAGGATTTTTTAGTGTTGTAAATATCATTTATTCTGAAGCATCAGTGTTCAGTCAGCTTTGACATATTTAAATATGTATATTTATGATTATTTTTCCCTTTATAAAAGGTATAATACAAATAAATTATATATATATATATATATATATTTTTTTTTATATATATATATGCTTCATCTTTCATTTAAAATTCTTCAATTTGATCAATACATTCAATTAGAATAGTTAGACACTATAGTCACATTCAATCATTTACACTGAAAAATTACAACTGCAGTAAAACATGTTGAGATTGCTTTGAATATTTTTTTTTTAATATACAAATATGAAATGTTTGAAAGAATGATATTTTTTATTATTATTAACAACTTACACATAAGAACAATTAACATTCATTCCATTAACACTGACATTTTTAACAATAAGTCGAACAATAGACTTTGAGGGACAGAGTAAACATTATGCATAAATAATAAAATAAAAGCTAAGAAAAAATGCTTTACAAAAATAAATAAATAAATAATGTTATTATTAATAATAATAATAGGCTTTACTTTTTGTTTTTTTAATTTTAGTATACGGACTACCGGCACATCCGGGAACTTAACTGTTCATTTAGTCAACGGCCCTTTATTTTTTAGGGGAAAATAAACTTGACTCCCATAGACTTCGATACAAAATAGCGGCACAAAACAACGTCCGCTCACAGCCGTCAGGCTTGAATACCTTAAGAAATCACCAACATTAAACATGTCAAGTAATTATATGTCCAGCCGGCCTGCCATAGAGTGTGAAAGATACATCCACACACTTCATTTGGTCAATTTAAAAAACATGTCCCTTCATTCTCCCAGCGTCAAATTGGTGTAACAAGTGAATGATTTGACTTAGTTTTTGCTAGTAAACATCTTTAAATGTATATATTATGTCTTTATATTTAGAGTACTGAGAGCACTTTTCTGTCCAGCCATACAACTAGCCTGACTTAGCTTCCGATAGCATCATCCGTACTTCATGATTCAAAAAGGAAGTCAAATCATTCACTGGCTGACCTGGCGACTCCATGAGGAACGTGTAGATGTCCGGGTAAGACACCTCTGGCCACTGGGTGGGGTTGTTACACCAATTTGACGCTGGGAGAATGAAGGGACATGTTTTTTAAATTGACCAAATGAAGTGTGTGGATGTATCTTTCACACTCTATGGCAGGCCGGCTGGACATATAATTACTTGACATGTTTAATATTGGTGATTTCTTAAGGTATTCAAGCCTGACGGCTGTGAGCGGACGTTATTTTGTGCCGCTATTTTGTGTTGAAGTCTATGGGAGTCTAGTTTATTTTCCCCTAAAAGTGGGCGTGAATCTGTTCAGAGACAGTCTATGACGTTACGCCGGTTGTGCGTATAGGAAAATCTCATCTAAACACTGTATTTTGGTTCACAGGTGACTTTATAATCGTATTTATTATCTGTGATGTTTTAACTGCTTTTCTGTTTCTTTTAAGTTTACACAGCGAATCAGCAAAACTCTTTAATTCAGAGCAAAAGACAATAAAGTTTGCTTTTGAGGCTGTAACTTTAGACTTGTGGATATGGCTGTCATGGATTTTGACAGCGTTATCTAAAAGTCCACATTTTTCATTTTTACTGTGGTAGGTTAAAGGAACACGCCGACTTTTTGGGACTTTAGCTTATTCACCGTATCCCCCAGAGTTAGATAAGTCCATACATACCATTCTCATCTCGTGCCATAACTCTGTCTGACACACCCACCGCTAGCCTAGCTTAGCACAAAGACTGGAGGTATAAGGCTCCAGCTAGCCTAGCTTAGCACAAAGACTGGAGGTATACGGCTCCAGCTAGCCTAGCTTAGCACAAAGACTGGAGGTAAATGGCTCCTGCTAGCCTAGCTTAGCACAAAGACTGGAGGTAAATGGCTCCAGCTAGCCTAGCTTAGCACAAAGACTGGAGGTATACGGCTCCAGCTAGCCTAGCTTAGCACAAAGACTGGAGGTATACGGCTCCAGCTAGCCTAGCTTAGCACAAAGACTGGAGGTAAATGGCTCCAGCTAGCCTAGCTTAGCACAAAGACTGGAGGTAAATGGCTCCTGCTAGCCTAGCTTAGCACAAAGACTGGAGGTATACGGCTCCAGCTAGCCTAGCTTAGCACAAAGACTGGAGGTAAATGGCTCCTGCTAGCCTAGCTTAGCACAAAGACTGGAGGTAAATGGCTCCAGCTAGCCTAGCTTAGCACAAAGACTGGAGGTATACGGCTCCAGCTAGCCTAGCTTAGCACAAAGACTGGAGGTAAATGGCTCCTGCTAGCCTAGCTTAGCACAAAGACTGGAGGTAAATGGCTCCAGCTAGCCTAGCTTAGCACAAAGACTGGAGGTATACGGCTCCAGCTAGCCTAGCTTAGCACAAAGACTGGAGGTATATGGCTCCAGCTAACCTAGCTTAGCACAAAGACTGGAGATAAATGGCTCCAGCTAGCCTACTGCTCAATAAGTGACAAAATAACGCCAACATTTTCCTATTTACATGTTGTGGTGTGTATAGTTACATCGTGTACTAAGACCGACGGAAAATGAAAAGTTGTGATTTCTAGGCCGATATGGCTATGAACTATACTCTAATTCCTGCGTAATAATCAAGAGCTTTGAGCCGTACCATGAGTGCAGCGGCGCAATGATATTATGCACCGCCTGAAAATAGGCTAACTTCCGTCAACATAACAAATGTGACAACCTGCTTACACAGAGAGCGCTGGGGACTATTTTGAAACATGGAAACATGGCGGCGCAAAATGGCGGTTTCACTGTAATGCTGCGTTCACACCAAACGCGAATAGAGCATCTGGCGCGAGTGATTTCAATGTTAAGTCAATGGAAAGGTGCGTTGAGACGCGCGGCACGAAGGACGCGAATTGGACGCGAATTGAGCGTCTTGCATGATACGCGCGTTACACGCGAATGGTGCTTTTGTGCATTCACGCTTTTCAAGCGAATTCGCGTCTGACGCCCGAGTTGAAAAATTTGAACTTTGGCGTCAATTCGCGCCGCGTTAACCAATCAGGAGCCTGCTTGCTGCTGTCACGTGGTGAAGTGATGTGATGAGAAACCCTGCATAATTTAAAAATAGTACTATTGTGTCACAAAATGTAGTTTTAAGATTTTTTCAGGTGGGAATGTAGTTGTTTGAAGCTCAAATCTGTGGTTTATTTATAAAGAGAGCGCTTATTTAAAATAATAATCTTGTGTTTTTGGAGTTGTGAGCTCCAGGCGATCACCGGACGCTCAGCGCTCATTAACCCCGGCGAGAGCAGCCTTTCCTCGGCCAGTCCTTCTGCCGTCTGCCGCTGGCTCTGATGGCCTGTAGTGGCTCGTCTTGTGTAGATCTAACGGGCGATCTTTCCTCTCATGAATCTATCATTTTTTGTCTGCCAAATCATTTTGACTGAGGGCAAAGAGAAGTTTCATAACTTTATATTTTAAGGATATTTAAATATACATGCAGTGAAGATAATGTAGTTGCCTGGACCACATCTGTGTGGCTATTAATGCTTAATATATATTTTTTAATGAAAATGAAAAGAGGCAGAGGTGTTTTATGACATATTTTTTCCTGGAGTGCCTTGAACGCGCGTCAATTTCGCTTCCAGCGCTCGATTTCTACGCGCGTCCAATTCGCCGTGGACGCGCGAATGCATTCAAAATGTTCGCGCGTGAAACTAGACGCGGTAGGCGCGATTTTGATGCTCTATTCGCGTTTGGTGTGAACGCAGCATAAGGGACCCACGGTGTGTGTAGATAGAAACGGCTCATCCTAAGGTAATAAATACATAACGGTTCATTATGTAAGGTCTTTATACTCCACTGAAAACATAGTTATGTATATTATATTGCATTTCTGTCAATAGATCCTCAGAATACTACACACTGCACCTTTAAATGAGTTTCATATGTTGTGATTTCTCCTCATGAGGCTGCGCGAGTACCGTCAGTTCATTATATGTGAAATATGAGAGAGCTAACAGCTAACACACACTGATTATTTTGAAGACCCAGAGAGTGTGTGCAGGGGAGGAGCTCTGATCGGTTCTCTGTCACTCAGTCACAAGCGCAGCATCTATTCTACATCACTCATAAATCACAAGAACTCATTAGGCTTTCGGCTTTGGCGGGACAAAAATTTGTTTTGGCGGCCGCCAAAAAAAATTAGATGCAGGAAAAACCCTGGCAGAGTGAAGGAGACAAGTAGCCTAGCCTGCAAAATAACCAAAAATAACTAGGGACTCACAAAACTCGAGAATGATTTGTGTTTTGTATTATATTATTATTCACTATCAATCGCCACTCACACTAAATAAAGGCAGAATCATTCTCGTGTTTTGTGAGTCCCTAGTTAAAATAATCTTCAAAATAATCACTGTGTTAGCTGTTAGCTCTCTCATATTTCACATATTAAGCCAAATCAAAAGGTCGGAAGACCGAAACCATGTTGCACGTGGCCCATTCGGACAATTTTTTCCTAGAATTCCCGCTGGGTGTGAATTTCGCTCAAAAAACGTTGACTCTTCTCTGACCAGCTGACATAAAGCATACTTTCAATAAACAAGAAACAAATTATATTCAGTTATAAAGTGTTTTCTGTGTGTTGACATCTTTCGCGATGTTCTAACAGACGGGATTCGCACACAATGTCCGATTCGCCACCTAATGACTCCTTTGAACCGAATCATTTTAACGACTGGTTAGAACAACTGATCTGTCCAACACTGAACTCACGAATCAGTTTATTCATTTACTCGAACACATCTGAAATGAGAACACAAGTGTGCTTACACAATTTAGCAAGAGTGGAGAGTAAGAATTATTTTTAATTATCAACAGTATTTCAGTTTATTTCTGTTGACAATGTGTAGTAAAATAAATCGCCTACAATCATTTAGACTGGAGTGAGGTGAACCCAGAACAAAGTTGTTGTTAGCTAGCTGATCATTTTTATTAAATTGCATATGGCAGAAAATTAGGCTATTTGTTCATTTTTAATGCTATTTTTTAATATTGATATGATTATAAACCAAAACAATTATCTGTAAATAGTAGGGCTGTCAAAAGATTAATCGCATCCAAAATAAAAGTTTGTGTTTACATAATATATGTGTGTGTACTCTGTTAATTATTATTTATAAATAAATACACACACATTCATGTATATATTTAAGAAATATTTGCATGTATATACTGTATATACATTTATATAATCTATAATATATATAAATAAATGTTTTATATATAAAAATAATATTTTTTTCTTAAATATATACATGCTTGTGTGTGTATTTATATATAAATAATAATTAACAGAGTACACACACATATATTATGTAAACACTTATGTAAAAACTTTTATTTTGGATGCGATTAATCGCGATTAATCTTTTGACAGCCCTAACAAATAGTGTAAAAAATGAGGAATAAAAGAAACAAACATCGATGTAAGAGATCATACATAATATATATATGAGATATCAAAATAAGATGATCAAAATTACAAGCATTTTTTAAATGTATTGTCAGTATTGCGCTCGCAGATCACGTGGGTACGGTGTGTGTGTGTGTGTGTGTGTCAACCACCACCTAAGACCATTTTTGACCCAGGAAAAACCCTGTCTGCCCTTCAAAAATCCACTTAACAAGCGTTAAAGTCGAGCCCTGCAGTGTAAGGCATTTCTAAAAGTCTTGCTCTTGACTTACCTCGTCACGAAACACTTGAGCACTTCATCATGTTTACAGACGAACTCGATGAATCGCGGAGAGGTCATGCTGTCAGAGAAGGAAGAGTAAGCAGGCTCTCTCCATCATCAGACTATATCAATTATGCATTAATTAAAGAGTGATTTAATGATCTAATAACATTATCATTAGAGAAGCAGCCGGGCTGACGATTAGACCACATTATTAAACACTCATATACCAACTCATAATGTGACAACTGCACATAATCTGATGCGTATTGCATTATTAATGTAACACAATATTCAGAATGTAATAATGAAAACATAAGAAAATCTTGAGTTCAGAATGTAATAGTGATTTTTCACATTATGTAATAGGTTATTATATGAGAAATGTATTACATTACATGTATTACTGTAACCACAGTTCACAGTTATAATAATGTAATACTAATCTTTCAATATAATACATTTGATCAGAGTTTTATACAAAACAAGCTATTACATTAAACCAAAAATAGTCTTATTAGGTTACATTATGACCTCAACATTTTGATCAATATTTTAAACATTTTGTGATTATGACTGATTATCACGTTTGACCCAGAAACACATTTTCAGTCAATAAAAAAAAAAGAATTATGGATTTTTAATAAATTTAGATTTTTGAGTTTATAATCTACAAAATTGTATAATGTATTTATAATGTTAGTGATATGAATCTCTATAGAGACGCTTTTCATTTTTCTAGATAACTATAATACAGTAAATAAATATAGCATATATAAATATAAGTAAATAATGCACATTAATAATAAGAATTAATACAAATAATAGTATAATAGATTAAGAATTAAAATGTACTGTTAGGGAATACTACTACTTTTCATGATTAATAAAAAATATAATAATACTAAAAGTATGAATATTTAAATCTGAAATCTGCAAATGCGAGTGAAATGGTCGAGCCCTGGAAGACTATGCAGTGTTTTAAAGTTTAACTCAGGGACTATTTTGACAACTGATTTAATGCAATAGTGTTTTAAATTGTGCAGTCCATTGGCTTGTTCCAGTCTGGATATTCTCAATAGTACATCTCAGAACTGGGAAGATCATTATTGTCTGTTATAAGATCATGATATACAATTTTAGGAAGATCGCCCACCCGTACTTAGTACATGATGAGTTGGTACACATCTTCAGGGTTCTCCTGTATTTACAGATTCCACACTTTTTGAAGCATTTCGGCACTTTTAAGGTGCACATGTAAATGTAAAGGGTTAATGTATTGAGTTTGAGTCTTACCCGTGTGGCATCTGACAGGAACAACACATGTAGAAGGCCTGGATGACGGCGCTCAGGCGATTGGCTATCATAGAGATGACATCCTGACCGTCGGCATAACCCTCGGGCGTCTTCATCACGGACTCGCCCTCCAGCAACAGAGGGGCGTTCTCGCTGGACACCGAGGGGTCAGAGGGGTCGGCCTCCTGCTTTTTCAGGAAAAGTGAGGCGATGTCATTTCCTGAGGATGAGGTTGTGGCGTCTGTGCTCTCCTTCTCCAGCTCAGTGGAGATGAGGACCAGCCATTCGTCAAGAGAGTGCCATAACAGCTCCAGAGGCTAAACCGCAACACAAGACCACAGGCCAAACTGACTGATCTTCAGCCTTCATTCAGATATTATTACACACTTGGGTAACACTTTACTCAAAGCCTCTACGCATAATGCATTATAAAGATGTTCATAATGTATGCTATAATGCATTATATGAATATATTCATAAATAGTTGTAATCAAAGTTAAAATATGTCAGATGATATTCACAGATTACTTGTTACATCTGAAATTGACAAATCGTTAAAAAAACGATTTTCAAGCATGTGATCAGTTGGACAAAAAAATATTATAATTATTATTATTAAAACACATTTTATTAAATTAATAAAGAATTATTTTACTATTGCAGTACACTGTAAAATTACAATTGAAAAAAAAAGTAAAATTGTACTGTAAAATTGAAAAATTTAGTTTTCAATAATTATAATAAAAGTATAGATTTGTTGTTATTATTATTATTATTATTATTATTATTATTATTATTATTAATAATAATGTTATTTTCATTGTATTTTATTGTATTGTATTTTTATTTTATTTTATTGTATTGTATTTTTATTTTATTTTATTGTATTTTTTATTTTATTGTATTGTATTTTATTTTACTGTATTTTTATTTTATTGTATTTTTTATTTTATTGTATTGTATTTTATTTTACTGTATTTTTAATTTTAATGTATTTTTAATTTTATTTAATTGTATCTTATTGTATTTTTAATTTTATTGTTTTTTTATTTTATTTTATTGTATTGTATTTTATTTTACTGTTTTTTATTTTAATGTATTTTATATAATTTAATTTAATTTTATTTAATTGTATTTTATTCTATTTTAATGTTTTTTTTGTATATTTAATTGAATTTTATTGTATTGTATTTTATTTTACTGTATTTTATATTTTATTGTATTTTTATTGTATTTTATTGTATTGTATTTTATTATTTTATTCTATTTTATTTTATTTTATTTATTTTTTTATTTTATTTTATTTTTATTTTACTGTATTTTTTATTTTATTTTATTTATTTATTGTATATTTAATTAAATTTTATTGTATTGTATTTTATTTTACTGTATTTTATATTTTATTTTATTGTATTTTATCTTATTTTATTTTATTTCTTTATTTTATTTTATTTTTATTTTACTGTATTTTTTATTTTTATTTATTTATTTATTGTATATTTAATTTGATTTTATTGTATTGTATTGTATTTTATTTTACTGTATTTTATTGTATTTATAAAAAAAATGATTCTCAAGCATGTGATCAGTTAAAGACAAAATTATTATTATTAAAAAATATATTTATTAAATTAATAAAGAAATATTTTACTATTGCAATATACTGTAAAATTAAAAATGAAAAAAGTAAAATTGTACTGTAAAATTGAAAAATGTAGTTTTTAATAATATAATAAAAGTATAGATTTGTTATTATTATTATTATTATTATTATTATTAATGGTTATTTTCATTGTATTGTATTGTATTGTATTGTATTGTATTGTATTGTATTGTATTGTATTTTTATTTTATTGTATTGTATTGTATTGTATTGTATTGTATTTTTATTGTATTGTATTGTATTGTATTGTATTGTATTGTATTGTATTGTATTGTATTGTATTGTATTGTATTGTATTGTATTGTATTGTATTGTATTGTATTTTTATTGTATTGTATTGTATTGTATTGTATTGTAACCAGAACATCCGTTTCTTTAAGCCTCTGAACACTGGCCTTTAAACACGCCGTCTGCTCTATAATGCCCTCTGACCTTGAACACCTGGCTCCGCGGCGTCTTGTTTCCGTTGTAGCACAGGTCATTCCCGTTGTTTGGGGAGGACGGTCCCAGGCAGAACACATGACAGAAGATCCGGATAATCCGGAGTAAACTCTTTGTTTGGACCTCGAAGTTACTGGACAAGCTGAGAGGAAACAGATTTGAGTAAAGGAGGTTTTAAAAAGCAGAGAGCCGTCTGAAGCTGTGGATACCTCAGCAGTTTGTGTCCATTGGTGGTGGCCACCTCGGCCAGGCTGGTCAGGATCCTCTGGTAGTCCGAGTCATTCTGCTGCGAAACATATTCCAGAACCTGCCGCAGCTGAGGAATAATATTCAGCATGTTAAAGACATTAATGCACATAAACTCATATAGAAGGACAGATGGGGCGTACCATGCTCTCTTTAATGTCGTCGTTCTGGGTCATCTGAATCAGAGTCTGAAACAGCCGGCCGTGATGCTGGATCAGGATTTCACATGTTTCACCATAACCACCCTAAAACACACACACACACACACACACACACACACACACACACACACACACACACACACACACACACACACACACACACACACACACACACACACACACACACACACACACACACACACACACACACACACACACACACACACACACACACACACACACACACACACAGTTAATATCGTTAACTAACACTATTAAAAACACACGTTACATGTACTTACTATAGTAATAACTATAAATGATGCATAATTACATTCAATTAACCCTAAACCAGGGCTCGACATTAAGCCTGTTCACAAGCAAATCTGTCATTCACTTGTCCGAGAAAAACATTTGCTTAGACAAAAGAGAACTGGAGCGCTGCTGGAATCCTTGTATCCTCTGGTGCTCTTGGAAGGGTTAAATGTTGAAAAAGAATTTGGAAAAAAATTCATGTATACATTTATATAATCTATAATATATATAAATATAAATGTTTTATATATAAAAATAATATTTTTTTCTTAAATATATACATGCTTGTGTGTGTATTTATATATAAATAATAATTAACAGAGTACACAAACATATATATTATGTAAACACAAACTTTTATTTTGGATGCGATTAATCGCGATTAATCTTTTGACAGCCCTACTAAAAATGGAACTAAAATTAACATGAAAACTAAACTATAAAAAATGATATATATAAATAATAACCAATGAATGATAGTCTGAGGAGTGTGTTCACCTGCACACACAGGTCCAGCGGCGTGACCCCGTTGTTGTCGGGCAGATATTTGGCTCCTCTGAACAGCAGGATCTGAGCCGTGTCCCTCTGGCCGTGACTAAAACACAATCACAGAAGCTTGTAAACTGCACAATATCAAAAAAATGTAAAATAAAAAATATTGTTCGTGATTTATTTTGCTCTATCCTCTGCGCTTCCGTGTTCGTCAACACGTCATGTGCAGTGTTGGGGAATGTTACTTTGAAAAGTAATGCATTACAATATTGCTTTACTTCCTTAAAAAGTAACTAATTGAGTTACTTAGTTACTTTTTAAGAAAAGTAATGCGTTACGGTTACTTTTGCGTTATTTTTCTCACCTGGGCTGGGCTTGTTTTTGTTTATAACAAAAGTGTTATATTTTTGTGCAACGGTAAAGACCTCTTCATACCAAAATGTAAATAATAAGCCCCAGGCTGAGGTTAAAATGCAGATTGACGCATGAACAGTAGAGGGCGCAGCTCTGGATAATGGAGAATAGGATGCCGGAGAAAAAAGTTTTACCAATAAAAACTAAAAATCTAGTAATTTTCATCATCAAAGGTCAGCATCAAGACATTGGTAAATTAAATATAAAGGTATATTATGCATAAAAATAGTTGTTTTATTTAACATATTTAATTATTGGAGGTTTGCATAGTACTCTGATTTTGCATTTGACTGATTTTATTCATTTTGAGGAGAACAGAATCTTTATTGTGCAAGTGAGATAAATAAATGCTCACATTGAGTCTGGAACTACAATAACCCTCATGTTCACACACACACACACACACACACACCTCTGCACTTATTTTCCTCAACATGGGGGCAGGCTGTCAGTCAAATTAATGTGAAAAAGTAACTCAGATTTTGTTGTAAATTTGAAAAGTATATGCGTTACTTTACTAGTTACTTGGAAAAAGTAATATTATTACGTAACTCAAGTTACTTGTAATGCGTTACCCTCAACACTGGTGATTATAGTTTATAAAGTTATGCATATGGATATTTTTCTTCGCTTTAGAAGGCCTTTATTAACCCTCTGGAGCTGTATGGAGTACTTTTATGATGGAGGGATGCGCTTTTTTGGTAAAGCTTGGAAGAGCCAGGATATTTTTTAATAAAACTCTGATTGGATGGCTTGAAGGGGAGAAAATCATGGGCTAATTTTCATTTTTCAGTGAACTATCCCTTTAAGTTTCAACTAGCACCACAACAAACTTGTAGCCTATCAACAGTAGGGGGTGTGTCCACACATGATGGGGGAGGAGAGAGAGTGAGCCAATCAGCAGTAGGGGGCGTGTCCGCTCATGATGGGGGAGGAGAGAGAGTGAGCCAATCAGCAGTAGGGGGCGTGTCCGCTCATGATGGGGGAGGAGAAAGAGTGAGCCAATCAGCAGTAGGGGGCGTGTCCACACATGATGGGGAGGAGAGAGAGTGAGCCTATCAACAGTAGGGGGCGTGTCCACACATGATGGGGGAGGAGAGAGAGTGAGACGATCAGCAGTAGGGGGCGTGTCCACACATGATGGGGGAGGAGAGAGAGTGAGCCTATCAACAGTAGGGGGCGTGTCCACACATGATGGGGGAGGAGAGAGAGTGAGACGATCAGCAGTAGGGGGCGTGTCCACACATGATGGGGGAGGAGAGAGAGTGAGACATTCAGCAGTAGGGGGCGTGTCCACACATGATGGGGGAGGAGAGAGTGAGACAATCAGCAGTAGGGGGCGTGTCCACACATGATGGGGGAGGAGAGAGAGTGAGCCAATCAGCAGTAGGGGGCGTGTCCACACATGATGGGGGAGGAGAGAGAGTGAGACAATCAGCAGTAGGGGGCGTGTCCACACATGATGGGGGAGGAGAGAGTGAGACAATCAGCAGTAGGGGGCATGTCCACACATGATGGGGAGGAGAGAGAGTGAGCCAATCAACAGTAGGGGGCGTGTCCACACATGATGGGGAGGAAAGAGTGAGCCTATCAACAGTAGGGGGCGTGTCCACACATGATGGGGGAGGAGAGAGAGTGAGACGTTCAGCAGTAGGGGGTGTGTCCACACATGATGGGGGAGGAGAGAGTGAGACAATCAGCAGTAGGGGGCGTGTCCGCTCATGATGGGGGAGGAGAGAGTGAGAAAATCAGCAGTAGGGGGCGTGTCCACACATGATGGGGAGGAGAGAGAGTGAGACGATCAGCAGAAGGGGGTGTGTCCGAACATGATGGGGAGGAGAGAGAGTGAGCCAATCAACAGTAGGGGGTGTGTCCACAAATGATGGGGGAGGAGAGAGAGTGAGACGATCAACAGTAAGGGGCGTGTCCACACATGATGGGGGAGGAGAGAGAGTGAGACAATCAGCAGAAGGGGGCGTGTCCACACATGATGGGGGAGGAGAGAGAGTGAGACAATCAGCAGTAGGGGGCGTGTCCACACATGATGGGGAGAGAGAGTGAGCCAATCAACAGTAGGGGGTGTGTCCACACATGATGGGGGAGGAGAGAGTGTGAGCCAATCAGCAGTAGGGGGCGTGTCCACACAAGATGGGGGAGGAGAGAGTGAGACAATCAGCAGTAGGGGGCGTGTCCGCTCATGATGGGGGAGGAGAGAGTGAGACAATCAGCAGTAGGGGGCGTGTCCACACATGATGGGGAGGAGAGAGTGAGCCTATCAACAGTAGGGGGTGTGTCCACACATGATGGGGAGGAGAGAGAGTGAGCCAATCAACAGTAGGGGGCGTGTCCACACATGATGGGGGAGGAGAGAGAGTGAGACGATCAGCAGTAGGGGGCGTGTCCACACATGATGGGGGAGGAGAGAGTGAGACAATCAGCAGTAGGGGGCGTGTCCGCTCATGATGGGGGAGGAGAGAGTGAGACAATCAGCAGTAGGGGGCGTGTCCACACATGATGGGGAGGAGAGAGTGAGCCTATCAACAGTAGGGGGTGTGTCCACACATGATGGGGAGGAGAGAGAGTGAGCCAATCAACAGTAGGGGGCGTGTCCACACATGATGGGGAGGAGAGAGAGTGAGCCAATCAACAGTAGGGGGCATGTCCACACATGATGGGGGAGGAGAGAGTGAGACAATCAGCAGTAGGGGGCGTGTCCACACATGATGGGGAGGAGAGAGAGTGAGCCAATCAACAGTAGGGGGCGTGTCCACACATGATGAGGAGGAGAGAGTGAGCCTATCAACAGTAGGGGGCGTGTCCACACATGATGGGGAGGAGAGAGAGTGAGCCAATCAACAGTAGGGGGCGTGTCCACACATGATGGGGGAGGAGAGAGAGTGAGACGATCAGCAGTAGGGGGCGTGTCCACACATGATGGGGGAGGAGAGAGTGAGACAATCAGCAGTAGGGGGCGTGTCCGCTCATGATGGGGGAGGAGAGAGTGAGACAATCAGCAGTAGGGGGCGTGTCCACACATGATAGGGAGGAGAGAGTGAGCCTATCAACAGTAGGGGGTGTGTCCACACATGATGGGGAGGAGAGAGAGTGAGCCAATCAACAGTAGGGGGCGTGTCCACACATGATGGGGAGGAGAGAGAGTGAGCCAATCAACAGTAGGGGGCATGTCCACACATGATGGGGGAGGAGAGAGTGAGACAATCAGCAGTAGGGGGCGTGTCCACACATGATGGGGAGGAGAGAGAGTGAGCCAATCAACAGTAGGGGGCGTGTCCACACATGATGAGGAGGAGAGAGTGAGCCTATCAACAGTAGGGGGTGTGTCCACACATTATGGGGGAGGAGAGAGAGTGAGCCAATCAACAGTAGGGGGCGTGTCCACACATGATGGGGGAGGAGAGAGAGTGAGCCAATCAACAGTAGGGGGCGTGTCCACACATTATGGGGGAGGAGAGAGTGAGACGATCAGCAGTAGGGGGCATGTCCACACATGATGGGGGAGGAGAGAGTGAGACAATCAGCAGTAGGGGGCGTGTCCACACATGATGAGGAGGAGAGAGTGAGCCTATCAACAGTAGGGGGTGTGTCCACACATTATGGGGGAGGAGAGAGAGTGAGCCAATCAACAGTAGGGGGCGTGTCCACACATGATGGGGGAGGAGAGAGAGTGAGCCAATCAACAGTAGGGGGCGTGTCCACACATGATGGGGAGGAGAGAGAGTGAGCCAATCAACAGTAGGGGGCGTGTCCACACATGATGGGGGAGGAGAGAGAGTGAGACGATCAACAGTAGGGGGCGTGTCCACATGATGGGGGAGGAGAGAGAGTGAGCCTATCAACAGTAGGGGGCGTGTCCACATGATGGGGGAGGAGAGAGTGAGACAATCAGCAGTAGGGGGCGTGTCCACATGATGGGGGAGGAGAGAGAGTGAGACAATCAGCAGTAGGGGGCGTGTCCACACATGATGAGGAGGAGAGAGTGAGCCTATCAACAGTAGGGGGTGTGTCCACACATGATGGGGGAGGAGAGAGAGTGAGCCTATCAACAGTAGGGGGCGTGTCCACACATGATGGGGGAGGAGAGAGAGTGAGACGATCAACAGTAGGGGGCGTGTCCACATGATGGGGGAGGAGAGAGAGTGAGACAATCAGCAGTAGGGGGCGTGTCCACACATGATGAGGAGGAGAGAGTGAGCCTATCAACAGTAGGGGGTGTGTCCACACATGATGGGGGAGGAGAGAGAGTGAGCCAATCAGCAGTAGGGGGTGTGTCCACACATGATGGAGGAGGAGAGAGAGTGAGACGATCAACAGTAGGGGGCGTGTCCACATGATGGGGGAGGAGAGAGAGTGAGACGATCAGCAGTAGGGGGCGTGTCCACACATGATGGAGGAGGAGAGAGAGTGAGACGATCAGCAGTAGGGGGCGTGTCCACACATGATGGGGGAGGAGAGAGAGTGAGACGATCAGCAGTAGGGGGTGTGTCCACACATGATGGAGGAGGAGAGAGAGTGAGACGATCAGCAGTAGGGGGTGTGTCCACACATGATGGAGGAGGAGTTTAATGGTGAAAGTCAAAAATATTTCATAGTGTGCAAGTCATTTTTTGTCATTTTACATCAAAACTAGGCTCAGTTGCCACATGCCCACAGCTGCTATAATGGATGGATGTGCTTTTCTGGGCTTCAAAAACTCTATAAGCTCTATTTACTCCCATAATGAAGCTTGGAAGAGCCAGGACATTTGTTAATATAACTCTGATTATGTTTGGCTGAAAGAAGAAAGTCATATACGCCTAGGATGCCTTGAGAGTGATTGTTGGGTGAACTAACCCTTTAATATTTAATATTAACGTAAGCCTCTGAAGAAGAGAGAGATCGTTATGTGAATAAATGACTCTGTTAGCGACTCTTCAACATACACCCGTCCTACAAATACATGTCTCTTCTTATGTTTTGTATTAGTATTTATTTATTGATCCTTGTACGTTTTAAATACAGTTTCTGAATGTTACTTGCATGTACAAATACCTGATGTTATTCATGATCAAGTAGTACTGTATGGAAACTTATAACGTTTACCATTAGTTATGTGATGCTAAAGCAGCTCAAATCAAGGTTAAACTGAAACTCAGGGCATTTCAACTGCTCTTCTGCTCACATATTTGAGGGTTGCTATTGGATTATTGAGGGTAAACGTCATTTTAAGTAAGAACTTTAAGTACGGCTGGGGCTTCCTGTCTCTCCAACCAACTATAACTCGCTCAACAAGATTCTCTTTATCCCGACGGTTCTCAGAGTTTTTGACTATAAGGCCACCCATTGTCCACAGCGGTATTCAAAGGCGCCCTACCCCTGTTTTTGTCCTATTTGATTCTATTCAGCTCGAAATACCCCACAGATCATGTATTATACCATGTTGTAAATTACTTTTGAGTCACATCACTCTAAACTTCTGACATACACTCACTTAAAGGATTATTAGGAACACCTGTTCAATTTCTCATAATTATCTAATCAACCAATCACATGGCAGTTGCTTCAATGCATTTAGGGGTGTGGTCCTGGTCAAGACAATCTCCTGAACTCCAAACTGAATGTCAGAATGGGAAATAAAGGTGATTTAAGCAATTTTGAGTGTGGCATGGTTGTTGGTGCCAGACGGGCCGGTCTGAGTATATCACAGTCTGCTCAGTTACTGGGATTTTCACACACAACCATTTCTAGGGTTTACATAGAATGGTGTGAAAAGGGAAAAACATCCAGTATGCGGCAGTCCTGTGGGCGAAAATGCCTTGTTGATGCTAGAGGTCAGAGGAGAATGGGCCGACTGATTCAAGCTGATAGAAGAGCAACTTTGACTGAAATAACCACTCGTTACAACCGAGGTCTGCAGCAAAGCATTTGTGAAGCCACAACACGCACAACCTTGAGGCGGATGGGCTACAACAGCAGAAGACCCCACCGGGTACCACTCATCTCCACTACAAAGAGGAAAAAGAGGCTACAATTTGCACAAGCTCACCAAAATTGGACAGTTGAAGACTGGAAAAATGTTGCCTGGTCTGATGAGTCTCGATTTCTGATGAGACATTCAGATGGTAGAGTCAGAATTTGGAGTAAACAGAATGAGAACATGGATCCATCATGCCGTGTTACCACTGTGCAGGCTGGTGGTGGTGGTGTAATGGTGTGGGGGATGTTTTCTTGGCACACTTTAGGCCCCTTAGTGCCAATTGGGCATGGTTTAAATGCCCCGGCCTACCTGAGCATTGTTTCTGCCCATGTCCATCCCTTTATGACCACCATGTCCCCATCCTCTGATGGCTACTTCCAGCAGGATAATGCACCGTCACAAAGCTCCAATCATTTCAAATTGGTTTCTTGAACATGACAATGAGTTCACTGGACTAAAATGGCCCCCACAGTCACCAGATCTCAACCCAATAGAGCATCTTTGGGATGTGGTGGAACGGGAGCTTCGTGCCCTGGATGTGCATCCCACAAATCTCCATCAACTGCAAGATGCTCTCCTATCAATATGGGCCAACATTTCTAAAGAATGCTTTCAGCACCTTGTTGAATCAATGCCACGTAGAATTAAGGCAGTTCTGAAGGCCAAAGGGGGTCAAACACAGTTTTAGTGTGTGTTCCTAATAATCCTTTAGGTGAGTGTTTGGTTTTCTGAGCGCACACACACACACCCAAAGCAAAGCTGGACGTCTGACAGAGCTGTTAATCTGCTGTTAATATGAATACAAACAACAAAAGACTAACAGAAAATCACTCGCTGCTCTCGACTGAATAACTTTAGTAGCTCATCCTGATTGCCCATCTGTAATGATGGCACTGCCATTCCCAAAACCCAAACAGATGTGTATTTACAATACACGAGCATCACAAAAGCCAGTATGACATTATAAGAGTCAGATCGTGCCCAGATCAGCTGTACGTTTAATTACTCGTTTTAATGATCTGTTGTGAGGCATGTTAGTGTTGATCATCATCAGTGTTGAGTGGACTCATATCAGTAATCAAAACAAGGGATGGATGCAGTGCTGTTGCTCAGCAACCACATCTGAACACTCAGAATCGCGACAGCGGCTCATCCTGATCCGGACACATTCCTATTAGCCTGTCATTACAGCAAAGAAAGCTCATTCTCCAGTTATTCTCATTAACCCTCTGGGGTTCTTCATTTATGGGTCACACTCAGGGCCTTCCGGTCAAAAATGACCCGGAGGGCAGGATTAAGATAAAAAAAGATTTGAGTAAAATCAATGAAATATATTTTTGTTCAATAATATTTTTTATTTTCTTTTTTGGTGTTTTGAGATAATTTTATGATTATTAATTAATATTTATGCAATAATTATGACCAATTTTTTCCCATTGAATATAATAAAAAATGTATATATATATATATATATATATATATATATATATATATATATATATATATATATATATATATATATATATATATATATATATATATATATATATATATATATATATATATATATATATATATATATATATATATATATATATAATTTTTAAAAAAAAAATTTTATTAAAGCTGTATTTCATTTTAGGGTCAAGCCGTGGCCTCACGAAAGAAATTTTTTTATGAGATCGGTGCCATCCGGTGGACACATTGAGCATTTTTATCACGCAATAGCACATTTTTACCACTATAGTGGATCTTGCATTTTATTAAAAAAAAATTACAAATCGTAGCTTCATCAGAATGTTCCGAAACTTGGTGACTTTATTGGTACTTGGCATATGAACACCCAAAAAAAGGGTACAGGATTTGAAAAGTCTAAGTGATCGTAAAAAAAAAATAGTCACACTCAGGACCTTCGGGTCAAAAATGACCCCCATAGGAAATGAATGGGAAATGAGTTTTTTTGTGCATACAATCTACAAATCAGCCAGGATGCAGAAAAAAAGGACTCAACAGTGAAGGGGTGAATCTCTAAAACATCAAGAGTGCAAAACAGACAAAAAAACTCACACACACACACTTATACACACAAAAACACACGCACACACAAATTAACGCGTGCCATTCCAAAAGCTAATTGTGTTTTTTTGTCTGTTTTGCACTCTTGATGTTTTAGAGATTCACCCCTTCACTGTTGAGTCCTTTTTTTCTGCATCCTGACTGATTTGTAAATTGTATGCACAAAAAAACCCTCTGTATTTTCATATTTATGCCAATTTCCCATTCATTTCCTATGGGGGTCATTTTTGACCTGAAGTTCCTGAGTGTGACTATTTTTTTTTACTTTTCAAATCCTGTCCCCAATTTTTTGGGGGTTGTTCATATACCAAGTACCAATAAAGTCACAAAGTTTCGGACCATTCCGATGAAGCTACGATTTTTAACATTAAAAAAAAAATGACAGAAGACCCCCAGAGGGTTAAACGCACAAGAAAGCCTTGTTTATATACCGGGAAAATGACCCCTAATTACCCAGAAAGCCGTCCAGATTCAGTCACTGAATTGACGTTAATTTTCTTAAGGGGCCACATTGTAAATGTTGACCATATGTGCACTTTCATGCCGAAGTGAAACAAACAGTAATCATGGTGGTGAGTTTGATCACCTGCAGGCGAAGTACAGCGGGGTGGCTCCAGATACGTTGGGCCTGTTGATGTCCGCTCCGCTGTCCAGAAGACACTGCACCGTCTGTGGAAACAGCACAACATCACTTTATACCATTAGCAAAAGCACTCTTAGCTCTAGTGTGGCGATGGGGTCCGTACAGTCTTGTGTCCGTTCTGGCAGGCCACATGTAAGGCGGTCTGGCCCATGGCGTCCTCCACGTCCACATTAGTCACATGCTGCACCAGGTCATGAAGAAGCTCAGTCCGGCCATTCACCGCCAGCCAATGAATCTAAAGACACGAGAGGACGAGAGGAAGAAGAACTAACTATTAGGAACTAATATTACAGACTCGTTCTGTCCACTCAACCAGAGGCTCGCCAGCCTTTTCTCTGGTGAAAGAAACATACATTAAGCCAAAATATTAAATGTCATGGATAAATATTCACTGAGTAAGCCACCATTTTGAACATGGAAAGATGGGAACATCATTTTATTTTTACACAGATTGGTAGGTTTATTAGTACAATTTATAATTCTAATTCTATCCGAATTATGGCTTTCATGTTAGTCTTTCTTCAGAAAAATCAAACAAAATAAAAAATTGGAGCCAATATTAATAAATAAAACACACACATATACGCCGATCAGGCTTAACATTATGACCACTTCCTAATATTGTGTTGGTTCCCCTTTTGCAGCCAAAACAGCCCTGACCCGTCGAGGCATGGACTCCACTAGACCCCTAGAACCTAGGCCGGTTCTCCACTGTTCCTTCATGACCCTGTGGCCGGTTCTCCACTGGTCCTTCATGACCCTGTGGCCGGTTCTCCACTGGTCCTCCATGACCCTGTGGCCGGTTCTCCACTGGTCCTTCATGACCCTGTGGCCGGTTCTCCACTGGTCCTCCATGACCCTGTGGCCGGTTCTCCACTGTTCCTTCATGACCCTGTGGCCGGTTCTCCACTGTTCCTTCATGACCCTGTCACCGGTTCTCCACTGTTCCTTTCTTGGAGCACTTTTGATAGAGACTGACCACTGCAGACCGAGAACACCCCACAAGAGCTGCAGTTTTGGAGATGATCTGACCCAGTCGTCTAAACGTCACAATTTGGCCCTTGTCAAACTCGCTCAAATCCTTACACTTGCCCATTTTTCCTGCTTCTAACACATCAACTCTAAGGACAAAATGTTCACTTGCTGCCTAATATATCCCACCCACTAACAGAAGATGAAGAGATCATCAGTGTTATTCACTTCACCGGTCATAATCTTATGCCTGATCAGTGTATAAATAACAAAACATATGTATGTATAGTTTACACATATAGAATTTTGCACATGTATTTCCATTTGCAGTATTTTTGTTGTATCTATGGTTAAAATGTAATATATTGTTCTGCTGTAGACAATGTTAAAATACCAACACTGCAAAAAATGCTTTTCTTACTTAGTATTTTTGTCTTGTTTTCAGTCCAAATATCTAAAAATCTTACATTAAGAAGCATTTACTAGACAAGCAAAAGTTTTTGTCTTGTTTTGGGGGAAAATAACTCAAAATGAAGGGAGTTTTTGCTTAAAATAAGCAAAATAATCTGCCAATGGGGTAAACAAAATAATCTTAATTCAAACAGAAAACAAGATTATTTTGCTTACCCCATTGGCAGATTATTTTGCTTATTTTAAGCAAAAACTCCCTTCATTTTGAGTTATTTTCCCCCAAAACAAGACAAAAACTTTTGCTTGTCTAGTAAATGCTTCTTAATGTAAGATTTTTTAGATATTTGGACTGAAAACAAGACAAAAATACTAAGTAAGAAAAGCATTTTTTGCAGTGAATAATAACAAAATAATATTAATACCAACAACAATAAACCCAGTCAAAGGTTTGGATATACTTGCAGGAATATGTGGTTCTAATAAGACTAATTTAGTTAATTCATTCATGAGAGTTTAATTACAAAAGTGTTTACATTTTTTTATTTAAAAAAAAGGTGAGCAGAAGTGAATAAGAAGCAGCCAACAATAAAACATTTAATATTTTTAATATGATATAAACCCAAAAATGTAGGGTTTTTAGGTTTTCTAATTTTTTAATTCTATATTACAACTCTATAATAAATATATTAATTGTCAGAGAGTAGGGATGCCACAATTCTCAATATAATATTGAACCGTTCGGTACGGCATTCACGGTTCAATACGCGCTTGTGAATTGCGTTTTTGCATTTAATTATTTATTTTTCTATATATTCTATCATTTGCCTCCATCCCAGTACTGAACAAGAATGTTTGTAACCAAGCAGATTATATGCAACCATTGACTGCCATAGCATTTTCCCCCTACTATGGCAGTCAATGGTTGCTCTCTCTGCTTGATTACAAACATTCTTCAAAATATCTTCAGAACAAAGAAACTCATACAGGTTTGGAACAACTTGAGGGTGAGTAAATGATGACAGAATTTTCATTTTTGGGTGAAGTATCCCTTTAATGGCATTTTTTCCCCTTACATTACTTTTACTTTTATACTTTAAGTAGTTTTGAAACCAGTACTTTTACACTTTTACTTGAGTAAAACGCTTGAATTGATACTTCAACTTCTACAGAAGTCTTTTTAAACCCTAGTATCTATACTTCTACTTGAGTAATGAATGCGAATACTTTTGACACCTCTGGTGACAAGCCATCAGAACCGAAAACCGTGGGTAAAAACCGATGAATGTATTGAACCATGGACTAACTGTATTGTTGCATCCCTATCAGAGGATCCTAATAATATTTCTGTCTCAAGCGCAGTGTTTTCTCATCATACTCACAGCAGTGAGCCCTTCATTATTGCAGATGTTCACATCAGCATTGAACTCTAACAGTCTGCCCATGCACTTCTTCTGTCTGGGAAAATATAAGACAACATGGGAAAAAAATGAGCATGGGTCTACACATACATTTTTTTTGTTGTTGCATGTAATACACACAAATGCTCAGGCTATATGAAAGCTTGAAGGGCTAAAGAATAGTGAGTGTGTGTTGCTGTTCTTCCAGCAGGGGGCAGTGCTGCCTCCGCTTACCCGTTTCTGGCCGCCAGATGCAGAGGTGTGCAGCCGGAGATGTCCTGATAGTTGGGATTCGCTCCACGCTTCAACAGCAGGACAAGACACTCTACAGATCCACAACTGAAACCACAAATACATACACGAAGAACAGATTCAATATGGGTCATCAGAATATAAAAAAGAATTGGCTGTTTAACACTAACACTGCTGGAAACCCCTTAAAAGGGGACCTATTATGCCCATTTTTACAAGATGTAATAGTCCCCAGAATATGTCTAAAGTTTCAGCTCAAAATACCCCACAGATCATTTATTATATAATGTTGTAAATGCCCATTTTTGAGTTGAAGGAAAAAACATGGCGTTTTTGTGCATGTATCTTTAAATTAGTGATGCACCGATCATGATTTTACATGGCCGATTCCGATACCGATTGTTTTTAATTAATTTTTTTACACAACAAAAGAATGAAAGTATACATGAACAAGATGTTGATTTGGTATTTAACAGGCTAAATTGGCTTTTGGCTAATGAAAACAAGTCCGCAATCTGAAATTAACGGGAAATTGAATTGGAAATTAAAAGACTGAACGGTGAAATTAAAGGCAACAACTGCATATTCTGCAATCCAAACAAAGATGTTACTTAAATCGGCATTTGTTTTTAAATTCAGAGTAAAGAAAAAAAGTCTTTACCAGTGAAATTAAATAAAACCAAAGTATATAATTGTTCCAAAATGTTAAATCAAATAATGTTTAGTGCAGCGAATAAAACTAAGATGCTACAGCAGGTGCTTTTTAAATCAAATTAAGTCAATTTATTTTTAAGGTAAAATAAAAATGATCATCCTATAGGCTACAGAACTGTTAGTATGTGCATGTTCTTCTTTAGGCTACAAAAAGAAGTATTTCAGCTTTGTCACAAGTTAGTCTGTTTCGTTCTCATCCGATGCAGCACGTGAGAAGCTGAGCTGAACAAACGCTCACTATCTGCGCTTGTGCAGGCGCGGAGAGGTAAGCTCGCGCAGGAAAGCGGCTCTTCATTCCCTTCAGCGTATCTCGTCTCTTCCATCAGTTCTCCAGTTTCCGTTTGTAACACACAAGTGACATGTTCGCGAATGATTGCAATATAGGCGTGTGTGCACGTGGGCACACTTCCGGAAAAATCGGCAGAAAAATACAAAGAAAACCGGTCGCGCGCTAGAAGCAAAAACCGTCCGGTTCCGATTTTTGGCCGGTCAACCGGTGCATCCCTACTTTAAATGCAAATGAGCTGCTGCTCCACCCCCTATCCAGAAGAGGGCGGAGCCTGTACAGCTCGTGCCTCTGAAACTCTGCCAAAAACTAAAACATCTGTTTGGTTTTGATGATCATCTCTATCGCGCTCACACTCACGCGACATTGCAGTTCTTCATCATCATGAGAGTTTATGATCTGCATGTGTTTTAAAGTCATATCAGTCTAAACTTCTGATATATGGTTTTCTGAGCGCACACACACACACACAAAGCACGCGCACAGAAAGCTGAAGTCAGACGGAGCGTCCCGTGAGTATCAAACTAAGCTCTCTTTCACGTCTTCTTGCGCTTAAACTGTCAAACACACACAAGGTTATGTCACAAACACACACAGTTCACATAAACACAGTCGGTTATGTCTGTGAACATAAAGAAATGGCATGTGTGTATTAGATCTGTGTATTAAAGTGACAGCAGTGTAATATACAGCACCTACTGCTATATCTGCTGTTAATATCAATCAAACAACAGAAGAACATCAGAAAATCACTCACTGCTCTCGACTGAATAACTTTAGTAGCTTTAAGAACACATTTCTTACTTGAATGCTGCGGTTAAACGCTCTGGCGAGGAGATAAACATGGCGACTGTGTACAGCTCACTCAGGGGCGGAGCTATGCTAATAGGGCGGAGTCTGTCAGCAGTCGTGGGCGGGGCCTACACATGTGACATCACATGAGAGCACATTCCTGAATGGCTGTTTCAGAATCATGGGGAAAATAACAGCTGGAGTGGATGGATTTTTACCACAGTACGCAATTATATTCAAAAACAATATAAAAGTGAATTTTGCATAATAGGTCCCCTTTAATTTTATTTGCCATTTTTATCCGAAACTTATTTTTAAAGGGGCGGTTGATTATGATTTGACTTTAGTGAGTGTGTAGTGTCGCTGTTTGAGCATAAACAACATCTGCAAAGTTACGACGCTCAAAGTTCAAGGCAAAGGGAGTTATTTACTTTTACAGAAATCGCTTTTTAAGAACTACAACAAATGGCTGGTAGGGACTACAACAAGCTAGTGACATCACCAACCCTAACATTTACATAAACCCCACCCCCGGGAACGTGGAGAAGAGGAAGAGTTGCTGTAGTCGAGTCACTCAAGCTGTCGTCCGTCTCTCACATTTATTGATACAGTACGAACACAAATGCAGTCGCATGTCATAAAGAGAGATGACATCATCAGTTATAACCGTAATTACACTAAACTATCCCTGTTCTCTCTTCATCATCAGATATTCTCTGGCTCATCTTACCCCACACCAGCGCTTTATAGATTATCGTGACAGAATATGCTAATCAATGACTGAAGATGGTTAACTCATAAATTGATCAACTATCCCTTCAGAAATGTTGTCTCTTCTTCTTGAGTCTCTCCATCATTTTCCGACTCCGGTTTGATCATAAAAGGCTGAACAGTTTCGGATATTTTCAGTGTGTGTCTGCGTGAGGTAATCAGAGCTGCTAACATGAGCTCTTGAAGCTCCGCCCTCTTCCTGAAAGGGGCGGGGAGCAGCAGCTCATTTGCATTTAAAGGGACACACCAAAACTCTCAACCTCAAAAAGTTACTTGTTAAAGTTAAAAAATTATCTGTGGGGTATTTTGAGCTTCAACTTCACATACACACTCTGGGGACACCCGAGACGTATTTTACATCTTGTAAAAAGGGGCATAATTAAAAAAAAAAAATTAAAGAGTGTTCATCAGAGTGGTCCAAGAGCCTAGGACTTTTGTCGCACTTGAACCACGAATACACAAAAAAAGTTGACTGGATTTGAGGAGTTTTGTGGTTGAAATTTTAAAAAGTAACAAATCCTTCCCTCACGGGTCAATTTCGACCCCCACAGGAATGAATGAGTGAGAGGAACGCTTCAGTACACATAGAAAATGCTAAAAAAAAAAAAAAATGCTCAAAATTCAAACAAAAAAATATAAAACTACCAAAATCTACTGAAGAGAAATAAGTTTAGGACCCAGTGGAACAGCTCATTTGCTCCATATAGAGCGATAAGGCCATATAGTGCCCAAAAGTCATGAAATATTATATTATATTATATTATATTATATTATATTATATTATATTATATTATATTATATTATATTATATTATATTATATTATATTATATATTATATTTGTTCCACAAGAGGTCAGCAAAGAAAACCCAATGTAAGATATTTTGAGCTGAATTAAAAGGGTTATGCATGAAATTGCAAGTTATTTTGAATTGAAGTTGAAATAATGTAAAGAATGTGCTTAAATGACAATTTATTTATTATTTATTGATAAAATCTAGTCATTTAAAGGTACATAATGTTAAAAAACAAAACAAAAAATGCATTAAAAAATAGCAAAAATATTTTCAAAATAAAAAGAAAGTATCTTTCTGGACCAAAAAAAAAAAAAAGGTATAATTTAAGGGCTTTCGGGTCATTTTGACCCATGATGGACGGATGAGAGTTAAACAGGTGGCAGAACAGGAAAACGTTACACACGTGCTCAATTGTGTCATTTTGTGAGAATGTGAACAGAACAGAAGGACTTACTTGGCAGCAATGTGTAGGAGGCTTCTTTTAACACGTCCGAAGGCGTAGTTGACATCAAACTTTGAGTTTAAAAGCAATTCAGAAACTGACCTATGAGCATAAATAAATAAATATGGACATTTTGAATAAAAATAAACATTCACAGTTGTTACATTCAGCAGTGTGGCTTAATTGTGTTCTCACTGTTGTCAGGGGAAATAAATACACGGGACTAACAATGAGTTAGAAAGACAGTCACCTGTGCTGGTCGGCCATGACCATGGGCATCAGGGTGTAGACGGCGGTCTCACTGTCTGCAGGAACACAGAGCAAAACACTGATCAAACATCCAGACAAACAAACACGGACACAAAACTCTGCCCTTGGAAGATCTGGACCACCTTGTTAAATGTGAAAGACATCAGGTGCACTACCTTTCATTCAATAAAGTAAACACTGAAGCACAATAACGAGAATATACTGACAAAAGCACAATGGCCAGATGCGTACACTTACATATTAGAGCCAGTCCATTGATGATAATGATATTTATATATATTTTTAAATATACAACAATTAAGGGAAAGCATTTGATGTACCTAATTTTGTGTCAGTTTGTTTGAAATGGCCTTGATGTCCCTTAAATTACACTTTTATGCGTTTTTGACGTGAGTGGGTCAACATAATCTATTTTTTATTTATTTGGGAACAACATATAATGTTATTTTCTTCTGTAGAGGACATTTTGAACACATTACTGGAAGTGTCCTCTCTCTCTCTCTCTCTCTCTCTCTCTCTCTTAAGATTAAGATTATTTTGCTTACCCCATTGGCAGATTATTTTGCTTATTTTAGGCAAAAACTCCCTTAATTTTGAGTTATTTTCCCCCAAAACAAAAAAGAAACTTTTGCTTGTCTAGTAAATGCTTCTTAATGTAAGATTTTTAGATATTTGGACTGAAAACAAGACAAATATTCCATGTAAGAAAAGCATTTTTTTGCAGTGTACGAGAATATACTGACAAAAGCACAATGGCCAGATGCGTACACTTACATATTAGAGCCAGACACGTTTCATGATATTTATATATATTTTTAAATATATAACAATTAAGGGAAAGCATTTTTTTTATCTCAAACTAATATTTGATGTATCTAATTTTGTGTCAGTTGGTTTGAAATGGCCTTGATGTCCCTTAAATTACACTTTTATGCATTTTTGACGTGAGTGGGTCAACATGATCTATATTTTATTTATTTAGGAACAACATATAATGTTATTTTCTTCTGTAGAGGACACTTTGAACACATTACTGGAAGTGTCCTCTCTCTCTCTCTCTCTCTCTCTCTCAAGATTAAGATTATTTTGTTTACCCCATTGGCAGATTATTTTGCTTATTTTAGGCAAAAACTCCATATTTTGAGTTATTTTCCCCCAAAATGAGACAAAAACTTTTGCTTGTCTAGTAAATGCTTCTTAATGTAAGATTATTTGAAAACAAGACAAAAATACTAAGTAAGAAAAGAATTTTTTGCAGTGTACGAGAATATACTGACAAAAGCACAATGGCCAGATGCGTATACTTGCATATTAGAGCCAGTCCATTGATGATAATGATATTTATTTTTAAATATACAACAATTAAGGGAAAGCATTTTTTTTTATCTCAAACTAATATTTGATGTACCTAATTTTGTGTCAGTTTGTTTGAAATGGCCTTGATGTCCCTTAAATTACACTTGTATGCGTTTTTGACGTGAGAGGGTCAACATGATATTTTTTATTTATTTAGAAACAACATATAATGTTATTTTCTTCTGTAGAGGACATTTTGAACACATTACTGGAAGTGTCCTCTCTCTCTCTCTCTGTAATATTTGATCTACAATAACCTATTGTCAAGGAGTAGCTATTAATTGTCAAATATGGGTGGGTACATTGATCAAGGTCTACACTTTTTTTATGATTTCAGTTCAAATTTGAGGTTAATCTGATTAGGAAAATAATATGTGGTTGGCCAGACAAGGCCTGACGTTAAAATAATGCTAAGTCAAAGTCAAAATGGTGAAAAAGTTGCCTAGTAGAGCAATTATTGGACACAGCATACTGTGCGACTGTCAAATGACAATATATAAACGCCTTTATTACATTTTTACTAACTAGAATGGTTTTTCTCCTATCTTTTCATGGTATATTTAACATTTTCATTATTGTTTTTCTTCCTCATCGTCTAATTTTGGAGTAAATGTGTCCTGACTGGAGAACCATCCCAATACACGTATAGATATTTAGTATTGATTGACCATATATGGACAAACCGAGTGAATGTGTATGTATGGCAGTAGAGTGGAATCCTTCCCGGAAGCAGAGATGATTACATTGTATCCAGGGTCGCCTTGACAACTTCAGAAATTGTCATGTTTGTAAATAGATTGTATCGCGTGCCGTCTCACCTTCGGGCAGCTCCACGGTCCTCGCGCGGCGCAGGGAGCGCGTCAGGCGGTTCAGCTGTACATTAAAATGCTCCATCGCCCGTTCCATCATATGCGATGTCCAACACAGAAGATGATCCGCTCATGGGACACTCACTCACACTCGGAGAGCCAACGCCTCGGTCTCTTCCATCGGCTGCGGGCTGATGCGCTGAGGTCACCACTCATTCCACCGCGCAATATCCCTCCATCGCTCTATGATTCATTTTGGGACAATATTTCCTCATGGTGTCTTTCTTCCTGTTTTCATTGCAATGCATTATGGGAAATGGAGTCTTGCTTGGGACAGACACACATGTAGAGGTAAAGGGTCAATCACGTGACACCATTCCATAAACGAGTCAAAACGTCTTTTTTCAGTTATAAACACTTCATATTCACAACTTTGAGGTGTTTAAACACATTTTTTGTGCAGCACATTACAGTTATTTGAATATAATTAATCTGAGAAGAAGTTTTTAATTGAAATATATACAGTACTGGGTCCAAAAGGGGTGTCCGGCCTATAGGAAAACTTGACATCTTCACCCTTTATTCAAAATAAATGTTATTGTTTTTGCGTAGTTGTGCTTGGAGTCCATTGTTTTATTTGTAATAATTACGCAATGAAATTGTCCAGACATCATTTTTGGCCATGCTATCATACAAATAAATTATGAACACATGCAAAAACGAGAGAGAACCAACAAAATATTAATAACTTATTATGTTGTAGTCAATAGCCTAACCTTTTTTTAGTAGCTTGCCCGATAATTTTGTCAGATAAATACCAAAACCAAGTTTAGTGTTTTATTCTTCCTTCATATTTAAAATGTTTAACATATATATATATATACAGAGGTTAAATTGGGCCGGAGCGCAGCTCCGCCTCCTCAGGTCCACAACACACCCTGCTGGAGCTCAGCTCCGTCTCCTTCAGCACGAAATATTATTATTAGACTTTGATTATTGTTCGTCTCCTGACAAATAGGCCTACAGGCTATATGGAATTATCAGATGCCATAAGGCATTAATCGCTGCGTTCTCTGGTTCAGCACCGCGCCCATAGCCATCAGGTAAAACCGTCACAATTCTAACAGTGCGTTACCATGGAAATCCGCGAACGGCTAGAGCAGCGGTCGGGAACCTATGGCTCGCCAGGTCTCTCACACTTTACCAACATATCTAACATTTACTAACATGATCGATAAAAAGATTAGACACACGCAGCAATGACAAGTTTATCATAATATTCAAGTTGTGTGTTCAGTGCTGTTCGCGAGTGTCATGATATAATAAATAATAAAAGCATGATAAGTCACGAAAGACAACTGAATTACTGACAGGATGCTGTGCGCGCTCCGAGCGCAACACGGACAAGCATTCTGGCCTTTGTCTTCGGTTGCGCGCCTAAACGGCCAAATAAACACAGAATATAGGCTATCAAAAGTATTCGAGTATTCACATAAACATAGTAGATGTAAGCACTGTGGGCGTTCACACACACGAAGAGGATTTATACTCATCAGTTGGTCAACCTCACAGTGAAAACCCTGCACAATTAATTCCATATTGCAACTTATTTATTGTTTGCTGCATAATTGTTTGTTTTTAGTTGTGGACCTAATAATTACTATTGTTGCCATTTCATTGGGAAAAAAAAGCTTTTTAATAATAATTTTATATAATTTTTGATTGTGGCTCTTTTGGAAAAATGCATTTAACAAAAATGAAAAAAAAAAAAAATTGCTCTTTGGTCAAAAAAAGTTCCCAACCCTTTTCAGGGACACTCATCTTTAGGGGAGTATTGTCAAATAATCTACTGCCCACTGACAAGCTATTTATTATTCATTTTTTGGCCTTCAAACTTATTAAAAATGCACATAATGTAGATCAGAGAAATCAAATTTTTCTCGGGGGAGCATTCCCCCGAACCCCCCTATAACTACCTCAAATTTGGGACTTCACTGATTTAAAAAAAAAACCTGCTTATGGTCCTGTTTGAATAACTCAACTCTAACTTACACAGTAATACTGGAAAAAGAGCCCCTTTGGTGTAAAAACACATTAAGTATTTTTCCGGCGCGATTTTGAATGACCATTCACCGTAAATAAGGGCTCCCCCTCCCTACAAGAGCCAATTTAACCACTGTATATATATATATATATATATATATAAAAATGCTCATATTTTGATGGTTTAATCGAACCCGACCTTTGAAAACAAACACCCCCTCTGGACATCATCACTTGGTTTTCACAGCTCAAGTTCACTCATAAAGAGAGGAAAGGAAAGCTTAGCATATGGAGTGAATTCTGTGCCATAATTAAACAAACAAATTCAGCATTTTGCAAACAAACACGATCTGCTTTGCAAAGAAAAACTCGACTCACAAACAAACAGAAAGCGATTTGCAAATACAAAGGTCAGTTTTAGCGAAAATGCAAAGGTGTAACAAATATACTGTGTTTTGCAAATAATAAATGAGTGAGCGTACATAATATTTCACAAATAAATACAAACCATCCAAATTCCATGTAACTCTAGTCTAATCTAGTCCATACAAATACCTGTCTATTACAATCTCTCAGCTTAATTTTCTCACAAATGCAGTTTGCGCAGATTTTCTCATAAATGCAGTTGAGTAACTTCCTCTTGCAAAACAGCAGATGGCGCTTTGGGTAAATTTACGCTAGCCCAATAAGCCCTGAAACATGTTTTCAGCTGACGAAAATGAGTTTCTGTCTTACTGTATCTATTATTAATCTTTTTGAGATTTTCACTATGCCAACCCTATTTCAATAAAAATAAAAATCATAATAATTTAAAGATGAAATTGTTTATATGTAATATGGTATCAGTGCAAAATTAGTTACATAGTAAATTAGCTAGGGCTAGTTTTTTCTCATTAAAAATGCATCCATCCTCCATACCATTTATCCACTGCAGTGTAACGGGATATAAAAAATAATTTTCTTTTATGTAATATGCAGTGTTGGGCACGTTACTTTAAAAAAGTAATTAGTTATAGTTACTAGTTACTTCTTACAAATAGTAACTGAGTTAGTTACTGAGTTACATCATTATAAAAGTAACTAATTACCAGGGAAAGTAACTAATGTGTTACTTTTTTTTTTCTTCAAATGTTCAAATATGTCAAATAACTTGGATGCCCCCAATATTAAATATGTTAAATGAATGAATTGGACACTAAACAGAATAAATTATTATTATAAAACATTGTACATTAATGTACACTATTGTAATGTTGCTGTGGGACAATGTGAGAGACACCAATCAAATTCAATATATTATTGTAAATATTATCAGTAGACCTACTATAGTGTACATATTGTGTAAATAGTATCAGTAGACCTACTATAGTGTAAATATTGTGTAAATAGTATCAGTACTTCTTTACTACTCCTGGTAGTGGAGCTCACGTTATCACCTGGGTTTTTAGCCACTAATGTTGTGGCTGTGATGACGTGAGGCTTCATTAGATTAGAATTACTTGCCACCGCCGTGGAGAGACTCTTTCTTCCTGGGCATAAGCTGCACGTTACATAAACATTCTTACCTTTCACCTCAACGAGGGAAAAGTAGCGCTTATACTTTCAGTTTGCGAAAGCTACCTTTGAAGTCGTTGGACTGCCATCGCTGACTGTGCATATGCGTGTGCGTCATAGGTGTGTGTGTGTGAACTCAACCTATCAACCTCAACCTTGTCTCCAACCCACCAATCATCATCAGTTATGTGTAGCCTACCACCCAACCCAACCCCCAACACGCATGGCTGGCGCGCACACACACACACACACACACACGCGCGCGCGTGTTGCAGGTCCGACTGACAGAGAGCCTGTTCGGATGAAAACCGCTTCAATGAGCTCAATTATAGTAACGCCGCATTTTTTCCCTCAGTAACGCTAACGGCGTTGTAACGGAAGAAACAGTAATTCGTTTGATTACTCGTTACTGAAAAAAGTAATTCCGTTAGTAACGCCGTTTATCTATAACGCCGTTATTCCCAACACTGGTAATATGTACATATGAATCAAACATTCAAGAACATTCAAAATAATGTATGGGTGTATCGTATCACAATATATTGCAATACTAAAATGCAACAATGTATTGTGGATTAAAGTTTAGACAGATTAGTTTAGTATGAGATATTTTAATGTCACATCAAATATGGTAAATCCTGAAGGGCACACATTTGAGCTTTCATTTTTTATGAAATATTTTTAATAAATTAAAAATAAAATATATTTTAAGCAGAGTAGGCTATATTATAAGCAGAATTATGAATATTTATTTTCTGCTGTCACCATTTCCCGGGGGAGACGGACCAAGCCCAGCCCATAAGTTCACATCTGATGCAATATCAAATATAGCACTTAAATGAACTGTGTTAAAAGTAATAATTAAAAACTATAGCCTACCATTTGAACTATTTTGGATTTGTTCAAAGTATTGAGGGTGTATTGTACTGTATTGCAAGATCACTATTGTGTATCAAACTCAATTTTGAGATGAATGAATTATTACATGCCTGAAATCTGCTGTTTTGGAAGAGGACGTTGCTCAACTGCATTTATGAGAAAATTAAGCTGAGAGATTGTAATTGACAGGTATTTGCAAGGACTAGATTTGGTATTTGTTCAAAGGTTACATGCAATTTGTAGGATCGTTTGTATTTATTTGTGAAATATGATGTCATTTACTCACTCATTTATTATTTGCAAAACACAGTACATATATTTGTTACTCCTCTGCGTTTTCGCTCTAACTGACCTTTGTATTTGCAAATCGCTTTCTGTTTGTTTGTGAGTCGAGTTTTTCTTTGCAAAGCAGATCATGTTTGTTTGCAAAATGCTGGATTCGTTTGTTTAATTATGGCACAAAATTCACTCCATATTAGCACCGCTAGATTTCCATTTGTGCATGTATTATTTTGCCAGCAAAAACATATTAATAGGAGTATAATATCGTCGTTCACTTCCTCAATGTTTGAGCAATCAAACATTTTAAAAAAATCTTTGAAACTAAATTAGAACAACATTTCTGAGCCAAATTTCTGAATTTTATTGTTTTTGCATAGTCCAGACATCATTTTTGGCCATGCTATCATACAAATAAATTATGAACACATGCAAAAACCAGAGAGAACCAACAAAATATTAATAACTTATTATGTTGTAGTCAATATACTTTTCTTTTTTTGCATAGTAAAATAAAACCTGTGGCTTGCCCAATTTAATTTTGTCAGATAAATACCATAACCAAGTTTAGTGTTTTATTCTTCCTTCATATTTAAAATGTTTAACATAGATATAAAATATTTAATATTTTTCTTTCAGGCCATTGAAAACAAACACCCCCTCTGGACATCATCACTTTTGGACACTACTGTATACACAAGGTCACAAATGTTAAATATTTAAGTATTATTTTTACATTTTTGGGTCGTTGGATGGTTTTCACAGCTCAAGTTCATTCATAAAGAGAGGAAAGGAAAGCTTAGCACCGCTACATTTCCATTTGTGCATGTATTATTTTGCCAGCATAAACATAATAATAGTAGCCTACAATATTGTCGTTCACTTCCTCGATGTTTGAGCAATCAAATATTTTAAAAAAATCTTTGAAACTAAAATAGAAAAAAAATTCTGAACCAAATTTCTGTGTATGGAACAACAGAGAAATGTTTTTCATTGAGGAATTGATATCAATAATGCCTGAAAAATTATCTTAATTTTATTAATCTTACAGAAACCTTGACTTTCCTGAGAGACCTTCATCTGATGGATTTATGAAGGAGCGTAGATGTATCCTTCGCTGCCTTTGATATCCCACAATCCTGTGCTTTCCATTCTGTCACAGTTGAGCTAAAACAGAAAGATGCCATCGTTGCGGTTGGTGGTCAGTTTGTGTAAATGTACATTTTTGACCAACATTTTCCACTTTTGATGTCATCTCAAGAGAGTAATTACTATTGTAGTAATTAAAGTTTCATTGCGAAATTATCACAAATAAAACAAGCACAACTCAATATGCTTACAAAAACTAATTCTTAGTAATATTTGAATAAAGGGTGAAGATGTGAAGTTTTTCTAGGCCGGACATCAGTTTTGGACCCAGTACTGTACACTCCAAAAAATGCTGGGTTAAAAATAACCCAAGTTGGGTTGAAAATGGACTAACCCAGCAATTGGGTTGTTTTAAGCAAACATTTAACCCAACCGCTGGGTTAAAACAACCCAAATGCTGGGTTAGTCCATTTTCTAACCCAACTTGGGTTATTTTTAACCCAGCATTTTTTAGAGTGTAGGTATTATAATTAAAAACTTATTTTTTGAGATGAATTATAATCAAATCACTGTAATGTGCTGCACAAAAATGTGTTTAAAGTTGTGAATATGACGTGTTTATAACTGAAAAAAGACCTTAAAATACGCTTTAAATCGCTTAAAAACCCTTTCATGCATGGTGTCCACATTTGGGGACAGTTAATTTAACTCCATTTAGGGTTCATTAATCTTGGTAATTCTCTCCAAACCACTTGAGGGCAGTGTCAGTAGATTGACAGCAATATTTTAACAGTGGCTACTGTCTTGTATTCCAAATATTCATTGCTTGATGACATCATTAATCCAAGATGGCTGACAGCGATAGCCATGTGCCAAATGCCCCAGGCATATCTGTGAAAAACTTTTACATAAAGAGGTCAATTGAGCTAAAAAAAAATGTTTAGTATGTACAGTAAAGTATGATGAATATGTTAGTATTTTAAAAACTAAAATTTAGAGTAAAATGCTGTTTTTATACAACAAAAACGAACTGTCCACGTATGTGGACGTCATGCAACAGTGGAGTCAGATTGCATAAAGTCTGATTTCTGTAACCTGCTAGTATATTCAATTTCAATTCAAATTTATTTGTATAGCGCTTTTCACAATACACATTGTTTCAAAGCAGCTTTACAGAAAGTGCATTTCATAGATGTACAGTAAAAATGTTAGAAAGACAATGTTAAAGAATAATGTTCGAAAAAGTTAATCAATCGTGTATTAATTTAGGCCATAACAACGCTGGCGTTGAGTCGTCTCTTCACAGGCGTCGAGTCGTCTCATCACAGGTGTCGGGGCATCTGAAGTCTCCATGAGAGGCTGGATACAAACTGGAGCTGATGAACTATTTACCTCGGGACTAGTGTCCCGAGATGACAACAGAAAAGCAGATGGGAAATGATTAGCGTAGCTGCTGTTCAGAATATTATATTAATGCTTTTGATCCGATTTAACTGTAGTATAAAAAGATAATTATAATGTGAATGCTTGGCTAAAGAGATGCGTCTTTAATCTAGTTTTAAACTGGGACAGCGAGTCTGAACCTCGAACAATATCAGGAAGACTATTCCAGAGTTTAGGAGCTAAATGTGAAAAAGCCCTCCCTCCTTTAGTGGACTTAGATATCCTAGGAATGACCAGAAGCCTTGAGTTTAGTGATCTTAAAGAGCGCGATGGATTGTAGGGCGATAGAAGATCCGTTAGATACACTGGAGCTAAACCATTTAGGGCTTTATAGGTCAGTAGCAATACTTTGTAATTGATACGGAACTTCACAGGTAACCAGTGTAGAGATGATAAAATTGGTGTTATATGATCATATTTTCTTGACCTAGTAAGAAATCTAGCAGCTGCGTTTTGGACTAACTGCAGTTTGTTTATCGATGATGCAGGACAACCAGCTAATAAAGCATTACAGTAATCTAATCTCGAGGTCATGAATGCATGAACTAACTTTTCTGCATCAGAAATAGATAGCATGTTACGTAGCTTAGCAATGTTTCTAAGGTGGAAAAATGCCGTTCTTGTAACATATGAAATATGATTTTCGAATGTCAGGTTGCGGTCTAATATAACACCCTTTTACTGTAGTGGATAAAGTGACAGGACATCCTTCAAAGGTAAAATTGTATTGTGAGAGGTTTTGTGGGCAGTTTTTTGGACCAATAAGTAATACCTCCGTTTTATCTGAATTTAATAGCAGAAAATTACACGTCATCCAGTATTTAATATCTTCAACACACGCTGTCAGTTTAGATAATTTAGCGTTTTCATCCGGTCGTGATGAAATATATAATTGAGTGTCATCAGCATAACAGTGGAAATTAATTCCATATTTTCTTATAATATTACCAAGTGGCAGCATATATATAGAGAATAGCAGAGGGCCTAGCACGGATCCTTGCGGCACCCCATAGTCTACTGACGTCATCTTTGATTTTTCCCCATTTAGACAGACAAAATGGTAGCGGTCTGATAAGTACGATCTAAACCAGTTTAATGCCTGTCCCTGAACACCAGTATAATTTTGAAGTCGATCTAAGAGTAGTTTATGATCTATAGTATCAAACGCAGCACTAAGATCGAGTAGAACTAGTATTGAGATACAGCCTTGGTCAGAAGCTAGAAGTAAATCATTTGTGATTTTAACGAGTGCAGTTTCTGTGCTATGATGCGGCCTGAATCCTGATTGAAATTTTTCATAGATATCATTTTCTTGCAAGAAAGCGCACAATTGAGCGGACACAACTTTTTCTAGTATTTTAGACATAAATGGAAGATTTGAAATGGGTCTGTAATTTGCTAGGTTATTATGATCTAATTGTGGCTTCTTAATGAGAGGTTTTATGACTGCCAACTTGAATATTCTTGGAACATGACCTAAAGATAAAGATGAGTTAATAATATTGAGAAGAGGCTCTTCCACTACAGGTAACAACTCTTTCAGTAGTTTAGTGGGTATTGGATCTAATAAACATGTTGTTGGTTTAGATGCAATGATAAGTTTGTTTAGCTCTTCCTGTCCTATAGTTGTAAAGCGGTGTAGTAGTTCTTGACGGGCGATAGTTGCGGTTGAATCATAAGACATCATTAAAGATTGTACTTTTACAATTTTGTTTCTGATGCTTTCTATTTTCTCAGTGAAGAAATTCATAAAATCATTACTACTAAACTGTAACGGAATATTTTGCTCAGGCGATGTTTGTTTATTTGTTAGTCTAGCCACAGTGTTAAATAATAACCTTGGGTTATTTTGATTATTTTCTATTATTTTGCGGAGATGCTCAGCCCTGGCTGCTTTTAGGGCCTTTTTATAACGTGACATACTATCTCTCCACGCGATTCTAAAGACCTCTAAATTAGTTTGTTTCCATTTACGCTCTAAGTTACGAGTTTCTCTCTTGATAACGTGTAGCACTGTTGTACCGTGGTGCTTTAGGTTTCTCTCTAACCTTTTTTAATCTAATTGGTGCAACAATTTCTAATGTGCTAGATAAAATCGTGTGTTCTATGTGTTCTGTTTTTGCAAATATGTTTTGAATTGTCTTATATTGTAATAAAACAGACATTTAACAAATATATCAACATAAATAACCATTAAAAATGACATATTATGGCATTAAATGGCAACTTTACACATACATACCGAGACAAATTAGTATTTTGCCTACCAAACAGAGACAGCACAGGTCAAGCATTCAGTTCAGAATAACAGAGAATATACCAGAGGACAGTGTGTGTGTGATGAGGAGTGTGTGTGAGAGAGAGAGTGTGTGTGTGTGTGTGTGTGTGTGTGTGTGTGTGTGTGTGTGTGTGTGTGTGTGTGTGTGTGTGTGTGTGTGTGTGTGTGTGTGTGTGTGTGTGTGTGTGTGTGTGTGTGTGTGTGTGTGTGTGTGTGTGTGTGTGTGTGTGCGTGTGTGACAGTGACCGCACTGATGAGGAGTGTGTGCCAGCAAAGCCCAGCCCATATTGCTATTAGGTTTCCACATATATGTAACTAGCAATTATAGTTCCTACACTATGTGTTTTATCGTTGTTATATTGTAATATTGATGTTTTAAATATCTGAGCTGTTATGCATAGCATAAAATGACAATAAAAGCACAATATTCCATATTATCATCTGTGGCTTTTTGTCCCATTTTACGCCTTTGTTGCATGGTGTCCACATACGTGGACAGTTAAATAATTTTTAAATAAAACTGAATTTTATAAAAATTAAAATGGATTTCAATTTTAGCATCATATTTCAGTAATTAAAAGAATCTTACAAAAATCTAGATAATGTTTTCCATAATTCATGCATGAAAGGGTAAAGACCGATTAATGGAATAGCGTCACGCGATTGACCCTTTACCTCTACATGTGTCTCTGTCCCAAGCAAGACTCCATTTCCCATAATGCATCTATTATGGTTTGTCTAATATTTCATGCAGTGTGTAGCTGTTTGTGAATGTAAACGTTCTGCTGCTGTAAAGTCAAAATAAAGTTATTGTCTCCCAAAAGAAAGAATCGACTCTCTTCTCTGATGACGAGGGCGGGGCCACCTGTCACTCACATGAGATCCACCAATAGCAAACCACAACCATCCAATCAAATCCCCACAGACACACTCAAGCCCCGCCCCTACATTTGTTCTTGTTTGACAAGACTTTCACTCGGATATACGGCACAATAAGGAAGAAAAGATCAGTGCAACTTCCTTTTCAATCTTGAATTCACTTTTCAAAATGTAAGACCTTAAAGCCACAATATGTACGTTTTCTCCACTAGATGTTGCTTATTCAAAACAAAGGCGTGTCTTGATGACTTGATTGGGCGGAGCTTTTTTGTGAGTGTGTTAAAGTGATGTTATAATGCTACTCTGAGTGTTATGAGACACTTAATTGTCAATATTGTAGGCTACTATTAATATGTTTTAGTGGCTTTTGGATATTTGAATCCAAAAATCTTACATATTGTGCCTTTAAAGCAGCAGTGCAAAACTCCAACATTACACACAACTTCTGTGAAATGCTGAAGTACTAGCAACATAAGACTGGCTTATTTGAACAGTGTTGTCTAATGGGATATGGTTATCTTTAAACAGTCAGTTTATCACATGTTCTGAATTGCATATGTCCTGTTGTATAGTGTGTTGTTTATTGTGGTCAGCATTACTGTGCTTAAATGTGCTATATATCAGGGCTGGGCATCTCTGGCCCTCGAGACACATTTCATAGGTTTATCTCTAAACCAGTCAAACACCCCTGAACCAGTAAGTCAAGCTCTTCAGCATTACTAGAAACTATATGTTTACATGACAATGATGTACTAAAAACAGAAAGGTTTGTCATAGTGTTATATAAGTAAAGCCGATAGTAAAGTCCCCGATCAGGGAATGTCTCACTTCAGGAGTAGTTCACTTCAGAATTTACTCACCCCCACATCGTTCAAGATGTTCATGTCTTTCTTTCTTCAGTCGGAAATAAATGAAGGTTTTTGAGGAAAACATTCCAGGATTTGTCTCCATATAATTCAATGGGGACGAGGACGAGGAACAGGGTCTTATCTTAAAACCATCAGTCATTTTATTAAAAAATAAATAATAATAATGATATACTTTTTAACCACAAATGCTCGTCTGCTATTTGGACCCTCCACCCGTTGTTCCCCACTGAAGTCCACTATATGGAGTAAAATCCTGGGATGTTTTCCTTCATTTCTTTTCGACTGAAGAAAGAAAGACATGGACATCTTGGATGACGTGGGGGTGAAACATAAGGACATTTTCACTCTGAAGTGAATACTCCTTTAAAATGACAAGCTTTAGTCTATATCTTCAGATCTGAGAGAAAACTATCAAACTGCATTCATGCTCACAAACACTCACTCTTTGACTTTGTGGAACGTCAGATCTTTCTGTGACTGCAAAAATGAAAAGATGGCATTTCCCAAAGCCCAAGAGCATTAGAAAGCATTGCGTCCGATCGACTTGCAATGTTTTTGGGAAAAGCAGCACAGATCCATGATCACTACCGTACTACTGCATTAGGTCATACTTTATGATGATTATTATTGTTTGTACTTTATCAGAATGCATCACATTGCATAGCTTCCACAGAGACAGAGCACATTTAGGCCACGCCCACCGGGGGGGCAATCCAACGCTCTCCAATGACTTTGTATTGCGTGAAGCGCCTCCTTGGCATTTCTGACTTTTAACAAAAAACAGAACAATGTCTAAAAGCGGATATGTGACAAAGTGTACAGCAAACAAGTTAAACAACCCAGAACTAAGTTTTTATAAACTGTTGACCCAAAAAAACGAGCGTTTAAAGGGATAGTTCACCCAAAAATGAACATTAGCCCATGATTTACTCACCCTCAGGTCATCTGAGGTGTATATGACATTCTTCTTTCAGGCAAATAAAATCTGAGTTATATTAAAAATGTTCAGGCTAATCCAAGCTTTATAATAGCAGTAATAGTTGCTGTTTTTGAAGTCCATAAAAAATGCATCTGTCCGTCATATAACTGCTCCACGCGGCTCTAGGATGTTAATAAAGGCCTTCTGAAGCGAACCGATTGTGTAAGAAAAATATCCATATTTATAAATGTATTTAATTTTTTTCTATGGCTCTGTATCAGCCGTCCCCGCGCCATCACTTCCGGCGAATAAGGTCAAAACACCGGCGCGATCATAGATATATACATAGATTTCTCATTAGTGCCTGCGCGGATCGGTCGAATGAGGCATCTACGTATATATATCTTTGATCACGCCAGTATTTTGACCTTATTCGCCGGAAGTCAGGGCTGGACTGGTAATCTGGCATACCGGGCATTTTCCCGGTGGGCCGACGCACTTTGGGGCCGATACAAGGTTATTTATTTGCCACGGACTGGCCCATCATGCAGGGACAGCGGCCCATTGGTTTGTCTTCTGAATTGACAGGCCAAAGCGAGAGAGACCTTCCCTCCTCCATAGACTGTGTCCATATTAGACGCTGTTTAAAAATTTGGGCGCATGAAACTGCAAAAGGCGAATATTGGCGCAATAGCGCTGCCGCCGACGAACGTGCGCTGCGTTTCTGCTGCTCTATGAAGTGATGAACCGGCACTTTGACTCCGAATGTTGTTTTATACAATCGTGTGATATGGGAACATTAAAGATTCTGTGGTGAATCAGCTGAAAACAGCCGCGACCATGTAAATACATCACGAGGTAAATTGGAAAACAGCAATACAGCAAAACAGCAATGTACACACAACTACAAACTTGTCACTCTAGCACAACCAAATTCAATATAGTTTATTATTATTTATTTATTTTCGAAACCATATTATACCTATGGCAATGAGGAGCATGATTTTACCTGTGACTACCATGCCCAGTTAAATGAAACTGACCTACAGTTAAACCAAAATTGGTGCTATATAGCACTAAAAAAGGTTCCCCTATCATTACGAGCCAAGAACCATTTTTGGTGCCATATAGAACCTTTTTCTTTTAGAGTGTAGAGTAATTAAATTATAATTCAACAAAACAGCTTTAAAGCCTGGATCCCATGCATTAAAGGGATAGTTCACCCAAAAATTAAAAATTCTGTCATCATTTACTCACCCTCAAGTTGTTCCAAACCTGTATGAGTTTTTTTGTTCTGCTGAACACGAAAGAAGATATTTTGAAGAATGTGTGTAACAAAGCAGATAGAGCAACTATTGACTACCATAGTAGGAAAAAAATACTATGGTAGTCAATAGTTGCTCTATCTGCTTTGTTACAAACATTCTTCAAAATATCTTCTTTTATGTTTCATGGAAGAGAGATAGTCATACAGATTTGGAACGACATGAGAGTGAGTAAATGATGACAGATCTTAAAAGCAGTAAATTCACTTTAATGTATCCTAGCTCAAAATCAGTGGTTTACTGTCAAGTGCATTTCTGTGTGACAAAAGTGCAATATTACGTTTGTTATCTGCATTTGCAGTAAATTCGATAATATCCATCATTAGTTGTCCCTGTCCTAGATTTATTTATTTACTCCAATTTAAGGCCCTAACCCCAGTTAAAACATTCAAGAGGGACTCATGGGCCGATTGGGCTGGATTTGCCAGGGCCGAATTTTAGCCCCAGTCCAGCCCTGCCGGAAGTTATGGTGCTGGGAATACAAGATGACATTCGTCTGATAAGAGGTAAAAAAATAACATAAATACTGTTGGGTTTCTCACAGAAATCGATGGTTTTGTGTCTTAAGACATCAATGTGCCGCCACGAGCCACAGGGTTTAATAAGGATTCGTATGTCTATGTGTTTTTACTTTTATAGCTCTCATACTCTAAAATATCCCCATAGACATTATTATACGACTATCACACTGTTCAAAATCTTCATTTGTGTTCTACTGAAGAAACAAAGACACCTACATCTTGGATGCCCTGGGGCTGGGGGTAAGCAGATAAACATACAAATTTCGTTTTTGGGTGAACTATCCCTTTAAGTCAAATATCCAAATGTCAGTTGTATATATTATATTTCCAGTTCCCCTCTAGTGGGTGTAGCAGAGAAATGAAGGGTATCCAATGGAGTTTCTTTCTTTCTTTCTTTCTTTCTTTCTTTCTTTCTTTCTTTCTTTCTTTCTTTCTTTCTTTCTTTCTTTCTTTCTTTCTTTCTTTCTTTCTTTCTTTCTCTCTCTCTCTCTCTCTCTCTTCTCTCTCTCTCTCTCTCTCTCTCTCTCTCTCTCTCTCTCTCTCTCTCTCTCTCTCTTCTCTCTCTCTCTCTCTCTCTCTCTCTCTCTCTCTCTCTCTCTCTCTCTCTCTCTCTCTCTCTCTCTCTCTCTCTCTCTCTCTGTGAATGATGACTGAACCCAAGAAACCGCATGTAAAGATGCAAATGCAGTCAAACTCATCTCATGCATTACATTTACATTTTACATTACAGTTTATGTTTATCATACAGTCTTCAAGACATTTTTAGTTGTGCATCAATTTATCAAAGAATCTGAAAAGTAGCATTTGCCCAATGCATTGTTGACAAGTACAACTCTAAGAATTCAGTTTGTTTTTCATCAAAACCACGTCTGAATCCTTGCCATGTAAAGTGTGATTCTGAGTAACTGAGTGTTTGATTAACGGTGGAAGGACATAAGAGGACGTTTGAGGTTCACAATGGCCACATTTTTAAACTATGATACTTATTTTAGGACTGGGACTTTTATTTTGAAGATTTAACTCCTGCTCGTTCAGTATAATCTCTACTAGTTCCTATTGGTGGGATTACTCAGATTAGCCAATAATAAAAGTCCTGCACGATCAGCATGTGGCGCCTGTCAAAATATAAAGCCATGCATTTGTTTGATCTGACTGATTATTAGCTGTAATGTTTTTAAAAAACCACTGATCGTGAAAGTTATATCACTGGAATGGTACAGGAAGACGATGAGGACTTTGAGGAAGAGGAGGAGGAAGATTATGGATCTGAAAACAGAGGGAACATTTCAATAGTCTTTTCCATCATCTCCAGTGTTTTGTCTGGTGAGTTATTAAATGCATAATAACTGCCAGGTTTAAGAAATAGTCTTTAAGTGGAGACAGTAGCAGTTTTCTGACAGAAGATCAGATATTATGCTGGCCAAGGTAATCATATTCATTTCAGGGGCATCATTATAATATTCATGCATTGAAACAGATTTTGTTTCTGAACATTTTATTTATTCTAACTTTAAAAATATTAAGGGTAATATAAAAATGTAAATATCTGAGGGGCATCTGCTCGATTTAATGCATGTTCATTCAAATATTGCACAAACAAAGACTTTTTTCACTTATAGACGCATGCAAATACACACAACAACAACAACAAAACTAAATTATATATATATATATATATATATATATATATATATATATATATATATATATATATATATATATATATATATATATATATATATATGCACATGCACACCGATCTGTCATAACATTACATAGTCATGTTACATATTGGCGTTCAATTTACAATCTACACAGAGACACAAAATGAAATTAAAAAGAGAAGTATAAATAAATAAATACATACATACACAAACAAATAAAGTAATAAATAAATAAATACACAGGCTCAAAATAATAAATAATATCCTTCTAAACACAATGATAGGCTGTGAATATATATGATAGGCTGATAGACCGAAATAGCAATGAATTCAATACCATCACACCTGGGGCTGGGGGTATTAAGAAAATATGATCAAAAATATATTTAACAACTAAATCCAACAAAATTTGTATTTATAATTTTGACGGCTTTTATATATTTTACCATATTCTAGCTTTGTCATACTTTGTCTTTTATTATGAAATCCGCACGATCGCCAGAGGACGTCAATGACGTCATATTTCCGCGACCGTTTTTACAGTACTAGGGATTGGGGAAGTGTTATTGTGACAGCGGGTGTCATCTCTGTTTATTCCGTCTCTCTAATGTCTGAGTGTGTTTAGAGCAGTTGAGTTGGATCATGTTGTCACGTTGGATAGGTCAAAAAATAAAGCCACCTGCCAAAATGAGGAAGTCGCGTCTCATAGTAACACTCCCATAACACTTCCTCCTCTCAAATAAACTCCCTCGACCAGTGGCATTCCGTGTATTTGTGCCAGTTTCTATTTATTTATTTATCTGATTAGTGATATCCAGTGTGTCTGGACAGGTTTTCTGAGGAACTGGGGTTGTTTTAACGCACCAGAGATGCTGAATGTGCCGTCGCAGTCCTTCCCCTCCGCCGGGTCCCAGCAGCGGGTCGCGCCGGCCGGACAGTCCCGGAACAAGGTCTGGTTAATGTCTTAAATCACATTAACACGCGTCTGTGTGTGTGTGAATGCAGTGTTTACAAACGTGTGTGTGTGTGTGTGTGTGTGTGTGTGTGTGTGTGTGTGTGTGTGTGTGTGTGTGTGTGTGTGTGTGTGTGTGTGTGTGTGTGTGTGTGTGTGTGTGTGTGTGTGTGTGTGTGATACAGGTGTCACTGAAGCCCGGCCACAGTCTGCTGGACTGGATCCGCCTGACCAAGAGTGGACTTGACCTGACCGGACTGAGAGGAAGACGGATCGAGGTGAGCGAGGAGGAGCTGAAGAAACACAACACCAGGAGCGACTGCTGGACCTGCATTAGAGGTACAAACACAGCTTATTTATACATTACAATGATCTCTGAAGGATCATGAAAAATCAGCGGTGATCACAGTGATACATTACAGTTTAATACAATACAACAATTCTTTAAAATGGTCATAATATTTACAATATTTCTGTTTAATGCAACTTTGGTGAGTTTAAGATTTACTAACATCTTACACCAGCACAAACCCTCTTTTGTTGTTAAAGGGATAGTTCACATAATGATCCCATGATTTACTCACCCTAGGTGTGTATGACATTCTTCTTTCAGACGAACACAATCAGAGTTATATTAAAAATGTCCTGGCTCTACCAAGCTTTATAATGGCAGTAAATGTTGGGTCATTTTTTAAGTCCATAAAAATGCATTTATCCATCATATAACTGCTCCACATGGCTCCAGGGGTTAAAAAAGGCCTTCTGAAGCGAAGCCATGCGTTTGTGTAAGATAAATATCCATATTTCAAACTTTATAAAGTAAAATAACACTGTGCTCATGTGCTCTTCTCTGATGACGAGGGCGGGGCCACCTGTCACTCACATGAGATCCACCAATAGCAAACCACAACCATCCAATCAAATCCCCACAGACACACTCAAGCCCCGCCCCTACATTTGTTCTTGTTCCAGAAGCGTTTCACACTGACATACGGACTTGCACAACTTCTGTTTCATGATGACTTGAATATAAGTGTGGCATTTTTCATCTTGTCTCAGTTTTTCTTTTGTCAAAGCTGATAATTCTAAGCCAGTTTTTTTAGAAGCGTCTCATTTTCTTATGCGTCATCGATCCGATAACTGGAGATACAGATGCAGACGTGACTCCGTGTGTGTGTGTGTGTGTGTGTGTGTGTTGTAGGTATGGTCTATAACATCAGTGCCTACATGGATTTCCATCCCGGTGGGGAGGCGGAGCTCATGAGGGCTGCTGGGATTGACAGCACTGACCTGTTCGACCAGGTGAAACCCTGCATTTAAAGACTTACTGCTTTCAGAAAATACTCCATGTTTTGATCTCGAATGCTTACAGTAATACAGTACTTGCTTGTTTGTAAATTGAAGTCTCTACCTACATTAATTGGCTGTATATGAATGGTGAGTTCTTCATTCATTCTCACTGTAATTGACAAATGATCGTTGTTTAGTTTGCTCATATTTAAAGAGTTAGTCTGTTTTTGTACCTGTAAATGTTACATATGAATATCTGCTTATAAACAGTAGCTGCGTTTCTATTAGCCTTCAAATTGCGCAAACTGAAATTGCGAATACGTCCAATGGAAATGCATCAATTTTGAACAAAACTCCAATATATCGCAAAAAAAGTTTTTACACTCGCATGAGGTGGATTTTCAGGCAATTTGAAAAATTTGCGCTACAATGGAAACCGAAGACGAGACAGAGTTCTTTATTAAACCCATAAAAGACAGTAGAATTACAGGAAGACTAGATTCTAGACAACAAAGAAATGCCACAAATGATCATGAAGGCCTTGAAGCAGATCTGAGGGAGAAACACACACACACACACCTCATACACGCTCAAGTATAAGGGGCTTTCCTTGCTATTAATGCTTGAATAACACGCCTACGTCTCCTTCTATTAATAATAACAGCTAGTGCGTGTTATGTATGTAAATACGACTCTTACTTGAGCTAGCTTTAAATCTTTATTGTGTTCGCCAACCCGTCTCACATCCTCGAACAGTCGTAAAAACATTCAGCGTTTACATCACTTCCCGTTCCCCAACCCTTAAAGTAACCGGCATTTATTCTATCTTATTAATGCAGCAAACGCATTACTTTAACTAAACATCAGGTTATTAGACTAATTAAGTATGCAACAGTGCGGTGACTGGGATATACATGAACCTACAAACACCCGTGGCATCATTTTTGGAATGACTTATCATTAGTGGAAAAAAATATGTTTTAGTCGCATAACATCAGATAATGGAAAAGCCGTCATTGCGCAATAGTTTTTTATCGACATTTAGAAAATATTGCAAAGGTTTTGCGCAAATCTGTAATGGAAACGTGGCTGGTGAGGCCAAACCAGAGTTGTTAATAGGTCATTAAAACTTAAAAAAGTTAAAGTAATAGTAATGAAATATTTATAGAGTGAATTGGCATGTGTCTATTTTGCACTCTTGATGGTTTAGCGTGTCACCCCTTGATTGCTGTGCACTTTTTTTGCTGTATCGTGGCTGATTTGTAGATTGTGCACACAAAAATTCTCTGTATTTTCCAATTTGCCATTCATTTCCTATGGTGGTCATTTTTGACTGTGAACAACACAAGTGTGACCATTTTTTATGACCATTTAGCTCAGTGGTTCCCAACCTGTGGGCCGCGAGATAACTTAAAATGAATTTGAATATATGAATATAATTCATTTATTTTATTATTGATATGGTAAATAATAAAAGATAAATTATATAAATTACAACAAAAAGAACCACTTCACTTCATAAACATGAATCATCAAACTACACTTTTCAGTTGGATAAAGAAAACCAGTGTTGCTAAAAAGCTTTGATGGATGATGGTTGTAATGAAGGTAAAGACGATTGCGGTGACATTCATTAGGCACCATGTGTCCGTTATAATTAATGCGCAAACAAACCGTGTACTTGCGCTAGGGATGAAACGGTATGGAAATTTCACATTACGATTATAGATACCCAAATTATCACGGTTCTCAATATTATCACGGTTTTCTTCAAATGAGATGAAAGTGTTCAAAAAGAACAGATGCACACACTTAAAACATTTCAACAAGTTTTATATTTGAAAATCAACAAATAAATCAAGCAGCTCTAAGCACTCTTTCAAGCTAGATTCTGTGGGATTTCCTTCCTTATAATGGCCTTCGTCAATAGCAACGCATTAATAATAATAACAATAATTTGGTGTAAATTTAATCTCTAATATTATCTCTGTAAATATATTCTCAAGCAATATTCTCATCAGTGTTCTATCAGCTATGAAGCATCTAAATCTAGCATATTTTGTGGAAGAGCCCAAACAGTATCCTAGTGAAATAATGCATATCCATATTTGATATGATATCTATTTTATTAAATATCAAAAATCCAACAGGTGTGCGTCGTACCTGACACCTAGATGAACACTTTACAGTCCGTTTTATGACCATAAGTCATTCTCTTCAAATGCTATTGAAGTCAGAAACATGTACACCAATGTTTTACTATAGAGACAGTCCCTAAATTCGCAAACGTCAAGCCGACTTTATGGCAGTCATATCAGATGCTCTGGTTCTGCTGTGTTTGTTTGAAACTATTTTCGGTGCTGAAATAGAACAAAAACAGTCAATCACTGTATAATGAGTGAATCTCCTGCGTACAGCACATGTTCATCTCTGCTTTGAGTGTGGATTTCAGTGAGAGCGCGCTCTGAACATAACTCTGGCTAATCTGAACGCCTCTGATTATTAGACATTGCTTTCATAAACTCAATAGAAACACGTGTGATTGGTTATAATGCGCAACGTGATGAAGCCTTTTGAGAAGACTATAATAAGTTCAACCGCCAAAGTGGCTAGTGTGAGTTACACGCCACAGCAGGAATACACCCGCAAATGGCGAGCCCTGATTATTATCCCTTAAATGTCACCCTAGTCTTGTCTGAACTTGTTTGTTTGTCTTTGGCTCAAGCTTCACGTTATTATTTCCCAAACAAAGTTTTGGTATTGCAGTTAAAGTCCACTTGCCTTGCGTTCGCAGATTTGGTTTCCCCCCTATTACAGCGACTGATGTTCTGCTGAACGCCTTTGATCATTAGACATTGCATTCATAAACTCAATAGAAACACGTGTGATTGGTTATAATTCGCAACGCGATTATAACAGATGCCTTTTGAGAAGACTATAATAAGTTGAACCGCCAAAGTGGCTAGTGTGAGTGACTGTGTTAGACGCCACAGCAGAAATACACCCGCAGATGGCAAATGTTAATGTCAAGCCCTGATTATTATCCCTTAAATGTCACCCTAGTCTTGTCTGAACTTGTTTGTTCTTTGGCTCAAGCTTCACGTTATTATTTCCCAGACGTAGTTTTGGTATTGAGGTCAAAGTCCACTTGCCTTGCGTTCGTAGTTTTGAAGTGTTCCCCCCCGATTTCTTCTGGCATGTTCTGCAGACAGAGTGACTATCTTCAATTAAGTTTCCCTCAGGGCTTTTGTAAAAGCCAAAATATGACTACACCTCAGATTTGGTCCTTTTAGAAGGCTGAAAAATCTCCCGGCGCTGTCACTGCCTTCTGCCATTTATTCTCATTCAGAAAACAGCGTTGCGCTAAACATCAGTAATAATGAAACCGGTCATCTTCATATTTCTGCATGAACGCAGTTCAATATATTCACATGGTTGTCAAAATGAATGTACTGTGAGTGTTTTATAACGGATGCTCGCCGAAGAAGTGTGTTTTGGAGAAGTTTGTGAGTATCAGTGGTGTTTATACACATGGGCATCATTGATTCGGAGAGGAGTGGGGCCTTCCAGTAAAAAGGTTGGGAACCACTGATTTAGCTTATTCGAATCAAGTCCAGGATTTTTTTTTTTTTTTTTGTGGTGACTACCGCAAAAGTAACAAACTTTCACACCATTCCAATTTTTTTTCAGTCTAAAATGACCAAACAACACCAGAGGGTTAGCAATGTGAAGACTGCAATTTATAAACTATGAATCAAATGAAAGCTAATATTTTGTAAATGATTTATAAGTGCTTTGTTACTGTGTGTTTAAGTGTGTTTTTGTGCACCCAAGGTCCACCGGTGGGTGAATTATGAGTCCATGCTGAAGGAGTGTCTGGTGGGACGGATGGCAGTGAAGGCCAGTCCTGCTCTTCAAGGTTCGGTCAGCACTTTTGGCATAAACATATCATTATTTTACATGAAAACATATCGTCTCATGACCTGGAATTCGTTTCTGGGCTGAAATAATTTGTTCACATGCTGTTGTTTGATTTAACCTGAAGTGTTCCTTTAAATTCAATCTTGCTTTAATTCTCTGGTTATTCCAGCTCAGACAGAGAAGACGGAGAGCACTCATGTGAACGGTACGACAGCAAACCATGTGAATTTCTCACTATAAATGCTAATTATGCCAATATTTGACTCATGAGGAGTAATCGTGTGTATGGGTCTCTTCACACCAGGTTTGTCTGTTCCTCCACCCTTGCCATTATCTGCTCCTCTCCCCGCTAAAGATTATCGCCCGCGGTATGTTTATATTATTATAAGAACACAAGCTCTGGTCTGTGTGTGTTTTATTCCAACTTCTTCTTAGTGGTCTATTGAGTAATGCTGAGGTTACGTGTTTGAGCTCAGGTCGAGTTCATGACGCTTCTCAGAAAGAGTTATTGTGCTGTCAGTCTTACTAGTATTTGATTCAATAGCATGTTTTTCATCTGTAGGTATGATTGGTTCCAGACAGATGCCACTGTCAGTATTGTTGTTTACACCAAGCGAAAGGTTGGTGAAGTGCAGTGGTTATGTGGTTGTCTTCTCTCAGATGTAGAAGAGGAGGGTTTAGTAAAGTCAAGGCTTTTATTGTTTTCCCCTCGCCAGATTCCCAGCTCCGGCTGTGCGGTGGTGGATCTGCAGGGTGATGCTCTTCGGGTGGAGATGCTCTTGGGGAAGATGTCGTACCTCCTCTACTGGCGTGAGTCTTTCACCGGCCACACAGACATTGTGGTGTATCTGCTATCTTGTAGCATAAAACATACGTTACATATAAAACAACCGCAAGTAGCGCACAGTTCATGGCTTAAACAGGCTGGTGACTGGCAAAAGGACTGATCATGTCTCGCACAGGCCACGCAAAATCCAACCCTTAACCAGAAAACTTCTCAGACAAAGCATTCTCTTTCCTTGTCCAAAAACACTTATTGCTTAACATTGTCAATTTTTCATATAGCCCAATATCTCTGACTACAATCCAAACCACATCCATTTACAATTCAACCTCAACAACAATGTTAAACTTCAGTCAAATTCAATTTAAAGAAGATCTACATTTCTCATTTTCATTCATGGAGATTATATGGGAAATGTGCCACGCTTAGTGGACGATTTCTGCCACCTTTTGCTTAATGTTAGGCCTTAAAAGTCTTAAATTGGAGATGAAAGTCTTAAATTCAATATCATTGGCATTAAATTATGGCCCTGTGATATCTGCGATGCAGAAAACATTGATGAAACCATTCATAAAAATGTCATACAAATAAAAGACATAATTATGAAGAACATTTCATATGGCCTTTAAAGGTCCCATGGCATGGCATTTCTCTATTATTTTATAATGTTTCCTGAGGTGTACTTATATTGTTAGTATGATTTTTACATCAAAAAATGTCATAATTTAGAAATAAAAGGCATATACTGTTATTACCCCTCTGGCTTGAATGCCCTGTTTCGAGGGGCGTGTCTGCTTTGAGACTTCATTGAAAACTTCCACTGTTGTGATTGGCTGACATCTTTGCATTTGAAATGAGTGTTAGATTATGTTGCGGAGGGGGCGGGGTTTAGCGAGGCACTGCACTCATGAGACCGAGAGAGACTAACTGGGCACTCGTGAACCACGGAGAGCTGGAGGAAGTTTTATTATACTTTTTATTGTACTTCATTGTAATATATCTTATAATTTGTTTTTGTGTACATTTTTGACATTTCTGTGCGTTTAAATAGGTTTTAGGTCTGTACTATCTGTGTAAATAAGTAGGGACTTTTATTTTGATGGGTGTTGCAGTCTAAGGAGTGATATGAAAAAAGAGGGAGAGCTCATGGTTCATCATTCATTGGGTTTAAGCAGATTTAAAGTTTCCAGTTTGTTTAGCACCCCCCGAAAAGACAATAGGTGTGTATGTGCTTGTTTACTGTCATTTGTAATGAGTACGTTTGTGTATTTCGCTGTATTGTTTGTTATTGATAATGCTATGGAGAGAGAGTTTGCGTAAGAGAAAAGTGTTTATGCGCACTTCTTTGTTTTTTTGTTCAGCTCTTACGGTGATTTTTGGAGATAAACGGTTTCAATAAACTCCTGAATCATCAGTAAAGTCTAGCCATCATTCGGACTACATTTATTGTACTGAGTTGTTGAGAGCGCTGTGCTGTTAGCGCAAGCTTATTTGTATCTGAGAGCTCTGAATAAACAGTCCAAGTCACGTCGACTCTCTGTCTTCCACCTTTGTAACACATGTAATGTACCATTACAGCCGTCGAGATGAACGAATCGTCTAAGTGTGGATTATAGCATTATTTTATGATCTATTCCTATCACATGAACGGCTGCAGTGTTGAGCATTGAGTACACAGGCAGTCTGTTGATCTGTGAATGCAGTGATCTAGTCATTGCAGCGTGTTTTCTCCAAGCCTGTAGCATTCCTCTGAGAAACTGAAGCCTCCGCGCCTCGATCGCCCCCCAGTGGCCGGTCCCAGTATAGCTCCTAAACCCCACCCCTCCATGTATTAGAATGGACGCGAGACACACTAAACAATTCAATTACACTTCAAATAACTGTTTCATAAAGATGGTTTCTGTCATTTTAGGCAGTTTTTATTATGATGATTTCATTTCAAATGTTCGTTTTTTAAATAAGTTTAGTTTTAGTGAGTTATGTGAAGCGATAAAAACGGGGGGTGTGACGTCATGATTGACAGCTGAGATTGACGGCTTCTCTGAGTGAAGTTGTCACTGAGGCACTAACGGACTTTTTTCGGGATTTTGGGGAGGAGATTGGAGCTTTAGCTTTAATTTCTACATTTCTATAACTGTTTATTTCACACCAACATAATGAATTGTTCTGCATCTGTGAGAGTGTGGGCGGGCTTTTGATAATCGCGCCTCTACTTCCTGCTTTCTACTGCGCAGACTCGGTCCCGAGATGTGAGCGTTTTGTGTGCGGCCTACGAAAGCTTAAACTCTGGTCAGCAGAAGTCAATCAAGTCGCGTCGTCCATATTTTTTTTACGGTCTATGGTTTTCTCTCACAAAATGCTTTCACCACAACTAACAGCAAACACGACGGCGATATGAGTACAGTAAGAGCTTTGTGCAGCATAACAGCGTCATTCATTATTACCGCAGTTTGGGCAAGTGTGCAGATACACTCGCGACATGTGATTGACAGCTCCGGACATTATAAATGGTGTTCTTTGTGTTCTTCTTAAAAACGGATTTGTTTCATGCTACTAACAGAAACGATTGTTTTAGTCACTGGCTTGATTCACTGATGCACTACGCTTAGGGCATCAAGACAGCGATCATTAGAGGAAAGGGAGGTAACCTTTCCTGTTATGACGTCATAACAGGACAATTCCAGATCAGCTCGTCTGAGCTTCATTTTCTCAAAGGCAGAGAGAGACAGCCAGAACTCGGTTTACACCCATCAAAATTTCTAGCCACTTGGGGACCATATACAGGCTAGGGGAACTCATATTAATGTAAAAAAAAAAACTCCCATGCCATGGGACCTTTAATAAATTGCTGTTAAATGGTCTGTTTCATGATTTCTTAGACATGCTTTTTGATTAATTCAATTTAATTAGAAAAATTTAAACAGAAAAAACTATAAAACAAAATATAATTTAACAAAACAGATTTCAAAGAGCCTTACATTTTATTGCAAAATTAAATAGCATGAACTGCAAAAAATGTATATCTAGGATTTTTGTTTTCCAGTACAAAAACGCAACATCCTTTAATTAAGATACATTTACTTCAGATGCAAAATGAAGAAATGAAGTCTTGTTTTCTGAGAAATTGAATAAAATTAAGTGAGTTTATGCTTAAAACAAGAAAAAATATCGGTCAATGGTATGGAAATAACTTGCATTTAAATTAAGTTGCTTTTTATGAACCCATTGGCAGATATTTATTCTTCTTTTAATTATAAAATCACATTCACAAGATTTCTTATCTCAAACGTGAAGCTATTTTTTTGTAAAACAAGTTAAAAAGTTATGGAGATCTGTTGGAAATTGTATTTTCAAACTTTGAAGTGTAAAACTCGTTGTGCGCTTCCTAGATGTTTACATTTAGAGAACATAATGACTTATATTCCCTTTAATGTATTCCTTAAATTTCCTTTAAATGGTCTTAAAAGGTCTTAAATGTACCTTCATTAAACCTGCAGAAACCCTGTGTTGGTAACCAAGCACTTTTAAAATGAAAATGGCATGAGCTGACCTTTTATAACCAGTAGATGTCTGCAGAGGACCACTCATTTGCCTTAATCATTTTCACAGATTATTAAATGACTATTATAGCAAATGTTAGTGCTTTTATTGTTCTGAAGTATGATGGCAAGTACTGGGAAAGTCACAAAGTCTCATGCCATTTAGATGAAGGGATTTTTTTATTTTTCATGAAGCCCAGACCCCAACAGTCTAGAAGGGTTAAATATTTAACTACTGTGATTACTTGAAAATAAATAAACAATTGAATTATTAGCCAGTTAACTTGCGCTAAACAAATACTCTTGTTTTTGAAGAATATTGAGCACATGCGGCATCGACTAACCTCACACACACGAACAAGCGGTTGTGTTTTACACACATTGAAAACTGTATCGCACTGTAAAGCCCTGCAAGTTATCATAACAATGTTTCTTTTTCAGGCCTGTCCGGTGAAGTTCAAGGACGTGTTGATGGTGAGTAGTGTGTTAAATTAGACATGCTTTTTTGTTTTGAATCTAGAACTATATTGAAAATGATGTGTACAAAAAACCCCTCTATGGTGGTACCATGGTACATTTATGGAATCAGCTGATCCTGCTGTGATCCTTTGAAATGTCCAGTACCACGTTAATGAATCATTACATTTACTATGGCATTACTCCAGGGAACTTCATAGAGCACTATGGTGTTACCATGAGACTACAAACATGGTAATGCCATAGTGCCATAATTTAGATACATCACACAGTACTTTACTATTGACATATCCCCAAAAGATAAGTAAAGGAAAAAATGAAATGCTTATTATGAATTATCAAAAGATTTTCTCACTCTAAATAAGTGTTTCTGTATTTTTCTCTGCTTATAGTCCAGACGGCCCACTCGGTAGGAAAAGTGCAGTTGTGTCTGCGCAAATCTGTTAAAGACAAGTGGACGAAAGTGGGCCAACCGCTAGAACTCCATGACACATTTACTCAGTGTAAAGATCGGGGTGAGTGACAAACCTGTCAACGCAATTGTCAGACAAACATCTAAATTAAGTTTGTAAAGATAAAGGTATTGAGGAACACATTTGAGATATTACGTTGTTCTGTGACATAGCATAGACTAAAGGGATACCACAAGGCTCGGTGTTGGGCCCCTTATAATTCGCTTTTTATATTATTAATTTATGACAGTGTTAATGCAAATTCTCATTTTTATGTTGGTGTATTACTGCTGTGCTTCTGCATTAACACTTTTCTTGGAATGTTCACACATATCTTTTGTAAATGCATAGTTCTAAATGCAAATAAATAATGATTTTTACCATTTTAGGTGTTCATATTCAATCAAATATTCTTTATTATGTGCATCAGTGCCTAAAACAAGGACTGGGTTTGGAAAGAAAGTGTTTGTATCTGTCTTTCTTACAACACTAAAATTACAAACCTTTTGTTAAACTGTTCTAAGACAGAGTAAAAGACTACACTTTATTTCATTGTGTCCTTTTTACATGTTACATGTATTTACCATAGTAATAACTATAAATTAGCCACAACTACATGCAACTAACCCTAAACCAAACCCTAATCCTACAGTAAGTACATGTACTTAATTAATATTACCCAGTACTTAAATGTATTATTAAACATGAAAATAAAGTGTAACCGACTATTTAAACAGATATTTTGGCTGATATCAATATTTTAATATAAAGTTAGTACATTAACCCAATTTCCTCCACATTGCACGTTTTCCTGTTTTATGTGAAATGTCTTTATTGTTGTTATATGCTGCTAGTTCTCTCTCAAAAAACAATAAATCAAAGAAAAAATAATATTGTTTTAATAACATCATTTCATCACAGGGCTCTTCTACAGGGAATGTGTGTTGGTTTCAAAAGCAGAAGTCACACATGACACGCAGCTCTTGCGTTTACGACTTCCTCCAGGGTCACGTATGCAAGTTCCTGTGGGGAGACACGTCTACCTCAAAGCGTCTGTCCAGGGTAACGTCACGCATTCAGTGCTCTTCTAATCTAAAGGAATCAGAAGGTGTGTATGGAGAGTTCAGCTGGTGGGTTTTGTGTGTTGGGCGAACAGGTACAGATGTTGTGAAACCCTACACACCCGTGGATCAGACGCTGATACCTCCTGCACAGTCCAGTGCTGAAATGGGCTCAGACATACATCTCATGATAAAGATCTATCCTGATGGACTGCTGACCTCTCACCTCGACAACCTTCCTATTGGTTAGTGTTTCTCATACACACTTTTTTAACCTGGAAGGTTGGAGTGTTTGGTGCTTTTGCATCAGGGCTGGGCAAAATTCATCCTTACAGTTTATGAGTTGGAACACTGTTAGTGGGTGGGATATATTAGGCAGCAAGTGAACATTTCGTCCTCAGAGTTGATGTGTTAGAAGCAGGAAAAATGGGCAAGCGTAAGGATTTGAGCGAGTTTGACAAGGGCCAGATTGTGACGTTTAGACGACTGGGTCAGATCATCTCCAAAACTGCAGCTCTTGTGGGGTGTTCCTGGTCTGCAGTGGTCAGTCTCTATCAAAAGTGCTCCAAGGAAGGAACAGTGGTGAACCGGCGACAGGGTCATGGGCGGCCATTAATGCACGTGTGGAGCGAAGGATCAAACAGACGAGCTACTTTTTTTCACTGTACATTTCTTATTACATTGTATCATGTTTACCGGTTTGAAAATAGCCATGAAAGCTGGAATTGCATTTAAACACAAGCACACTTTAGTAATGTCCTGTTTTTGGTCTGTTTCAGGAGCCAGTCTGTCAGTAGGCGGTCCTGAGGGCTCCTTCACAACGCGTGTCCTGCGTGATGTCACTCATCTGTACATGTTAGCAGCCGGCACAGGATTCACACCCATGGCTCGCCTCATACGCCTGGCCCTACAGGACCTCACATTTATCAGGTCAGAAACACACAATAAAGATACGCATTTTCTCACTTAAAGGTCCTGTTCTTCGTGATCCCATTTTTCAAACTTTAGTTAGTGTGTAATGTTGTTGTTGTTAGAGCATAAATAATACCTGTAAAATTATAAAGCTCAAAGTTCAATGCCAAGCGAGATATTTTATTTAACAGAAGTTCCCTTTCAAAGCCTACAGCGAACGGCGGGTTTGTACTACATCCCTGAACTTCCTGCTTTAAAGATGTCAGCTGATCAGTTTGTTGACTAACCTCCGCCCACAAGAGTACGCAAAAAGGGGGCGTGGTCTTGTTGCTCTCCCTCGTGGAGAAGAGGAAGTGTTGCGTTTGTCGCCATGTTGTTCAGACGCTGTTATTTTCATCCCGGAGTCAAATCACCTTTGTTTGGCCTTCATGGGCTGTAGTTTGAGCGCGTTCATCTCCCCGTTATGGTAAGAGGCGGGACCTTTCTGGGCAACGTGCGCTAAGCTGCTGTCCAATCACAGCACAGGAACCGCTGGCACAATCAGAACTCGTTACGTATTTCTGAAGGAGGGACTTCATAGAACAGGGAAATCCTCAAGCCGTTTTTAGGACAGTGAAAACAGCGGTATACAGATAAGTAAATTGTGTGAAAAACACTGTTTTTTTTACACGTGAAACATGAACACATGTTATATTGCACACTGTAAACACAATCAAAGCTTCAAAAAAACAGGAAAAACGGGACCCTTTAAAGGGTTAGTTCACCCAAAAATGTAAATTCTGTCATTAATTACTCACCCTCATGTCATTCGACACCCGTCAGACCTCCGTTCATCTTCAGACACAAATGAAGATATTTTTGTTGAAATCTGATGCTGAGAAAGGCTTCAGTTAGGCCTCCATTGGCATTCAGTACATTAATACTCCCAAGACCCATAAAAGGCACTTAAAAAGTCGTTACAAAGTCCATCTCACCACAGTGACTCTACAATAATTTTATGATGCAACGACAATAGTTTTTGTGCGCAAAAAAAAATCTAAATAACAACACCTTTATCCAACTTGTTCTTGTCTTCCGTGTGCCTCCACGACGCATGCGCGAGAATATGACGCAGATCCGGCGCTCGGACACATGACCCAGAAGCGATTTGTTTACGAGCAGAGGAAGACGCGCGTATCTCAGCTGTTGAATTCTACATTGATCGTGCTTTAGGTCTCGGCGTAGTGCTCAAAATTAAGTGCTTAAGTGTGCATTTCATGGATTCCCGAACTCCGGATCTGTGTCATATTCTCACGCATGCGTCGTGGAGACACACACGGAAGACAAGAACAGGCTGGATAAAGGTGTTATTTTGATTTTTTTTTTGCGCACAAAACTATTGTCGTTGCATCATAAAATTATTGTAGAGCCACTGTGGTGAGATGGACTTTGTAACTACGTTTTAAGTGCCTTTTATGGATCTTGGAAGTGTGAATGTACTGAATGCCAATGGAGGCCTATCTGAAGCCTTTCTCAGCATCAGCTTTACACTAAAATATCTTCATTTGTGTCTGAAGATGAACGGAGGTCTGACGGGTGTCGAACGACATGAGGGTCAGTAATTAATGACAGAATTTTCATTTTTGGGTGAACTAACCCTTTAAGTCAACATTTAAATCTGCAGCAATGCAATGACTTTTGATTGTATCAAGGTATTTTTTTAATGGATGTATAAAGTCAGCTACCCTCAAGTGTCCTAGCATAGCGACCATAGGCGTAGTTCATCACATTAAAGCGTAGGGCTGTCACGATATCTCGATTACAATTTACCCGTGTCGAGTAACCGGCAAAATACCACAGACGAGAATCCATGAACTGCATTATTAGACCATTTTCTAAAGCGGCGTTAGCTGGAGGCGAAACAAAGGAAAAACTGGAGGCGGCCAATACAAACCAGCACAGAGCAAATTTTGCTGGACGATAAATTGGCCAAGAAATTATTGCGATAAACGATAATATTGTCGTTCTGAGACCATTTTCATCTAAAATAATGATAATGGCATAATAATGCAGGAACACCTTTTCAAAGATCAATACACTTTTATTTCTAAAGACTATTTAACACTGAAAACAGAAAGCATTTTAAATATCCACAATAAATGAGCATGCGTGCGTGTGTGCCAGGTGCTGGCTAGTCAGAACTTAGGATCGTACGATACAAAACTAATCTGTTAAATCTGTGTATTTTAAGTCTTGTACGTATACGTTTAGCACATAGTAATAGGCATCTAATGATCTAAAATATGCACATTCATGTTTTCACCATGAAGTAGCCTAAACTGAGAAATTTTGATATTTAATGTGAATTTAACAAAATTATTTGCTAATTTAAATAAACCTGTATATAAATAACATTACTAATTTCGGCAAATACATTTAAAAAATGCCCTATATCCCCTTAAAACTGCACAACAGTGGAGTAAAAACATTAGGCTATTAAAAAAAGCGATATGTGTTTATAAAAAACTGACATGATTTTTTATAAAATCACACGGAGTACCCAGAACAGCTGCTTGCGTAAAGTCTAAGGTTAAAATAAGCATATTGCCTGTTCTGGGTGTAGATGCCAGGCCAGTCAACCGGAGGTAATGCTGTCAGATCGTCCGTCCGTTGAGTGTGTACGGGGAATCTGGTTCAGTCCTTTAAGGTTGACTTTTTAAAATAACAGTCATGGTCTCGGACAGAGTGACCTTTACATATTCAGACACAATTACTCCAGTCATTGTTTATAAACAAGCTCACCTTAAAAAAACTTGCTGACTAGCGTTAGTGAAGCGACCAGGAGAATCGTTCTGCCTCCAGCTAAGCTCCGCCCACAAAAAACATCACAATTTTTACTAACTGAAAAAGGGTCTATTAAACCATGCTATTGTGAAATCACAATGGCTGTGATTCCGTGAAATGCATATATGCCCTGCAGGTTTAATATCTGCACTTGAATCATTTACATGTGTAGGTCACGTGTCTCAGAGCGGCTCCGTTCACAGTAAATGCTGCTCCACATGAACTGCTATCATTGGCATGAAGCGTCTCAGACTCCATCAGTTTGGGTTGCTTATGACATTCATCAGGGAACACAATGTGCTCCATTTCATCAGATTTGTAACATTAATAATTTATAAACCTACGCCAACACAGGAGAATATATCAATATGTTTCTAAATATGCAAACTGTTCACCGCAATTTCAAAATAAAAGTTGAAACCCTTTGTTTGCATGTTTTGATGTCCACATATTCTTGTTCAAGAAATTACAGTGGCTGTAGCAAATATTAAGATTAAGTGAACATTTTAATTAAATATCGTTTGGCCAATATTAAACAAGGATTTGATCTGCTGTAAAGTGTAACAACAATCACCATGGAGTGAGTGTGTGTGAGATGCTCTGATCCAGTCGTCTAGCCGTCACAATCTGGCCCTTGTCAAACTCACTCAAATCCTTACGCTTGGCCATTTTTCCTGCTTCTAACACATCAACTCTGAGGGCAAAATGTTCACTTGCTGCCTAATATATCCCACCCACTAACAGGAGATGAAGAGATCATCAGTGTTATTATTAATGTTATGCCTGATCGATGTATATTATGCATTTAAAAAGTTGTTCTATAAAACCATTTGATATCTTGCTTTTAATACTTTCTTTGAACCAAAAATTGTTATGTATTTTAAGTCATTTTCAAGGCTGTTGTTTGCTTAGGTCTATTTTTATTACCACAATATTATCCAATTACTCGATTACCGAAAGTACTAAAAAAATAGCCTTTTGGCAAAAGATAAAAATAAAAGTTTGTGTTTACATAATATATGTGTGTGTACTCTGTTAATTATTATTTGTATATAAATACACACACATTCATGTATATATTTAAGAAATATTTGCATGTATATACATTTATATAATCTATAATATATATAAATATAAATGTTTTATATATAAAAATAATATTTTTTTCTTAAATATATACATGCTTGTGTGTGTGTTTTTATATATATATAAATAATAATTAACAGAGTACACACACATATATTTTTTATGAAATTGCATTGTCCCCTTACAAATAAATGTATCTAATCTAATTTATATTTAGTCTTTTCCTTCCAGACTGCTTGTGTATAGCAGTGAGAAAATTATTTAATTGTCTATAACACGGAATAACACCCATGAATGTCATTCACAAACACCTCTGGGACAGTGTGAACGCAGCTTTACTGATTAAGTGTGCTTCTTTCGTTATGCTTCATAATCGCCTGAAGTAACACACCATTTTAACTGATCCTACAGTTTAAGTGTTTTCTTTAACTACACTTAACACGATTTATGTCTATCTCTTTTCAGAAAAACCAAGCTGATGTTCTTTAACCGTCAGGAGAGGGACATTCTTTGGTGCGCTCAGCTGGAGGAACTCTGTGCGAAAGAGGAAAGGTATCATTCATCACATTGCATGAAATATCACATGTTTGACTCCGTGGGCTTGGTCACATTTAGCCTTGCACTGTGACATTATGTGGGCGAGGTACAGTCATCACGAATATGTCATTTTTCCTACCACTGTGACTGAACCTTATGGCTCTAAAACAGTTAATGGCCTTCGTCAAGTCATGGTTATTTATACAGTGCTTGATACAGTACAGATTGAGTCTGAGCAGCTTGTGAGGAACAGAAACCATTGACCAACACACACCTGCTCTAAAGTCATTAGTGCAGTATTTGTGTGTTATTTAAAGGGTGTGTTAGTAATATGAGCCTATAGGCTGTGCGCAGCACACACACACACACACACACACGTTTAAATATTACAAATAAAAGGATTCCTCTCTGGAGAAGCGTTCAGTCTTTCTTCTCACATGTAAATAGTGAATCCGCCATGGCACGTTACGCCCAAAACACACCCATGACTCATTAAGAGATGAGGTACAACCCTTTTAGACCAGACACCAACCATTTTTTCCGTCTTTAAACTAGCAAAAGTGGATTTGGACATGCCCTAAGAGCACCTGCGCCATCAGCTTCAGACCATGTGATCAGATCGGTAAAATAGGGCCTTAATGTTGCAAAATTCCTCAATTTAGAAAGGACTTTGGTTTCAGCTGTAAAGCAGCAGACAGTGTTCAGCTGATTTCAGATTCAGTCAGGCAGCTTCCTGATGGTCATGTGTGTTTGATAGGTTTGAGGTGGAGTGTGTTCTGTCAGAGCCCGCAGACTCGTGGACGGGTGGAAGAGGGCGGATAGATGCCTGTATGCTGCAGAACTTCCTGGAGAGGCCGGACAACTCCAAGTGTTTGGTGTGTGTGTGCGGCCCAACTGGATTCACAGAGCTAGCAGTGCAGTGAGTCATTTAATGGTTTACACACACACACACACACACACACACACTGCCCCTGCCCCTAAACCTAACCCTCACAGGAGACTGTGCAGTTCACTTTCTGTGAAAAAAACTCATTCTGTGATTTATAAGCATTTTGAAAAGTGAGGACATGGGGAACGTCCTCATATTTCACCCTCTTTTTGTAAAACCCATGTCATTATACACATTTGTGTCCTGATATTTCACAAAAAAATGCCCACACACACACACACGTTTGTTTTTGTGAAATGTGAGGACATTCCATAGGCGTAATGGTTTTTATACCGTACAAACCGTATTTTCTATCCCCTTACACTGACCCTGCCCCTAAACCTAACCCTCACACACACACACACACACACACACACACACACACACACACACACATGTTGGGTTTTCATGTTTTATGGGGACTTTCCATAGGCGTAATGGTTTTTATACCGTACATACCGTATATTCTATCCCCTTACACTGCCCCTAAACCTAAACCTAACCCTCACAGGAGACATTCTGCAATTTTACATTTTCAAAAAACATCACTTAGTCTGATTTATAAGATGTTTTCCTCATGGGGACCTAAAAATGTCCCCACAAGGATGAGGATTTCGGATATTGCTATCTTTGTGGGGACATTTTGTCCCCATAACGTGATGATTACCAGTCCACACACACACACACACACACACACACACACACACACACACACACACTGCCCCTAAACCTAACCCTCACAGGAGACTGTGCAGTTCACTTTCTGTGAAAAAAAACCTTGTTCTGTGTGATTTATATATACATACATACATCTCTGGAAAAAATTAAGAGAACACTTAACATTGAGAAATCAATTTCAAGTGGTCTTTTAATTTTTTCCAAATTATTATTATTTTTTTGATGCTTAAATGGCATTGGGATTACGTTTTGCCATTTAAATTGGGACATTTTTGTGTACCTAGTGTAAAATAGATTTATGAAAAGAAATGTAAATGATTTGCAAAATGTATGCTGTTTGTATTAACACGGCCAAATTCATCACACATGTCTCTACGGACACACACGGGTTAATGTACGCTTCCTAAAGGTGTATGTTCTGGTGTGTTAATGAATTGCCTGTTTCTCTGGTTGTCTCCAGGTTGGTCAGACAGCTGGACTTCAGTGAAGAGGACATCCACATGTTTCAGGGCTGATTGAGTGTAACGTGGATTTCTTACACACACACTTGCAGATTATTTCTATGCATATAAAATGCACTTTCCAGTTATAATGAAGCTGCGACAACCCTTCTGCTACATTGACCTTTCATTTGTGGAAATCCAATGTACAATCAAATGCGTGCACTTATGAGAACACACTTTACAACATTTCCATTAGGAGATTTTCTCATTCAGATTGAGACAGCAGAAGAATTCTGCTCGTTTAGTTCTTGCGTTTCAATGGAGGATCAGTTGTGTTGTCCTAATGCTTTTCCAGACATATCTGACCTTTCACACGGTCGATGTGTAATGCAACTAAAGCATAACTTCTGTTGAAGCAGGTTTGTTTCTGTCTCCCTAGAGCAAACTTGTCAGTAAATCAGGATGCAATACATCAGTCGTGAGAAACGATGAGAAAGTATATTTATTGCTGTTTGGAAATGCTAATCTGACTGCCGAATGAAAAAGGATTCTGGGTAACACTTTACTTCAAGCCTTTATGTATAATGCATTATAAAGGCATTCATAATATACTTATATCTTTGCATAAATAATTGTGACCAAAGTTAAAATGCATTATAACATTCACAGATTCCTTGTTACATCTGAAATGTGTTTAAATGCGTTATACCTTATAAAGGGATAACGATGAATAGATGAGTATTAAAGGTGCAATATGTAAAAATTTTTCAGTAAAATATCCAAAAACCACTAGGCCAGTGTTAAATATTTTGTTCTTACAATATCCCAAATGTTTCCTACTATTTGTAAATGGTGAGATGCTATTTTAACCGAGGAACTGGGACGTGTGAGGGCGTGGCCTGTCGATGACATCATATCCTCGTTAGTTTGCGGTTTTATTCTGCAGAAACGCTTTCCTCTCACTGCAGTGTGAACAAGTGTCATAGCAGCGGCGAGAGAACGCACAGAGTAACGTCATCACACCATCAACACACTCAGATGTGTGTAATATGATCAACAGAGCGACACGCGTCATAATCTGAAGGCCACGCCCACCGGGGGGGAAAACAATCCAACGCTCTCCATTGACTTTGCATTGCGTGAGGCTGCCTCCTTGTCATTTCGAACTTATAACAAAAAACAGAACAATGTCTAAAAGCTGATATGTGACAAAGTGTACAGCAAACAAGCTAAACAAAACCCAGAACCAAAAACCCAGACGTTTTTATAAGCTGTTGACCCAAAAAACGAGCGTTTAAGGACAAAAAAGTGGATACAGGCCATTGAGACACATTATATTACACTGAGAAGTACACACACTAGAGGAGAACGTCATCAGAGACAGGAAATATAATATATATAAAACTGATATTTGGATATTTGACTTAACAGTGACAACATATTTACTGCAAACACAGGCATACTGAGTGTCAGGATCCCAAAATGTGCCCATTCTTCTGCTGAAGCGTCACGTTTTACTGCCTTTATCCACTTTTGTCTCCTTAAACTCTCATTTTTTTGGGTCGACAGATCATAAAATGTATTTCTGTGTTGTTTAGCTTGTTTGCTGTACACTATGTCACATATCAGCTTTTAGACATTGTTCTGTTTTTTTTTTTATAAGTCCGAAATGACAAGGATGCAGCCTCACGCAATGCAAAGTCAATGGAGAGCGTTGGATTGTTTCCCCCCCGGTGTGGGCGTGGCCTAAATACGCTCTGTCTCTATGAGCGGAGGAGCGGAAGTGGCGACTGGCATAATAAAAGTCCCGCTGCTCGCGAGGCGTGTGTTGCGTTCATCTTAGTGTTGTCAAAATATCAATATTTCGATATGTATCGATACGGAAATATCTGAAACGATAAAACGGCAAACGCGTGTTCTGCTGGATTTTTCCTCATGACAGCGTGTTGGTGTTGGTGTGACCGGTCTGAATTTCGTGCGAGATTGCACATAATGTTAATTCTACTCATTCCTGCAGATTTCACGTACACACACATACATTAATAAAGCCGCGTCTGACATAAAAATGCAAAAATGATCTCCTTTTTCCAGCTTATTAATGCTCAAATACATTAAAAAAATGTCTCAATGTCCATCTTGGTGAGTATTAACGTAAACAGTTCAGGAAGAATGTGCAACAGGAGTGTTTGGGATCAATGCGTGCATCGGGTCTTAAAGGGACAGCAGTTATTTATTATTCAAACTACAAAAAGACAAACAATCACTTGCTGCTCTTGACTCATTAACTTGTGTAGCCTATTAATCTGTATTTAATTTTTTACAAGGAAGATTAGCCAAAGTTATTTTAAATTTGATTACTTTATTCAGGTAAGAAACAATTAAAAAAAAAAACACTGTTAGACTGCTTTATTTTTTCAGGCAGGTCTATTTCATTTGTATCTTTATTATATCGTATTTATTTGTGCTATTGTTTGTAATTTGTTTATTTGTTCTTATTTTATTACGGTTTACTCGTCTTTTTAAATTCAATTTGAAATCAAGCTTCCTTGTGCTTTATGTAAGCTATTGCAACAAAATTAGTTAGCAAATATTTGTGAGATAATTGTAATGGAAATTGATCAACGTTTATATATGAGAAAAAGCTTTATCATATAAAGTGATCTCTTCAGAAGAAATTTTGATAGACAGACAAAAAAATAAATGATATTAAAAATATCTAATTGACAGCATATGCAGCGTTTTCTCCCTGTGGTATCGAAAATGGTATCGAATATCGATACTTTTTTAGGTATCGTATTGAAGTTATAAATTCCAGTATCGTGACAACACTACTTCATCTTATTAACAATCGCTCCAGCGGTTCCTCAGCTCCACAACACTCGTCCTGCTCTGCTTCACTACAGTAACGTTAATAATCACATCCATCAACATGATTTCTGCCCGAGTCCTATCCCGATTCTTTCCCACCGGCTGAGGTGAAGACCACATGTCCCAATGTTCTGCGCTCAAACTTGGCAACATCAAACAACGCCTTAGTTTTGAATGGGCGACCTCTGGCGGACGGAAAAGTTACATAGTGCACCTTTAAACCAGGCAATGCGTTATAAGGCATTGTTAATGCATTACACTTATAATGTATTCTATTTGAAGGCTTTAAGTAAAGCGTTACCAGTTTCTTTTATCTCAGAGTATGTGAAGATGATATATTCTAGTGTGTTAAATGGAGTGCCCGAATTGTAAACTCTTAAATGTGTTGTGCCTCTAGTGCTGTCGTATCTCGGCTGAAATCTGGTGAAATCCCATAAACTCATATCACGGGTCTGATTCATTAAAGTGAAAACTATAGCAAAGTCATGCCAGCAGATGTTCTGATCCTGCAATGTGTTTATTGTGTTCCTGAGGATAATGTGTTTGAATGCATTGCAGTCCAAATTTTTATTTTTAGAAGAAAGCTCTGAAATATGAATGACTGTATAGAACTGATAATCGCCTGTCATCTTTATACAAACCACTGATGGCTTCACAGGATTTCCTCCTCATGGGTTCTCATGCAAGGGGAGGATGGGATGTGTGGCATTAAACGGTCAGGAAGACGCTGAATACAGTGAAATAAATGGTTGAAAATGTATTTTATTGTGTCTTGAGACTACTTGATTATTGATACTGTTGCTGTCTGAAACACGTCTGGCAGTGACCATACAGTACAATACAGGCCAATTTATTCAGTGTTGGAGTTTTATAACATTGATACTTTTAAAGTAATAACCCAGCTAACTAAATATGGGTTTCACTTTATTTTGATGGTCCGTTTAACACATTCTAACTACATTAACTATAAGTAACATTGCACCTACATGTCCACTAACTCAGAGTATTAGTAGACTGGAAGGTTTCGGGTTAGTAGAATTAGTTGACATGTAGTTGCAAAGTCACTTCTAGTCAACAGAATGTTCAAAAGGGACAATCAAAAGAACAATTTTCTAACATTTCTGTGTTTTTTTCCCCCTTGGGAATGCAAACATTAAAGAAATATTCCATTTATCAAACATTATTGGAGCGATTTTGAATGTTCTCCTAACGTTCTGAAATGTTCAAGCATCGCTAAAGCAGTGGTTCTCAAACTTTTTATACCAAGTACCACCTCAGAAAATATTTGGCTCTCCAAGTACCACCATTATACCAACATTAAAATACAGTAGCCTAACTATTCAGCTACAGCTCTGCAGTTTACTCCTAATAGGATTATTTTTTTTTGTTGTCAGCCACTTTAACATTGTAAATACGCTGTTTGTACATTAACACTGCACTGTGCTTACATACAGGTAAATAAAATAATGATTCAATTAAAATGTGTTGTATCTAAAAGTTAAATTAAAACTTGAATGTACTTAAATGTAAAAAAAAAAAAAAAAACTTACTCAAATAAAGATGAAATTAAAATGTATTGTTTTAACATTAATTTATATTTAAAGTCAAAATTGAATATTTGTTCTGAGTTTGTCACACCACGGAAAAATGTGTTATTAAATATGTGCCAAATTTAAATTACATATAAAAATAAAAAAAAGCCAAGCAAAATCTTGAAAAAATAAGCAGCATTCTCTGCTCTCAAACCATAGACTGTAAAAAAATATGGATGTAGTGTCCGTGACGTCACACATAGGATTCTGAAGAGCCGCTTTGAAGCGCAAAGTCGGGTCGAGCTGGCCGTCTCCATCTTGCCATCACTCCCAGATAATAGAAAATGGTCAAAGAGGCGGGATGTGGGCGGAGCTGAGGTGATGACTAACAGACAGCAGACAAACGGCAATCCACCTGTCACTCAAAATGGCCACGCCCTTAATTATGCAGAACTTTAAGGCTTTATATAATGTAAACGAATGAGTTATAAACCCCCCCCCCCCCCCCCCGTGTTTTTCTGCTGTAAAGTTGGGCATTTTAACATGAGCTCAATGAGATTCTGCTCCTTCTGGAGTCTGTCTCTAGTGGCCAGTCCATGAACTGCAGTTTAAGTCACTTCCGTATCGGCTTCAAGAGAAACTGCAGGAGGAGCCGCTTGGTTTTAGACCCTCAGGCGTGGGCGGACCTGGACCCTGTGGCATGGGCGGACCTGGACCCTCAGGCGTGGGTGGCCATGGCGGCAACGGCAGTTCAACAGGCCATGGCGGTAACGGCAGTTCAACAGGCCATGGCGGTAACGGCAGTTCAACAGGCCATGGCGGTAATGGCGGTTCAGGGGGCCACAGAGGCGTGGCCTTCATGGCCTCCATGTACCCCTTGCCCCCCCAAAAAAAATTTATTGGGCGGGACAGCGGGCTCGTGGGCTGGAGCCTGGACTTGGGCCGGAGCCTGGACTTGGGCCGGAGCCTGGACTTGGGCCGGAGCCTGGACTTGGGCCGGAGCCTGGACTTGGGCCGGAGCCTGGACTTGGGCCGGAGCCTGGACTTGGGCCGGAGCCTGGACTTGGGCCGGAGCCTGGACTTGGGCCTTGAGCCTGGACGTGGGCCGGAGCCTGGACTTGGGCCGGAGCCTGGACGTGGGCCGGAGCCTGGACGTGGGCCGGAGCCTGGACGTGGGCCGGAGCCTGGACGTGGGCCGGAGCCTGGACGTGGGCCGGAGCATGGACGTGGGCCGGAGCATGGACGTGGGCCGGAGCATGGACGTGGGCCGGAGCATGGACGAGGGCCGGAGCATGGACGTGGGCCGGAGCATGGACGAGGGCCGGAGCATGGACGTGGGCCGGAGCATGGACGTGGGCCGGAGCATGGACGTGGGCCGGAGCATGGACGTGGGCTGGAGCATGGACGAGGGCCGGAGCATGGACGTGGGCCGGAGCATGGACGTGGGCTGGAGCATGGACGAGGGCTGGAGCATGGACGTGGGCTGGAGCATGGACGTGGGCCGGAGCATGGACGAGGGCCGGAGCATGGACGTGGGCCGGAGCATGGACGTGGGCCGGAGCATGGACGTGGGCCGGAGCATGGACGTGGGCCGGAGCATGGACGAGGGCTGGAGCATGGACGAGGGCTGGAGCATGGACGTGGGCTGGAGCATGGACGTGGGCTGGAGCATGGACGAGGGCTGGAGCATGGACGAGGGCTGGAGCATGGACGAGGGCCGGAGCATGGACGTGGGCCGGAGCATGGACGAGGGCTGGAGCATGGACGAGGGCTGGAGCATGGACGTGGGCTGGAGCATGGACGTGGGCCGGAGCATGGACGAGGGCTGGAGCATGCACGTGGGCTGGAGCATGGACGAGGGCTTGGCTCACTGGTGTGGAGAGTACTGTGGGACAGTGGAGCTCCTCATCCACTGTCTCCACAGTAAAGGCCGAGCCGCTCAACAAAAGAGCCTGATCTATATACTGGGCCAGAGTCCACGGCAAAGTGCTCTCAGGCATTAAATAAGCTAGGTGCTCATTTAGTCCAAAATAAAAAATGTCCTTGAGTGCCTGATCATTAAAATCTACTTGGTAGGAAAGTCCACAGAACTCCTGAACATAATTTTCCAGGGGACGATTCCCCTGGCGTAAACGCAGCAGAGCAACTGCTGGGTCCATTTTGTTGGTCAAGTATTCTGTAACGCGGTATCCACTGGAGGCAAGTTGAAGGACCCATGTGCAGTACTTTATTCACAACAAAACATAAAACAAGGACTTGGCAAAAACAAACTATAACGAGCTTTAACTAACTCACCGACAGCGGGTTACAACATTCAATACTTGACATAGACCCTCAGGCGTGGGCGGACCTGGACCCTGTGGCATGGGCGGACCTGGACCCTCAGGCGTGGGTGGCCATGGCGGCAACGGCAGTTCAACAGGCCATGGCGGTAACGGCAGTTCAACAGGCCATGGCGGTAACGGCAGTTCAACAGGCCATGGCGGTAATGGCGGTTCAGGGGGCCACAGAGGCGTGGCCTTCATGGCCTCCATGTACCCCTTGCCCCCCCAAAAAAAATTTATTGGGCGGGACAGCGGGCTCGTGGGCTGGAGCCTGGACTTGGGCCGGAGCCTGGACTTGGGCCGGAGCCTGGACTTGGGCCGGAGCCTGGACTTGGGCCGGAGCCTGGACTTGGGCCGGAGCCTGGACTTGGGCCGGAGCCTGGACTTGGGCCGGAGCCTGGACTTGGGCCGGAGCCTGGACTTGGGCCTTGAGCCTGGACGTGGGCCGGAGCCTGGACTTGGGCCGGAGCCTGGACGTGGGCCGGAGCCTGGACGTGGGCCGGAGCCTGGACGTGGGCCGGAGCCTGGACGTGGGCCGGAGCCTGGACGTGGGCCGGAGCATGGACGTGGGCCGGAGCATGGACGTGGGCCGGAGCATGGACGTGGGCCGGAGCATGGACGAGGGCCGGAGCATGGACGTGGGCCGGAGCATGGACGAGGGCCGGAGCATGGACGTGGGCCGGAGCATGGACGTGGGCCGGAGCATGGACGTGGGCCGGAGCATGGACGTGGGCTGGAGCATGGACGAGGGCCGGAGCATGGACGTGGGCCGGAGCATGGACGTGGGCTGGAGCATGGACGAGGGCTGGAGCATGGACGTGGGCTGGAGCATGGACGTGGGCCGGAGCATGGACGAGGGCCGGAGCATGGACGTGGGCCGGAGCATGGACGTGGGCCGGAGCATGGACGTGGGCCGGAGCATGGACGTGGGCCGGAGCATGGACGAGGGCTGGAGCATGGACGAGGGCTGGAGCATGGACGTGGGCTGGAGCATGGACGTGGGCTGGAGCATGGACGAGGGCTGGAGCATGGACGAGGGCTGGAGCATGGACGAGGGCCGGAGCATGGACGTGGGCCGGAGCATGGACGAGGGCTGGAGCATGGACGAGGGCTGGAGCATGGACGTGGGCTGGAGCATGGACGTGGGCCGGAGCATGGACGAGGGCTGGAGCATGCACGTGGGCTGGAGCATGGACGAGGGCTTGGCTCACTGGTGTGGAGAGTACTGTGGGACAGTGGAGCTCCTCATCCACTGTCTCCACAGTAAAGGCCGAGCCGCTCAACAAAAGAGCCTGATCTATATACTGGGCCAGAGTCCACGGCAAAGTGCTCTCAGGCATTAAATAAGCTAGGTGCTCATTTAGTCCAAAATAAAAAATGTCCTTGAGTGCCTGATCATTAAAATCTACTTGGTAGGAAAGTCCACAGAACTCCTGAACATAATTTTCCAGGGGACGATTCCCCTGGCGTAAACGCAGCAGAGCAACTGCTGGGTCCATTTTGTTGGTCAAGTATTCTGTAACGCGGTATCCACTGGAGGCAAGTTGAAGGACCCATGTGCAGTACTTTATTCACAACAAAACATAAAACAAGGACTTGGCAAAAACAAACTATAACGAGCTTTAACTAACTCACCGACAGCGGGTTACAACATTCAATACTTGACAAAGACACATGGCAAACATGAGGGCTTAAATACACACAGACTAATGACAAGACAAGTGACACCTGTGAACAGTGATGAGACAATGAACCAATGACAGGACAACACATGAGGGCATGGGAATCACATGACAAGACCAGGAAGTGCATGACAAGACTGTGAACATGACACTAAAACAAAGCAAGAACATGATAAACCAAAAACATGAACGAGGAACAAGGAACATGAACCAACACCAAAACACCCTGTGACAGTTAATGAGATCCCTGCATTTCGGCGACGATGGTTTCATAAGCAAGGCCCAGTTTGACGCCGAATTTGTAGCTGGTCTAATGCTGAAAGATGGAGCGGTTCCAGCGATTAAGGTTCACGGCCGTGTGTTGGAACCAGGCGGTGAGTAAAACTGCTTCAAATGTCTGTGTGTTGTTTGCTATCGACTCGTTCATTCAAATGCGCTACTATTCCATTGTTTTTCTATGTAAACACGCACTAGTCTGACGTGCAAAACCTTTCCGCTTGATACTACTAACATTAAATCACATATAATAGTCCATTAACCAAATTATATCCTCATAAACCACGAGGAAATGCACACAAATGTTGTAAAACTCGCGCATGACAAACCGCTAAGCAAGTATAATGTTATACAGTTCCAGTACACACCATTGAGACGTCCTGCTGTAGTCGTCGCTGCTTCTCCTGTTCAATTTCAGCCTCTAGATCTGATTCTGGATCATATATGTGTGGCTAAATCTGATTGATCTCCATGGTTTATTTAGGATAACGTTTTTTCTTCACGTTTAAGGATGTCACGGCTTTCAGACGCTCTCAATGCAATAGAGACAGAGCGACACGCATCATAATCTGAAGACCACGCCCACCGGGGGGGAAAACAATCGAACGCTCTCCATTGACTTTGCATTGCGTGAAGCGGCATCCTTGTCATTTCGGACTTATAACAAATTATATTGTCTAAAAGCGGATATGTGACAAAAGTGTACAGCAAACAAGCTAAACAAAACCCACAACCAAAAACCCAGAAGTTTTTATAAGCTGTTGACCCAAAAAACGAGCGTTTAAGGACAAAAAAGTGGATACAGGCCATTAGACAGACGCGACACGTATATATTACACTGAGAAGTACACACACTACAGGAGTATTTATATAATATATAAATATATATAAATATAATATATAAAACAGACATTTGGATATTTGACTTAACAGTGACAACATATTTACTGCACACATAGGCATACTGAGTGTCAGGATCCCAAAATGTACCCATTCTTCTGCTGAAGCGTCACGTTTTACTGCCTTTATCCACTTTTGTCTCCTTAAACTCTCATTTTTTTGGGTCGACAGATTATAAAAACGTATTTCTGTGTTTTTTAGCTTGTTTGCTGTACACTTTGTCACATAGCTTTTAGACATTGTTCTGTTTTTTGTTATAAGTCCGAAATGACAAGGATGCAGCCTCACACAATGCAAAGTCAATGGAGAGCGTTGGATTGTTTTCCCCCCCGGTGTGGGCGTGGCCTAAATACGCTCTGTCTCTATAGCTGCGCGTGATTCTTTAGCTTCGCCCACACGATACGCCTCCAACCGCTCGTTTTTTTCCGGAAAGACTCGGTACAGCCCATCTTTCTTTTATAAATATAATAAAACTAAAGACTTTTCGGAGATAGGAAGGATGCAATACTACTCTATAGGTACTCAAGATTGACATGAGATTGACTGAAACTGAGTGTTTCACCCCCCCCCCTTTAATATCAGCGATTTTGTTTTATAAGGTTTTTATACGTTTTACAATTAGGTAATATGCATTTACGTGATGAAGGCATGACTAGCTAGCTAACTGTTGGCTGTAGTAACTAACGGTAGTGACAGCAACGCGTGATTGAACGGGCGAACTGATGCGGATGTGCTCTAACGTCATTATAGTGTTAGGGGAGGGGCCAGGCTCAGTGGCTCCAGGTCGTCATCGCGCCACCGTTTTAGTAGTTCACAGTGTTTGTAACGTGTTTCAGCAATACATTTCTAACATTTAGAATGTTTTTATAACAGAAACAAATTTTAGAATCGCCTTTACAGCTACTTTAATTTAGTGATTCCTCTGCATACCACTAGAGGGAGCCTGAGTATCACACTTTGAGAACCACTGACCTAAAGCTTTCAGAAATAAATTATTCTCCATGATCTGTTGACATTTTGAGAACATTATTAAAGACCAGATAACTTTTAAAGGAACGTTCTATTAACGTTACTGGAAGAATGATTGTTCATAACATTGAAAGAACCTTCCCAGAACGTTATAGCTAAATTTCTGAGAACATTCCCTGTTCGCTGGATAAGAACTTAATACATTTGTTCGTCTTTCTTAATTTGGTTACACTTTATTTTAAAGTGTCGTAGTTGTTACTACATGTACTTACTAGAGTATTAACAGTAAATTATGCATAATTACAAACCCTAATCCTAACTGTGTGTTCTCACCGCCGCCGGCGAGAGTGTCAAAGTGGCCGGAAGTCATTCATTTTCAATGGGAGACATTAGTTCCCAAGCAAAATGGAGGAGAGGTTGATTGCGGTGGCGGGTTTGATAGAAGGCGCGCAACATTATTTATAGGCAACATTTTCGCTCTAGAACGCTTGTTTTTACATTTACATTTAGTCATTTAGCAGACGCCTTTATCCAAAGCGACTTACAAATGAGTGCAATAGAAGCAACTAGAACAGTCAAGGGCAACAATATGCAAGTGCTGTAACAAGTCTCAGTTAATTAGCACAGAACACATAGGGTTTATTTTATTTTAAAAAAATTTATTAAATAGACAAACAGAAAATGAATAGAATGATAAGTGCTATTCTTGATTGGTCAGGTGCTGCCGGAAGAGATGTGTCTTTTAGATGTTTTTTGAAAATGGCTACAGACTCGGCTGAACAAATTGAGATAGGCAGGTCATTCCACCAGGTGGGAACGGTCCAGGAAAAGGTCAGTGAGAGTGATTTCATGCCTCTCTGGTATGGCACCACAAGGCATCGTTCACCGGCAGAACGTAAGCTCCTGGAGGGTGTGTAAGTCTGAATGAGCGAGTTTAGGTATATTGGTGCAGAGCCAGTGGTTGCTTTGAAGGCGAGCACCAGTGCCTTGAATTTGATGCGAGCAGCTATTGGCAGCCACTGCAGACTGATGAAGAGAGGCGTGACGTGCGCTCTCTTCGGCTCATTAAAGACCACCCTCGCTGCTGCATTCTGGATCAGTTGCAAGGGTTTGATAGTGCATGCCGGAAGGCCCACTAGAAGAGCATTACAGTAGTCCAGTCTGGAGAGAACAAGAGCTTGGACCAGTAGTTGTGTGGGATGATCTGATAGGAAGGGTCTAATCCTCCTAATGTTGTAATGTGCAAATCGGCAGGACCGGGTTGTTGCAGTGATGTGGTCAGCGAATTTTAGCTGATCATCAATCACAACTCCAAGGTTCCTGGCTGTCCTGGACAGAGTTATGGTTGATGATCCTAGCTGAATGGAGAGATTGTGATGAAGTGCTGGGTTGGCTGAGAACACAAACAGTTCTGTCTTTGCAAGGTTGAGTTGCAGGTGATGTTCTTTCATCCAGGCAGAAATGTCTGTTAGGCAGGCAGCGATAAGAACACCAACCGTGGGATCATCTGGTTGAAATGAGAAGTAGAGTTGAGTGTCGTCGGCATAGCAGTGATAGGAAAAGCCATGTTTCTGAATGACAGATCCCAGTGATGGCATGTAGATGGAGAAGAGAAGTGGTCCAAGCACTGAGCCCTGGGGAACTCCAGTAGCTAGATGATGTGACTTAGACACTTCACCTCTCCATGACACCCTGAAGGACCCTACCTGAGAGATAAGACATGAACCACTGGAGAGCAGTTCCTGAGATGCCCATCTTCATGAGAGTTGAGAGATGCCCATCTTCATGAGAGTTGAGAGATGCCCATCTTCATGAGAGTTTTCAACAGGAATACAATTAATTTGCTCAAAACAACACCGATTCGACCAATTGCATTAATCCTGCACATTAACCAGGACAGTTATTGTAATGTAGGCTGTACACAAATCAATGTTAATTATTGACCAATGTTAGCAAACGTCTCCTATAAACTGCATGTTGAAATTAGACTAGCACTTAACCATGAACACAGAAGACACACCACACAAATGGCTTTTAATTGGTTTATTTCGTTAGCAAACATGTTAAGTTCTTTCAATCTATCTGTTGTTAGTTTTTTTTTTACTTTCACATTTAAATGATTTCATGAGGTTATCTTATACGGTTATACCCTACCTGTGTGTTTGCACAAAGGCCGAACAACATGATTGATTGTTTGCTTTGCAGCCCCTTTAAATAAAGACCAAGCATTCGATATACGTCAGCACGTCCACAAATCTTTTTTTACAGCGTCGTTGGCAGGGCAGCCAGAGCGAAGTTTGACGTTTTCGCCGGCGGCGGTGTGAACGCTCAGTAACCGAAACTCCTCTGTAAATCCTAACGCTCAAAATAATGAATTGGTTTGAGTAACTCAAATTAAACAAATTAGTTCAAGCAAATTAACTTTTATGAGTATTTAGAACTTTCTTTTTCTTTTGAATTCGCAAAACTGACACATTTGAAGTAATCTGAATGAGCGTTGAATAATTCATTCAACCATTTGTTTATTCGCCTGTCTTTATGAGTCATTGAATCAGTCACACAACCAGTTTATTCAAAACACTGAATCATTGAGGAATCAGCTTATACTGCTAAACTTATTGCCATTGACTTGAAACATCTGTAAGACACAATTCATTCTTGAGATTTAGTAGATTGAACCCATGAAGCTACACGTGCACGTTTATGCTGGTTTGTAGCCCATCAGCACCTTTATAAAAAAAAAACAGTTTCTGCAGATCTTCTAAAAAACTTTCCATTTTCGAATAAACTTTACATACTGGAAACAATGCACCGGTATAATATTATGAATGGCCAAATGCAAGTCTTTTATTTTGTCCTTCCAGAGGAGGTGTTGCTACATTTCCAGATGCAAGCACAATTTGTACTCTTTTAAAACGCATATAAAACACTGAATTCAAAGCACCATACAGACAGACAAGAGGTGAATGTATACAGCAAAACATCAGGTAAGTCATTATGAAGTAAATGAACAACATTTATCACTTTCCTTTTTTAGATTTTCTCTCGTACAAAAACATAAAAACATACAGATACAATTCAGACGTGCTCCTTTTCTAATAGTACATACATAATTCAAATCATATATTCAATACAAAATACAGCCCAAAAAAAGAAACATACATCAGTACTGGCCAGTCCTATTTACTCCCACAGATCCATCAATTAGACTCAAACATCCCTTCATTCACGACAAACCAGAATGTGCTTCTTTTAACACGTGATTCTGGATATCGTGCAGCATTATTCTTATTTTTTTTAAGTGCTTACACAATAATAGACATTCATGTTTAGGTAAATGCTTGCTGTCTGGCTACCTTGATAAAATGCCTCTGTGACAAGTTTCACGCTTGATTAGCTCTTTCATTTGGAAGGCCTTGCTTTATTAGAGCTGCCATATTGAAGGGTCCACTTTCTCACATTTGTTGTAACACCAGCCGGTCATCGATATACAGTCCCTGGCAATATTATGGTGGTCCTAATAGTCACAGACATACTGTAAACAGAGTTTTTCCTCAGATTCAATGATAGACGAACCGATCAAAGTGGAACATTGCATTTCAAAGTTGATTAATATTTTAGTCAGCTCATGGTCTAATATACATAATTATGCAATATTGTTCACAAGTTTGGGGTTAGTGAGATTTTTTTAAAGAAATTAATATTTTATTAATAAAAAATGGCATTAAATTGATCAAAAGTGACAGTAAAAATGTATCATGTTAAACGGTTCCCCCAAAAATATGAAGCCGTTTTAAACATTGATAACAATAATAATCATAAATGTTTCTTGAGCAGCAAATAATCATATTAGAATGATTTCTGGAGGATCATGTGACACTGAAGACTGAAAATTCAGCTTTGATAACAGGAATAAATGACATTTTAAAATTGAAAAGTTATTTAAAAAAGTAATACTATTTTTCACAATATCACTGTATTTGTGATCAAATAAATGCAGCTTTTGAACAGTAATGTATATGGGGAAAATAAATTGTGCCGTTATGATGAATGTTGAGTTATAATGTCATATAATATAAAACCATACGCATCTGATTTCCCCCCATATTTGACAGTGATCCATCAGGTTTAGACCTCGTAAAGGCTCAGTGTGAATGTATACTTGTTGGCAACTCGGGCTCATTGGGAAAACGTGTCTCTGGCGAAATAGTGCTTATTCAACTTCTTTCCTACATTTAGATATGTGGGCAAATGCATTTTTGTCTCAGTGCATGCATTGTTTTAGTTTGGCAGGGTCGCCGCTAGCTTAGCTTAGCATAATGAATGGAATCCTATGTTGCCAGCTAGCATGTCCCGAGTAAAAGTGATCCAAAAAAAAAAAAACCCACCTAATTACTTCTTGTGGCCTGCGTATTCACAACGAATACAAATAGCGATGCAGATTAAGACTAGGCGATTTCCTAGGCAGATATTAACTTGGGACTATATTATCAAAGTTTGGGGATTTCATGTGTTGCGTGATATCTCTGCACCCAAGTAGCAGTGCTTCGGCTGTGCTTCCCCCTAATATAGTCCCAAGTTAATATCTGCCTAGGAAATCACCTAGTCTTAATCTGCATCGCTATTTGTATTCGTTGTGAATACGCAGGCCACAAGAAGTAATTAGGTGTTTTTTTGGGGGGGGGGGTTTGGATCACTTTTACTCGGGACATGCTAGCTGGCAACATAGGATTCCATTCATTATGCTAAGCTAAGCTAGCGGCGAACCTGCCAAACTAAATGCATGCACTGAGACAAAAATGCATTTGCCCACATATCTAAATTTAGGAAAGAAGTTGAATAAGCCCTATTTCTAAAAACGGTGGATTGTTCCTTTAAGTTTTGCACGTTTTGTCAAGTCAAATATCCAGTGAGTGGCTCTAAAAGCGTATTCAGTTCTATCAGAAACAGATGAACGTAAATCTGTCAACGTTTTATTGTGTTGGTTGTTGTATGTATCGTATCAGTTCTGAACTGTCTGTTGAGTGGCGCTAAAAGGTGAATGCTATCGTGTTTGTATATAACGTACCGCCTACACTAAACCCTAAACATACTGATAGTGTTCAAATAAAGTTTACTACATCAGAAGAGCCACACATATGGAGCTGGTTATGTGATGGAAACGTCAAAATGTATTAGTTTACAAATCATGCACTGTGGTTAAAGGGTTTTGAGGTCATGACATAATATTTAGCAAGGAACTGCATGAAATGAAGTACCCCTGTAACCTGCAATCATTTTGTTTGAAAATGAATAAAAATTGTTGCTGTTTTAGTGCAATGACCCTATATTACCGATCTGAAAAAAACGGCTGGTGCGCCAGACGCATGGTCCAAAAGTGTTGTACCTCGTCTCTTAATGAGTCATGGGTGTGTTTTGGGCATAACGCGCAATAAACCAATCAGAGTCTCATCTCCCATTCCCTTTAAAAGCCAATTGTGCTCACACCATGGCGGATTCACTATTTACATGGAGGAAAGACTGAACGCTTCTCCAGAGAGGAATCCTTTTATTTTTAGTAATTACAAATGTGTGTAATAGGTAGAGTGTATGCGCATTGTGCACCCGCTTATAGGCTCATGTTACTAACTAATTTTATTAGTGAACTGACGTTTACTTATTGTCATCAGTTATCAATCTCTGTAAACACTGTCCGTCACAGACACGAAGATGTACCTTTAATAAAGTTGATGTTTTCAGGCCATTTCATGGTTGATTTTGAAATGACATAAAGCGGTATTGTCTAAATGACAATGTCTAAATGTTGTTTACTTACTTTTTAATTACTCTTCCCATTAAACGGCATTATTTTGTTCATTCAATTCAGACTGATTCGCCAACTCAGAATGCGCATGAAAACAAGAGGCGGGATTTATCGCACAAACCAATCATATCTAACCATATCACGATTGAGGCATTGACTCCTCTCACTTGACTGTCCGCCATTCGTTCTCAATTACCCCCCCACTTAACTCACCGCACGCTTTAGGGGGTCTGTTATAACTCAAAGGAGCTCAGAGGAGGCAAGAGAGACCCTTTACCTGCTGGTGTCACTGTTGGACAGTGTTACTTTAGAGTGATTTATACACTTTTTAGCGTCACATTTAGTAATATATTCATGGTTTTATTATTCTAATAGTGATTTTTGTATGGAGGCAGTGCCTCCCTTGCCTCCTCGGAGGAAACGCCCCTGATGTTTTCTGAGTTTTGCAAAAAGTTAGGTCGTTTTTCCAATGAGCCTGTGTTGCTTTTTCGGGGCCCCTGCATGTTTCTCTATATACTCAAATTAAATTTAGTTATGATCAGTATCCCTGATCTCTAACGATCTGAGCATAGGAAATTCTTCCCAAACTTCTTCATTATCCTCACTTTGAGCGGAATTCCGAGGGAATGCAGTAAAGTGTTTTACTTTGGGAACACGCCTACCTAGCGACACATTCTCATATGGTGGAGGGCTGCCAGGCTCGTCCCCCTCTAACAGGGGCTGTGTGGAATCGGAGCGTACGTAGGCTGGCAGTGGGGGCGAATGGCTTTGATACGAACCCCCGAAAACCACTGTGGCATAAGGGATGGAGTCCCTGTCTTGCTCCGAGTCGCAACTGCCGCGGTCCTGGAAAGAGTTGTGACTGTCATTGCGGCTGTTGATATCACCTGACCACTGGCTCTCCTTGACGTAGTCACTCTTGAACGGCTCTTTCTCAGACAGATCAAGAAGACTGAAGTGGGACAGATACACCAACACAGGGTCCTTGTCTTCTTTAAAGGTAGGCAAGCCCTTGGACAAAAACATTTTAAGATATGAATTTACTGAACAGTTTGATTTCTATTTCAGTAATCATCATACATTAGGTATCATTGGAAAGCTGACACACTCAAAAATCATCCTGTGAAAACCAATTTGAACTTGGACATTGTGTTACCATGGAATTGGTACTTTAAAACCTTTTAGCAGGCTCCTCACCATAGTGGGCAATCTCATGTTTCAAATTTTGCTAAATTTACTGCATTAATTTATAATCAAGCCTTTTTATAATCTTTACAAAAAACATATCCTTAGACAGATCTGAGACTCAAGGTTGCATATTTGGCCATTAGAGGCTATGATCTTTAGCGTCCTTCTTTGTGCCTGCCTCCCATGCCGGAGACCATGGTTTGAATCCCACTCAGAGCGGGTCGAGTAGGACCAGTTACATTTGGTGCCGTGACCCAGATGGGAGTGAGGTTAAGAGGGGTGAGTGTAACGGACGTAGGCCTGTCAGAGCTGTGTGTGTAAACCTCACTCCCCTGACCTCAAGAGGTGCGTGGTCTTTAGCATCCTTGTTAGCACGCCTGCCTCCCAAGCCGGCGACCTGGGTTTGAATCCTGCTCGGAGCGGGTCGAGTAGGACTGGTAACATTTGGTGCCGTGACCCAGATGGGAGTGAGGTTTATGGGGGTGAGTGTAATAGACAAAGGCCAGTAAGAGCTGTACATGTAAACCTCACTCCCCTGCCCTCAAGAGGTGAGCTAGCAACTGATGTTAGCAGCTGCGGTCTTTAGCATCCTTTTAGCTTGCCTGCCTCCGAAGCCGGCAGCCTGGGTTTGAATCCTGCTCAAAGCGGGTCGAGTAGGACCGGTTACATTTGGTGCCGTGACCCGGATGGGAGTGAGGTTTAGAGGGGTGAGTGTAACGTAGGCCAGTAAGAGATGTGCATGTGAACCTCACTCCCCTCATCTCAAGAGGTGCGTTAGAAGCGGGTCTTTAGCGTCTTGTTAGTGTGTGCGCCTCCCATGCTGGAGACCACGGTTTGAATCCCGGTCAGAGCGGGTTGAGTAGGACAGGTTACATTTGGTACCATGACCCAGATAGGAGTGAGCTTAACAGATGTAGGCCATTAAGAGCTGTGTGTGTGTAAACCTCCTTCCCTGGCCTCAAGAGGTGCGTTAGAGGCTGCGGTCTTTAGCATCCATTTTAGCGTTCCTACCTCCCAAGCCGGCGACCTGGGTTTGAATCCTGCTCGGAGCGGGTCGAGTAGGACCGGTAAGATTTGGTGCTGTGACCCAGATGGGAGTGAGATTTAGGGGGTGAGTTTAACAGAAATAGGCCAGTAAGAGCTGTGCGTGTAAACCTCAGTCCCCTGATCTCAAGTAGTGCATTAGAGGACGGGTCTTTATCGTCCTTGTTAGCGCACCCACCTCCCACGCCAGAGACCATGGTTGGAATCCCACTCGGAGTGGGTCGAGCAGGACTGGTAACATTTGGTACCACAACCCAGATGGTAGTGAGGTTTAGGGGGTGAGTTTAACAGACATAGGCCAGTAAGAGCTGTGCGTGTAAACCTCAATCCCTCGCCCTCAAGAGGCATGCTAGTGGCAGCGGTCTTTAGCGTCTTGTTAGCCTGTGCGCCTCCCACGTTGGAGTCCACGGTTCGAGTCCCGGTCAGAGCGGGTCGAGTAGGACCGGGTACATTTGGTGCCGTGACCCAGATAGGAGTGAGCTTTAGAGGAGTGAGTGTAACAGATGTAGGCCATTGAGAGTTGTGTGTGTAAGCCTCATTCCCCTCTTTAGCATCTATTTTAGCGTGCCTGCCTCCCAAGCCAGCGACCTGGGTTTGAATCGGAGCGGGTCGAGTAGGACCGGTTACATTTGGTGCCGTGACCCAGATGGGAGTGAGGTTTAGGGGGGTGAGTTTAACAGACATAGGCCAGTAAGAGCTGTGCGTGTAAACCTCAGTCCCCTGATCTCAAGAGGTGCGTTAGAGGACAGGTCTTTATCGTCCTTGTTAGCGCACCTGCCTCCCACACCAGAGACCATGGTTGGAATCCCACTCGGAGCGGATCGCGTTTAGGGGGATGAGTTTAACGGATGTTGGCCAGTAAGAGATGTGTGTGTAAACCTCACTCCCCTGACCTCAAGAGGTGTGCTAGCGGCTGCAGTCTTTAGCGTCTTGTTAGTGTGCACACCTGCCATGCCGGAGACAACAGTTTGAATCCTGCTCGGAGCGGGTCGAGTAGGACTGGTAACATTTGGTGCCGTGACCCAGATGGGAGTGAGGTTTAGGGGAGTGAGTGTAATAGACAAAGGCCAGTAAGAGCTGTGCGTGTAAACCTCAATCCCCTGCCCTCAAGAGGCATGCTAGTGGCTGTGGTCTTTAGCGTCTTGTTAGTGTGTGCGCCTCCCACGCTGGAGTCCACGGTTCGAATCCCGGTCAGAGCGGGTTGAGTAGGACCGGTTACATTTGGTGCCTTGACCCAGATAGGAGTGAGCTTTAGAGGGGTGAGTGTAACGGATGTAGGCCATTAAGAGCTGTGTGTGTAAACCTCATTCCCCTCTTTAGCATCTATTTTAGCGTGCCTGCCTCCCAAGCCGGTGACCTGGGTTTGAATCCTGCTCGGAGCGGGTCGAGCAGGACCGGTTGCATTTGGTGCCGTGACCCAGATGGGAGTGAGGTTTAGGGGGGTGAGTTTAACAGACATAGGCCAGTAAGAGCTGTGCGTGTAAACCTCAGTCCTCTGATCTCAAGTCGTGCATTAGAGGACGGGTCTTTATCGTCCTTGTTAGCGCACCCGCCTCCCACGCCAGAGACCATGGTTGGAATCCCACTTGGAGCGGGTTGAGGAGGACTGGTAACATTTGGTGCCACGACCCAGCTGGGAGTGAGGTTTAGGGGGGTGAGTTTAACAGATGTAGGCCAGTAAGAGCTGTGCGTGTAAACCTCACTCCCCTCATCTCAAGAGGTGCGTTAGAGGCTGTTAGCGCACCCGCCCCCCACACCAGAGACCATGGTTGGAATCCCACTTGGAGAGGGTTGAGGAGGACTGGTAACATTTGGTGCCACGACCCAGCTGGGAGTGAGGTTTAGGGGGGTGTGTTTAACAGATGTAGGCCAGTAAGAGCTGTGCGTGTAAACCTCACTCTCCTCATCTCAAGAGGTGCGTTAGAGGCTGTGGTCTTAAGCGTAACTTGTTAGCGCACCCGCCTCCCACGCCAGTGACCCCGGTCCGAATCTTGCGTGGAGTGGTTCGAGTAGGACCGGTTACACAAACCATTCATGAATACAACCATTGAAGTTGGATAGTGCATTTCTATGTCAACGCTCAAAGGGTGTGACAGTTAACAGGTTAATTAGTTAAATTATAGCTTATACAGCAGTTAATCATACCTTCAGTGAGTCAGTGGTGGTCCACCTCTTAATGCTGCTGTTGGCAGGATCAGGAATTATAGGCCACAAACACATCTTCACCCTATGACAACCAGACATAAACTGTTATATTACTGGAACACTGTAAAAATGATTTCTAGAAGTTGTAAATTAAGGTTATTGGTGTATGTTTTTCAATAATATACTCTTTTAGTCTTCTACTTCAAAATGTCACATTTAACTCTCTGGTGCTGTTCAGTCATATTTTATGTTTGACATTTGTTTACTTCATTGGAATGGTACGAAACTTGGTAAATGTTTTGGTACTTGCTGTGTGAACACACACACAAATGGGAGACACATTGTAACAAGTGGAAACGTTTGGTACTGCGCACAAACAAATTCTTACTGAAAGCTAATTTTTTCAAATTTGGAAAACACCTTTTTAAGATGTATTTTCTCACGGTTTTAGAGTAAAACTTGTTTAAGAAAATGTATATTCTTTATAAAATGTTTATTTTTGTGCATTTTTCGTAACAAAAGTTTTAAAATTTTATAACTTTTTTCAACCTTTTTTCACTTCAGCAATATTCTGCCAAGTGTCTTTAAAAAATAATTAAAATAAAAATAAAAAAGAGCTCAAACTTCCGATTTATGACAGTTTAAGAGAAGGTCCATGCTCAAAAAGTGAATAAATGTTTTTTGTAACTACTGCATAAATATCATTTAGTGCCATAAAATCCCCTAAAAATACAAAATATTAAATAAGTTATTATCCAACTAAAATATAGTACAATAATTTCTTTAAAATAGAAAAATCTCTAATTTTTGATCAACACACAAACTACTCAGAGGTACTCAGAGGGCTAATTCAATGTATATTGCCGTTTCCTTTTAATTCATTATCAAATTTACTAGCAATTTCTAACGAAAATTATTTTTACGACAACTTTTTTTTTCGGTGTATTACACAATTCTGTGTCTGCTCACCGTTCATGTTTTCCCAGACAAGTAAACACAACAATGATGACAAGAAGTGATAACCCAATGCATGCTGGGATAACAAAGAGCACCATTTCCATTCCATCTGAAAAACATTTTCAATAATCAGTCAAACCAATAATGAAAATAAATCAGTTGTGTCTCAATATTCATACTTTGTCCTCTACACTGTAAAAATATATTTAAAAAGTAAGTTACCCAGTTGCCTTAAAATTTTGAGTTCATTGAAATAAAAAATTTGAGTTAATACAATGAACATTTGAGGATCGACATCACCCTTTATTCAAATATTATTAAAAGATTTTGGAAGCATATTGGTAATTGGGTTTTATTTGTAATAATGCAGTGAAACATGCCAAATTGTGTTATTTTCATGATTTATCACAACACTTTTTTTAATTTATGTAGATACAATAATATTTTGAGTTTCTATTTATTAAACCAATTCCCTTAATTGTATTAACTAAATTTTTTTATTTCAATGAACTCAAAATTTTAAGGCAACCAGGTTACTTACTTTTTTAAGTTAAACCAACAATATTTTTTTTATAGTGTATACGGTATACAATAAATAGAATGTCAAATTAGTTTGTCTGATGAAGTGCATTAAGCTGTGATTTATAATATGTATATATATATATGTATAACACACACACACACACACACACACACACACACACATACATACATACATACAATATATATAAAATCAAACAGTATGGTCATAAATAGTCACCAATACGTCCAGTTGACAGGACCTGAACTGTTCCGTTTGAACTTCCGCCCATTGTATGAACCCTTACAAAGGCAAAATACATGGTAAGTGGTTGAAGATTTCCCACCACAACGTTGGTCATCTTAGTCTGTTTAGCTTGAAAAAGGATAGAAACATTATGGTAAATAAAATAGTAATGAAATCTTCCTTCCAAAAATCTTTTATCAACTTCTCTAAATCCTCAAATACCTTGCAAATCACCCCTTTTATTCGAAAAGTAAATAGTATATCCTTGAATGATCCCATTTCTCTGTTCAAGGGGAATTTCATCCCAGCGAAGTTCGACCTGCGAATGACGGGTATCCACAACTGTAAAGTTTGGTGCCACAGAGGGTGCTGTGAGAATATATAAAACATTTGTCAGCATGCTAGAATTATACATCTAGGAACATTTGAGCCCACTAGATGGAAGTGTTGCACCATTATCCAGCTTTGCTTTATTGCACATCACTTCCCCAGTCCACAGAAAGCCCTCAGATGTCCGCTGCTTTCATGCACTACACACCTTTCTGACTGCTGTATGCCATTAAGGTAAGAGGACGTCCGATCCCGTCAACGTATTTGGGATAAACAGAGACATTATAGGGCTTGTAAGGCCTTAAACCTGAAATAAAACAGCCATGATTAGATTTGCATGCATTTCTTCAGCAACAAATACAAATATAAAAGACTTTAAGGTTACTTTATGTACATAATTTTACACTTATTATTATTACACTGCTGGTCAAATGTTTGGAATAATTCAAATGTTTCTCTTCTGCTCACCCAAGCCTTTATGGGGCCCTAAGCAGATTTTTATTCTGCGCCACCAATACGATTGTTGATAATTCACACAGCCATTATCAATGTTATTAGTTGTAGCTGTGTTGCTTACATCATGTCTGCCTGTCATGTTTTTACCCTTGTACAGTTTTTAACTGTAACAGTAGCAAACCAACAAGAGTGGTCAGGTGTTAATATTCAAAGCCTTACAGTACTACAGTTCACACTGGGATATGCACATAGTCTCTTATGCTGAATATGCTCACTTTTCCCCAGGATTCTTTGGTGAATAGAAGGTTCAAAAGAACCGCATTTCTCTGAAATAGAAAGCTTTCAAAAAATCCTGAAACATTTTTTTCAAACTGTTTTCGACACTGATAATAATCATACATGTTTGTTGAGCATCAGATCCTCATATGAGAATGATTAGTGAAGGATCATGTGACACTGAAGACTGGAGTAATGATGATAAATTCAGCTTTGATCACAGGAATAAATTTCACTTTACTATATAGTCACTTAGAGAACAGATGATCTAGACTGGAGTAATATTTGACAATATTACAGTTTTTTCTGTATTTTTGATCAAATAAATGCAGCCTTGCTGAGCATAGGAGACTTCTTTGAAAAACAAGAAATGTTGATTTTTTTCAAACATTAAACAGAGCTTTTATTTTGGCGGAAACACACAGGAAGACCTTAGTGCTTCTTTTTGTTGACAACAACAGATTTATAAATTATTCTCATTATGAATTTGGGAAGATGTTTGACGCATGTTGCGTTCCAAAATGTTAATTGTAAGCGACTCAAACATGTCGCCACCTTGGAATTATAAAATTCTATAGGTGGCTCAAGTAAAACCCTGCCCTCTATTCAATATTCCGTTCCGCTTGGAAATATGTCACAGCACTGAAATAAAATCAGTTGCAACTTCCGGTTCACTGGGACTTTAAAGTATTTTTGCATTCCATTTGACTGTGTAGAAAGAACCATTTAATTTTCTAAATAAAACGTTCTCAAACGTACACAACTTAAAAAACAACATCAATTAATGTAAAGAAGTTGTCACAGAATAAGAATATGTGAATAACAAAAATGTCATATCCTTAGCCTAATTCCAAGGGGATGATATAGCACTTGCAGAAAGAAAAAAACCCTGGAGAAACTGAAAGCTATGATGTACTCCAAAACATGCAGAACATCAGATAAGATATTCGCACTAAACCACATCACATTCTCAAATCCCTCCATTCATAAAATGGTTACCTGGCAACTAACACGTAGCACAGTTTCAGCTGATTTTTCGCACTTTGGACTTTGAACACTGGCTAAAGGCCTGTACACACCAGGACGAATATCGCGTGCGCTTATCGCCAGCGTTTTTCGTGACATTTTTCGGCGCGTCTTGAGTGATTTTCATTTCATCGATGCGCCGAGTGAACGTGCACATTCAGTAGATAGCGCTCCCGGTACACACTTTACGCTTCTGACACTCGCTTCTCACACAGAAGAAGAAGAGAGACAGTATTTACGTGCTTGCCAAAACCATAGGCATATTATGTCTATGGCCAAAACCATTCACACACTTTTTGCTAACTGGCAAGCAGCATTAGCAGCTCATCTTCTTCTTTGTCTACTTACTACTTCTTCGTTGTATCAATGTGTGCTCGGCAAGACCGTTTTGTGCTTGAGCACCACCAAGTGGTGTTTTACTGTCACTTCAGCAGCTCCAGGCACGTGAACAAAAGCGGCGATCTCATTGGTCGGCATGTTTTTAACGCGCCGCGTCAAAATAAAAAAACGAACCCGAGGCGTTTTTTTTTAAATGACGCTTTTACGCCTGGCGTTTTACGCGTCGGTGTGCACACTCACATTGGCGCCCTTTGTTTAGTCACGAGGAGTTAAACGCCGGCGATAAACGTGCACGAAAATCGTCCCGGTGTGAACAGGCCTTAATAGTGTCCAGCCGATGATGCCCCGAGCTTGTGCAACGCTTTCATAATCAATCCGTACATATATTAGAAAACTTAACATTTTGCAGTTTATTTAGTAATTGTTTAAGGCTATTTCACGATTTCAATCAACATTTTAGCATATTTTAAAATGCAATTTATTCCTATGTAGGCAAAGCTGAATTTTCAGTTTTCAGTGTCACATGATCCTTAAGAAGACCATTCTGAGATGCTGATTTGCTGTGAAATACTACCATTTGAAAAGTTGGGGTAAGTAAGATGATTTTATCCAAACCAAACACGACTCAGGTGAACATAATCATAATTGATCCAAACTTTTGACTGTCTGTTCATAATGATTGACATTATTATTCATGATAATAGTATATTTATTTTTATGCATTTGGCAGACGGTTTTATCCAAAGCGACTTACAGTGCCCTTATTACAGGGACAATCCCCTTGGAACAACATGGAGTAAAGTGATTGTCCTTGCTCAAGGACACACTGGTGGTGACCGCTGGGATTGAACCAGCAACCTTCTGCGTACCAGTTCCATGGTTTAACCCACTAGACAACCATCTCACACTAGTGTAATGGTACATACCTGTTACTATGGCGCTGGAGTTGTTTTTGTCTATCATACTGAAGGACAGAGGAGCTTCCGGCGTCTCACACAGAGCTCTCCACTCGAGCACGTATCCCGTGACACCGGAGGACTTTGGACGTTCCCACGCCATGAGCACAGACGTCTCAGACCGGGAGTTCGCAAGTTCATGATGCACACGGAAATTAGACACAGAGTCCAGCCCTAAAACAAGACCAGAAGAAGACATCAATCTTCATTTTTTCATTGGGACGACATCTGTCAGAAATATCCTACGGTGGGAATGGAATACCTTTCTTCCGATACACCGGCACTTGGGTAGGATCCGAGCTCCCCATTGCATTAGTGGCTCTCAGGTAGACTTTCTTAATCCACTTGGTGAGATTGAAGAAGCAGTGGCTTTCTTGAGTTACACACAAAGTCTTTTTAGGCTCCTTTGATTCAACAGTGTATGACAAAATCCTGCCATTGGCACGAAAACGTTTTGAGGGCTAAAATGAGACGGGCTGTGGTTAAAGGGACGTTTCAGGTTCAAGACATCTGAGACATGCTGTCAGTCATCACAGAAAAAACGAACAAAGTTTTGCTTCATGACCCTTCTTGGTATCTTTGCATGTGAAAGTTACCAGATAACCAGTGAGTTGACACATTGGACATAACATAATCTGAATATTTATCCTGCAGCAGTGGCTTTTCCCATAAACATCCATTGCTAGTGTATAATGTACTTTTTTTTTAACAATCGCAGATTCTGTCAAAAGAGTTTATCTGTGAACTTTCATGACGTTCACAAATGTGAAATGTGTCAGAGAAATTTCAATCACTAACTGACTGGTCATAAATTTAGTTGTGTGTGTGTGTGTTTATGTATATAATATAATAATACACACACACATACACTACACCGACCAGGCATAACATTATGACCACTGACAAGTGAAGTGAATAACACTGATGATCTCTTCATCACCTGTTAGTGTGTGGGATATATTAGGCAGCAAGTGAACATTTTGTCATCAGAGTTGATGTGTTAGAAGCAGGAAAAATGGCCAAGCGTAAGGATTTGAGCGAGTTTGACAAGGGCCAGATTGTGACGGCTAGACGACTGGGTCAGAGCATCTCCAAAACTGCAGCTCTTGTGGGGTGTTCCCGGTCTGCAGTGGTCAGTCTCTATCAAAAGTGCTCCAAGGAAGGAACAGTGGAGAACCGGCCACAGGGTCATGAAGGACCAGTGGAGAACCGGCCACAGGGTCATGGGCGGCCAAGGCTCATTTACCCCTTTTCCACCAAGGCAGAGCTAGAGCTAGATCGGAGCCAGAGCCTAGTTTCAAATCGGTTCTTTGTGTTTCCACACCCAAAGCCCCAGCTCCGAGCCAGGAAAAGTGGTTCTTAAGTAGCACCAAAACATTGCTGGGCTAGAACAGGGCTAGAAGTAAGAACCGATTACGTCAGGCGCTGGGGGCGGGGTCAACAAGACCAACACAAACTTGAGATCCGCCATTGTTGAAATAGCAGCTAATGGAGCTAACAGCTGCTGCTCGTTTGTAATCTCCATCTATACAAATTACGGCGAACTGCGTGAATGCGTTGGATTCGCTGTGTTTTCGTTGTGTTTTGATGCCGATGTAGGATCATAAAACCTTGTGAATCAACAGTAACACAACGTTTGCATTGTTGATGGAAGGCTTGTTCGCAGCAGTGCTTTGCAGAGACCGATTGGTGTATGATAATGAGTCCAGCGAGAGCATACGACTCCTTATGCTTTTGATTCACTCATTCGTTTTTCATCATACGTGGATCGGTGTCCGCAGCGCCGATGCATCTTGAACAAGCCTGGTGTGTTTGTGTTTCCCTCTGCCCAGGGTCGCCAGGTTTTCACAACAAAACCCGCCCAAATGCTACTCAAAACAAGCCCAATCGCGTTTCAGGGGGGCTTCCCTGGTAAAAATCACATTTGGGGGTAAAATATGTGGTTTTTTGGCATGGTTGCCTACTAAAATTCGCATTCCCGGGGCTAAATATTACATAATTGGGGTCGCTTCAAGCCGCGGTCATGAAAAAAAGCCTGCGGCATAACCGCAGACATGGCAACGCTGCCGCTGCCTCGCTAGCGTTGCTGAGAAAGATGAGATGTATACAGTGACGTAAGACCTGGCTCTGTTGTGGCTCTCAGCATGTGGAAAAGCAAACGGTTCTTAGAAGGCTCCTCAGTCGAACCAACTATGAACTGGGACTAGCTCTGGCTCTGGACTAGCTCTAGCACTGCCTTGGTGGAAAAGGGGTAATTGATGCACGTGGGGAGCGAAGGCTGGCCCGTGTGGTCTGATCAAACAGACGAGCTACTGGAGCTCAAACTGCTCAAGAAGTTAATGCTGGTTCTGAATACACAGAGCATCTCAGTTTGTTGTGTATGGGGCGGCACAGCCGCTGACCAGTCAGGGTGCCCATGCTGACCCCTGACCACCGCCCAAAGCACCAACAGTATGAATCACGTGGATGGCCGTGTGTGTGTGTGTCACTTACCTGGGGTACACATGGCACCAGGTACACTATGGGAAGAAGGCGTGGCGGCGGAGGCAGCGATGCTTTGGGCAATGTTCTGCTGGGAAACCTTGGGTCCTCCATACATGTGGATGTTACTCTGACACGTACCAACTACCTAAGCATTGTTGAGACCATGTACAGCCTTTCATGGAAACAGTATTTCCTCTTTCAGCAGATAATGCGCCCTGCCACAAAGCAAAAATGGCTCAGGAATGGTTTGAGGACTTCCAAATTCCCCAGATCTCAATCCAACGAGCATCTGTGAGATGTGCTGAACAAACAAGTCCGATCCATGGAGGCCCCACCTCACAACTTACAGAACTTAAAGGATCTGCTGCTAACATCTTGGTGCCAGTTACCACAGCACACCTTAAGGGGTCTAGCGGAGTCAATGCCTCCATGGGTCAAAGCTGTTTTGGCAGCAAAAGGGCGACCAACAAAATATTAGGAAGGTCATAATGTTATGCCTGATCGGTGTATATACACTATATAATATAAAATTAGAGAGAGAGAAAGATCATTTTGGTTGTGTCAAGACTGTCAGAAAGGATAAACATGATTTCACCTAATATGACTTGCTCCTGGATCAACATCTTTGTTGATCTTGAAATAACTTTTCGACCAACCAGTCAAATTTGAGGGACACGTTTACAGTTTATCTCAAGTTTAGGCTTACACTGATGGTTATGTGTTTCTACACCAGCGTTACTCAGCTTTCATTTCCCTCTGATTTGACAGATAAGTAATGGGTACGGTTAGGTTGAGGGGTTAGGATAGGGTTAGGACTTAATTTTCGGACAGGAATGTTGATCCAGGAACGTCTTACCTGGCAAAATCTCAGTGACTGTCAGAAAGACTCTCACCTTCCAGTAGAGCTGTGCGTCCTGGTCATTCACTTTAAGCCATGTGTCCAATTGTCCAACCGGTGCTGAAAAAACAAACAACTAGTGTCAGTACAGCAAATATTTTTGCACAGATAAATATGTTCTGTTCTTGTCACCATTGTGTTCAGTTTTCATGGATTTTTAGTTTGTATTTCATTATTTCCTGTGTTTCTTTGTTTGTATTCCCGCCACTCTGACCCTGTCCCAAACCCTCACGGTCTTCCTCTGAGTCCACACTTTCACGACGTAATGCCGCTTTGACTGTCGGGAAGAAGTCCGCTGTGTAACCCACACCAGTGCGGGCTCGGCAGAAGTGCGTATCGAGGGCGCATATCACCCTTATGAGACCTAAAATGACAAATGGGACACCCTGCGGTCTCGTGGACTTAACGGACACACGCACGCAGCGGCCATTTTAAGTCCACAAGACCGAAAGTGCACATGAAGTGTGCCATTTGGGACAGGGCCTCTTTAGGCGGTGCCACAACGGAATGAATGGCTTCACTCGCATCTTTCTCCGCCACTATTACTGTACTACAACTCAAACTAGCGCACGACATCAACGTCATCGTTCTCAGCCACGCCCTCTGTTCGCTGATTGGACCGGTAAAAATTTGTTCGGGGAAAACCTAAGACTATACCACAGTCCCAGACGGAGAACTGAAGGAAAATGAAAATTGAGCGGAAGTACGTAGGAGGGCGGAGCCAGGCTAGTAAAAACACGCATTTTGACAAGAAAATGGCCCCTCTGGCCATCCCGCTGGGTTGTTTGTCTAGTCACAGATACTGTACGGACAATCCGACCCAATACGGCTCAGTTTTTCTATGTATCTTGCTCTGTCGGGCGGCAGAAGTGATTCTACGTTGGCTATACTGGGTTAACACCATGCTTTTCCAGTGAAGGGGAATGGATTGTTTTCCCCCATGCCGACTCCGCCCCACCCCACGCCACACCCACCCCCCATCCACTTTCCCTATCCAATCTTTTTTTCCCCTTGTCTCAAGAAACATCTGCGTACTCACAAACCCACTGAAATCGACTCAAAACGATGTAGTATATATGCCAGGCCAGAATGTGGCGCTGTAATTCTGCCACAGAAACACACTAAAAACAGAGAAGAAGACTTGGAGCATGCGCGAGACATGGTGTGATGATATCATCGTTTCACAAAATATACAGATTGGCTGTACACACAAAATCGCAAGGGTGTCGCTTTCAGATTTATCCACTCTGGGACCCTGTTTCAAAAAATACCGGTTTCAGGCTCCCAAAACGCTGGATCCGCCTGGACAAAACACTGATATGATAAAAAAAAATTACGTGTGGACGGGGCCTTATAAAGGTTATAAATATTATTATTTGTACAGTCATTTGTAAAATTGTGAATACAGTATTTTATTTTAAGACAGTGAACACACCCCTCATAAGTGTGGTGGCTGTTATCGGATCACTCCATTCACTCCATGAGCCGAACTCCACTCGCATTGTGCTGATGTAGTCTGTCCCATGAAGGAGGTCACATACTTTTATTGTGTTTTCTTGTTCTTTTCTGAAGGAGAAAACCTATAATAGAAGGAATATTTAAGACACTTTTTGGATAACTTGCAAAAGCAATATTATCATGAAAAGCAATCACTTACCATCTCTTTTCCGATTTGGTTGTTCAATCTCAACTCTACACTGAAGTTAAACAGCAACCAGGCCTGAGACGGGGAAAGACTCCAGCTGTACTGTAAGCAGCCAGACCTAAGTGCTTCAACCCTCTTAATCTTTGGAGCGTAGATCTTTGCTGTAATTCAATACATGATATATATACTTGAATCACAACACATACGTTAGACAGGCCACTTATGTCATGGTCTATTTTTGAATACAAGGAAGATTTTGAAAGGCTGATTATAAATGGTCTACCTCAAAGAAAGATTTGACAGATTTTTTTTTTGGACTGATTTTGAAAGAATTTGACATGAGGAGAAAATGACTCAATTGCAATTCAAAGAACTTCGCATTTTATTATTCCAACACAACATTTGTGAAACAGCTAAGTTATCACCTGGTTGCTGAGAAATATAATGTAGCTTTAAGTAGCAAAGTACTGCTTTGTAGTCCTACTCAAACTACTGTTCAACATCATGTATATCAATTCATATTTATACGTTCAGCAATTAAATGAATTAAGTTAAAAATTCTACGTTGACTTCTGAATAGAGCACAATCCTGGTATGAAGTCACTAATTACACATTTGTTCTGAATTCTTGACAGAGGGATAAAGCTGATTGCTCTTTTTACCTGTTTTATAAGGGATCAGTTTCAGAGAAGCAGAGGTGGCATTTCCAAGGACATTCACTGCTGTCACATAAACCTCCAACTCTGAAAGTAAATCATAAGAATTCCGTGGAATCAAGCAGAAATGCTCTCCAGGTGGGATCTCATATTGAACCTTTTCGGATCTGTCCCTGGAGAAATGGAAAATTTATAAAAACCTGTCACCACAGTTATGTCACCATTTAATTTACCATTGAACAATCACGAGTGAATCTCACAAAGTCAAAAAGTTTATTATACACTCTTAGAAAAAATTATGTTCTATATAGAACTGACTGACTCAAGTTCCAGACTCAATTTTAAAGAACCCTTTACGCCAAAAAGTTTCTATAAGGGGAAATGTTTTTAATTATTGCATACTACTTTTGTGTTTAACGGGTTATTTACATTTTTCTGGTGATAAGTTATGTTTACAAGCTGTTTTTGCCATGGTTTAAAAGTCCAATTAAGATAAAAAAAAGAGTCCAAAATGGTTCTAAAAACAACATGTATTTATTCTATAAAACAAGCCAAGGTAATCGCAGAAGTGAAACAACATGACAATACCGGACAACTGAACTTGAAAAATAAAATAAAACACTAAACTGAATGTGATTTTTACATGGCCTCTATGGTCGTAACAGTTTGACAAAGGGATCTGGAGGTGGGCGAGGAGCTGCGGAAAGAACAAAGATCAGCAGGGATGCCAGCAGGAGGCACCAGGGTGGAGCAGACAAAGGAAGGAACCAGGGAGGAGCAAATGGAGGAGCTGATGGTGGGAGGAGCTATATAGGAGTGAATGGTGGAAGGGTCCAGGGAGGAATGGATGGCCTACGAGATCCCAGAGCAACACAGAAGACAGCCAGGAGGACAGCCCACGGTGGAGTCGATGGAGGGAGGAGCCATGGTGGAGTCTTGGCTAATGACACCAGGGGGACGACTGACAGTGATGGAGCCATTAGAAGTGGAGCTCAGGGCGCAGCCCGAGAACAGATGGGACAGAGCAACACAGATGGTTCTAGAGACCAAGGTGAAGCCACAGTGACAAGCGTCTGAGGCGGAGCCAGTGCAACTAAGGACCAAGGTGGAGTCGGAGGGAGAGCAGAGCCCGCTGGAGCCGAAGGGGTGAAGGGAAGCTGAAGATCTGTAGGCCCGTGGCGCAGGCAGGGTGACGACTGACCAAGGTGAAGCCGGAGGGACGAGGGAGCCCAGGTGGAGCTGTGAGTACAATGGTCTCTGGTGGAGCCAAGAAAGGGAGGAGCCAAGGCGTAGCCGACAGGTCGATGGGCTGAGGTGGAGTGATGGGTACAGATGCTGGAGGCAGAGCCATGGGATCCACTTGGGCTAAGGTGGAGAGACCCGAGGCTTATCCACACAGCATTGCGTTAAAGGAGAAGATGAGGAGAAGAAGGGAACCAGCGGAGATGGGGCTGATGGACAGGCTGATTTATGCAGAGGAGGCGGGAGAGGAAGGTTGTGACAATGACAATGACTTGACACAGGGTGACGAAACAGGCTTTATGCTTGGCAGAACCAGTGGCAATGAAGGCATAGAAGAGTCAGAGCTGGGTGGGACCACTGGCAACGATGAAGACATAGAAGACACAGAGCTGGGCAGGACCAGTGGGGATGAACACACATCAGTGTAGGAAGGAATCAGCGGAAGAGTAGGTTTGTAGGTGGGCAGGATAGAAGGCACTACTTCCGTTTCCCAGTCTATCAGACATTCTTCTGTGTCCAGCTCCACTAAAACCCCGACTGGCACAGATGTTATGACCATCTCACACACTCTGGATCCATAACCGCAGTGGGCGTGGGTTCTGGCTCTGGGGTGGTGATGGATGGAATCTTTCTCCACGTCGCTCCACTGTCTACCCACAAGGCAAAGTTGATGTAGTATTCGGTCTGCGTCCAACAGGAATTTACCCGGGGCATCCCCAGCCAGATCTCATCAACCAATCCAATCCAGAACCCCTCCATGAGTGGTACGTCATCGCATTGGGAGAGTGATTGGTGCGTCTGGTGTGCGATACCTGTGAGTTGCCCAAGACAAGTTGCTAGGTCTTTGCCCAACATTTCCCATTATATGACTTGGGACTCACACACCTACGGCCAATTTGGAATGTCCAATCCACCTAACCTGCAAGCGTTTGGACTATGCGGGGGAATCCGGAGGAAACCCACGCTGACACGGGAAGAACATGCAAACTCCACACAGAAAGGCTCAACCGAGGCTCAAACCGGGGACCTTCGTGCTTTAAGGCCGTGCTGTCCTCTAGACACACTACTATAAAGCAAATTTGTCAAGGGATATGTACTTGATTGTCATGAAACTGCCATGCAAATAATCCTAATGATCCTAAAATCAACTTTGTTCATTTTTCATTTCTCTTTTCCCCTTTATTTAGATTTTAGAGTGACTCACAACCTTTGTGAGATTGACCCATGAACAAGCTACAGTTTTGAAAATATCAGCAGAAATTATTACCCCAATGCGTGAAGAGTATATTTTGTAGGAAGTCTGGCTGTTTCCTGACCAGGATCCCATCGACACAGGAGTCTGTTTGACTGTGTTACATCCAAAGCACAGGTCAGGTTTTTAGGAACAGTTGGAAGATCTTTAAAGATAAAAGAAAGATATTTAGAAGTCTGGTGAACTTTGGCCTGGTGAATATTCTTGATTATTACATTTCTGAAAATATCATATCCTTCAAATACAATTTCTTGATGTGAATGTCAAAACTGACCTTTTAGAGCAGACAACCTATTTAATTTGGTGTGAATGGAAACAAGGCTGTGAAGGATGGAAATACAGTCTGTTTAACATATGTTTTGCTGGTTGAGGTTCGTACCAACATCAAAGCCTTGTTTTCATTCGTGTCAGATTAAATATGGAATGGACCCTGATTAAGCTCTATGACTGCAGTTAGTAATTAGCAACATAGTACTTAATCATGGACCCTTTCCACATGACGTGTTTATCAACATCGCAAATCTAGTAGTTTATCGATATTTCTCGGAAAGCCGTGGAAACGCTTAATAAAAAAAAATTACATTTGCTCCTGTTCACCACTACACTTGGAAATGTGAAAAGGTCCATTATCATAAAAAAAAGATCCTCACATCCCACTTCAACTGTCACTCCATCGACTATTTGGCAGTTGTTATCGTCTACACACAGGACACAAATGATGTCTGCTGTGTGTGGTAGGCTGGGGATGAGTATGCCATAGGTCCTGTTACTCTCCTGGTAAGAGAGATTGCTGGGGGCAAAATCGCTGTCAATCTTCCACACCACACGAAAGTCTTTGCCTTTAGTCAGCAAGCAGTCGTCCTCGATGGAGCAGGACACTGATACGGGCGAGCCAGCGAGCACCACTGAGGCAGGAGTGTGGACCATGGCACACGATGATGCCTGAATCCCTGCGGATAATAAATGGATATGAAGGATTTTAAAATCAAGAATCAATGTTTTAAATCATACTCATACAGCAGTGGCCAAAACATCTTCACCCTTTATTCAAATATTATTAAAAATGTGTTAAAGATTTCGGTAACACTTTAGTATGGGGAACACATGTTCTGTCAGGACCACCATCATCAAAGATGATTATCAGTTAGCATACAGTTTGTATTAGCGGTATGGTTCAGTTCTGGGCAAGAACTCCCTGCGCATCCATTCAGCCTAGCATGGATAAGAGCACGGAGAGCAGCGATAGCCCCCTTAGGGTAAACAGAACAGAACCAACATAACATATTGCAGATATCATTAATGTCAATAGTTAATAGGGGTGTAATGGTACACAAATCTGATGGTTCGGTACGTACCTCGGTTTTGAAGATTTATTTTAATATATTGATAAATATTATATAGTTGACTGAAAAAAAAGTGTCTGTACTTAACTGAATTAAATTATAACTAATTACTATATAGGGAGCACCTACTTGCACATAAATATTAAAGGTTAACAACAGAGCCCAAACTATTAGCCTAAATTCAGTTGCTACCCATTTGGGTAACACTTTATATATATATATATATATATATATATATATATATATATATATATATATATATATATATATATATATATATATATATATATATATATATATTATATATAAAAAAAATATATATATATATATATATATATATATATTTATATATTTATATATATATATATATATATATATATATATATATATATATATATATATATATATATATATATATATATATATATTTTTTTTTTTTTTTTTTTTTTTTATATGAGGAAAGAACCAATAACTAATTTTGGTAAAGGCATTTATCTGAAAAAAAATAATTTGGCAAAAAAGGCAAACTACAGCTACAGGTTTTATTTCACTATGAAATATAATGTATATATAAAATAAATCTAAAATATTTTGATGGTTTAATTGATCTTGTAGGGCTAGTTTAAACAAACATCCCCTCCAACTTTTGGACACTACTGTACATGAATGCAGGGAAAGAAACTGGGCTTTAATAATGAATGAACTAGCAACACACGATCCTCTTCACTAGTCTTGTGACTCAACATTGCGTGACATTCCCGACAACAAACCTATTTCAAAATATGTGGGGAGCTGTTGCACGACATCAGAGAAACATTAACTTTGGTGTGTTTAAACATGTATTTGATGCATATTTGATATCGTAATACAATAATTGACTGTATAGCCAATGCTGTTGCTATGAGCAATACATTTTTACAGCATTTATTAACTTTGTTAATGCTAGTTCATAAAAATACAGCTGTTCATTGTTTGTTCATGTTTTTGTTAACTATCAACTTTTGATTTTAATAATGTATCAGTACATTTTGAAATTAACATTAATATGTGCTGTAGAAGTAGTGTTGATTGTAATGATAACTAATGTTAACCAATGAAACCTTACTGTAAAGTGTTACCCAATGTTCTAAGCAAATGATGAAAAGGGTAACAGGTTTTGTAAATGTTTTTCCTGTTTAAAGAACAACACATTTAAGATAAATAAAAAAGGGTTAAAATAATAGAAAAAGAAGAGAAATGGTCTCGTAATCAAAATGTAATGAGTAAAAAAATGTTGATTCACCTTTAATCAAGACATTAATATATATCCACAGCACAAGCACAAGCCGGACAGATGCCATGGTTATGACAACTGAAAGAAAAAAGTGAAATCTTTCAATTACAAAACCTTCAGTTTCTAACATAGAAGAAAAGATAAATAAAAGAAAATGATAACAAATACATTAGATGTTTTATAATATAACATTACAATTTGCTTCATTAATGTACAATATAGATCCAAATGTACTTTGATTTTAATATTTTCTCATTTATGAACCGTTTAATGCATTATATAATGTTTATAAATGACTTATTAATAAAAGCTAGAACATTACTAGTTATTCTAATTAAGACAGTGACATAAACGCGAATGCAATACATACTTTAAAGTGTTTAAAAGCATCTGTAAGTGATGAAGGTCACATTTAAACTCCGGTGAAGTTACAGCCCAGCGAGGTCTGCCGCACTTCTCTGTGAAAATAAAATAAAATAAAATGTTTTTGAAATGAGCGTATCCAGCTGCTGTTCTGAGAAGGATTTCTCTGCTCTGAGTAAAGAGCCACTGCTGTCAGTCCTTCCGTGGCATATCGTTCTTACCATCCTGAACCACAAGAGCAAACCGAAGGAGGAAGTTTCAGACTCTTGTGAAACCCCTCTACACGTGTCCGTTTCTGCTCCTGCTTTTTGCTCTTAATTATGAGGAAACTTTAACAGTTGAAGTCAATTTACAACAATTCATAATGTAGAGAAACTGCATGAGTCAAGAGAGCAAGGGCTCAAGGTTTTTTAACTTGAAACTATTGCTTAAAAACCTGGCACTCATGATACGGGACAACAAACATTTGCGTAAACCAATTAAAAAAATAAAATAAAATAAAATAATCGCACAGATTTAATACGTGAGAAGAACCAGTAAGTTCACCACAATTCCAGCCGCAAAATAGACTTGTGTGCAACAATATGGAAATAAAACAAACAATATGCAGTAGCCAAAAGTGATGTCCAGGTGGGATATGCATTATCACAAATATCACACAGAGGAGGAGAGTGAACCCAGTCGTGGGAGTTTATTGAACAGAACGGAGTAAGAGGCGAGTAAATCAATGTTCATATTCAGGTATGGATGAAGATGCCACCACACAGTCTCTTAACAGGATATACAAGAGATAAAGTCTCCACAAACGGCTATAGGGAGCTCAGGTAAACGATACAGGTAAGAACAGATTCTCTCCTTATCTTCCACAGATCAAACAGGAATTTGTTGGGGAAAACTCAGGATATCAAACTGGGAACTTGGCCAAGCTATAGGTATATGGATTAAATCAAAGTCACTTCTTCCTCGGAATAAATACAGAAAACAGAATAACAGGAATATCTTTGGAAATCGTTCAGACAATGGAGGTGAGTCCTTAGCAACAACAACAAAGACCAGACAATGACTCAGTGTGAGCACGCATGGAGTTTTATACTGGTCTTAATGTGCAAGTGACAAGGATTGAGATAGAGTCTGGTGTGTGTAAGATATAAGCCATATGCTTACAAAATCCCTTTTGAACTCTACTGTATATTGACTGTATACTCATTTCTCAGGAACTATTGATATATGTGCAGGGTGAGTATTACTGGTCTGTAATATGAAGATTGCGGCATTACAATTACAGTAGATTTGTTCATGTTCCATCATATTTAGTCATTTTCTTGTATGTGTAGTTTGCAGTGTTGAGCATTATATTAGGTGGCCTTAACTACTATGTTATAACATTTTATTTAATTATTTGATACAATGCACTTATTGTGTACATACATGTTTTTACATTGTACTTACATTTTTTAAATTACCTGCATGTAATTACATCTGTAATTAATTTCTGTAGTTACATTTGTAATTACACTGTTGACACTTCCCTTACACCTAACCCTACCCTTGAACTTACCCTTACCAACACACCTGTCTCTAACTTTACCCTTAAACTTACCCATACCACCACACCTGCCCCTAACTTTACCCTTAAACTTACCCATCCCACCACACCTGTCCCTAACTTTACCATTAAACTTACCCATACCACCACACATGTCCCTAACTTTACCCTTAAACTTACCCACACCAGTCTCTAACTTTACCATTAAACTTACCCATACCACCACACCTGTCCCTAACTTTACCCTTAAACTTACCCACACCACCACACCTGTCCCTAACTTTACCCTTAAACTTACCCATCCCACCACACCTGTCCCAAACTTTACCCTTAACCTTACCCATCCCACCACACCTGTCCTTAAAATTTACCCTAGAACTTACCCACACCACCGCACTTGTCCCTAACTTTACCCGTAAACTTACCCACACCACCGCACTTGTCCCTAACTTTACCCTTAAACTTACCCATCCCAGCACACCTGTCCCTAACTTTACCCTTAAACTTACCCATCCCACCACACCTGTCCCTAACTTTACCCTTAACCTTACCCATCCCAGCACACCTGTCCCTAACTTTACCCTTAAACTCACCCACACCACCGCACTTTTCCCTAACTTTACCCTTAAACTTACCCACACCACCGCACTTGTCCCTAACTTTACCCTTAAACTTACCCACACCACCGCACTTGTCCCTAACTTTACCCTTAAACTTACTCATACCACCACACCTGTCCCTAACTTTACCCTTAAACTTACTCATACCACCACACTTGTCCCTAACTTTACCCTTAACCTTACCCATCCCAGCACACCTGTCCCTAACTTTACCCTTAAACTTACCCACACCACCGCACTTGTCCCTAACTTTACCCTTAAACTTACTCATACCACCACACCTGTCCCTAACTTTACCCTTAAACTTACCCACACCACCACACCTGCCCCTAACTTTACCCTTAAACTTACCCATCCCACCACACCTGTCCCTAACTTTACCAATAAACTTACCCACACCACCGCACTTGTCCCTAACTTTACCCTTAAACTTACCCATCCCACCACACCTGTCCCTAACTTTACCCTTACACTTACCCATACCACTACACCTGTCCCTAACTTTACCCTTAAACTTACCCATCCCACCACACTTGTCCCTAACTTTAGCCTTAATCTTACCCATCCCAGCACACCTGTCCCTAACTTTACCCTTAACCTTACCCATCCCAGCACACCTGTCCCTAACTTTACCCTTAAACTCACCCACACCACCGCACTTTTCCCTAACTTTACCCTTAAACTTACCCACACCACCGCACTTGTCCCTAACTTTACCCTTAAACATACTCATACCACCACACCTGTCCCTAACTTTACCCTTAACCTTACCCATCCCAGCACACCTGTCCATAACTTTACCCTTAAACTCACCCACACCACCGCACTTTTCCCTAACTTTACCCTTAAACTTACCCACACCACCGCACTTGTCCCTAACTTTACCCTTAAACTTACTCATACCACCACACCTGCCCCTAACTTTACCCTTAAACTTACCCATCCCACCACACCTGTCCCTAACTTTACCATTAAACTTACCCATACCACCACACCTGTCCCTAACTTTACCCTTAAACTTACCCATCCCACCACACCTGTCCATAGCCATACCCTTAAACTTACCCATCCCACCACACCTGTCCCTAACTTTACCCTTAAACTTACCCATCCCACCACACCTCTCCCTAGCCATTCCCTTAAACTTACTCATCCCACCACACCTGTCCCTAACTTTACCCTTAAACTTACCCATCCCACCACACCTCTCCCTAGTCCGACCCTTAAACTTACCCATTCCACCACACCTGTCCCTGACTTTACCTTTAAACTAATCCATACCACCACACCTGTCGCTGACTTTACCCTTAAACTTACCCTTACCACCACACCTGTCCCTGAGTTTACCCTTAAACTTACCCATACCACCACACCTGTCCTTAACTTTACCCTTAAACTTACCCATCCCACCACACCTGTCCCTGACTTTACCCTTAAACTTACCCATACCAACACACTGTCCCTGCCTTTACCCTTAACCTTACCCATCCCCCCACACCTGTCCCTAACTTTACCCTTAACCTTACCCATCCCACCACACCTGTCCCTGACTTTACCCTTAAACTTACCCATCCCACCTGTCCCTAACTTTACCCTTAAACTTACCCATCCCACCACACCTGTCCCTAACTTTACCCTCAAACTTACCCATCCCACTACACCTGTCCCTGACTTTACCCTTAAACTTACCCATCCCACCACACCCTTCCCTAACTTTACCCTTAAACTTAACCACACCACCATAACTGTTTGTTGTCACACTGCCTCCGCCGGCTTGCTTTCCTCCCATAGTGCACCTATTTCCATGTGTTCCCCAGGTAAGCCACGCCGCCGCACCCGGCCATCCACTTGATGTAAAAGAACACGTGATTCATCAGACCAGGCCACCTTCTTCCATTGCTCCGTGGTCCAGTTCTGATGCTCACATGCCACTGTTGGTGCTTTGGGCGGTGGACAGGGGTCAGCATGGGCACCCTGACTGGTCATCGGCTATGCCGCCCCATACGCAACAAACTGAGATGCTCTGTGTATTCTGACACCTTTCTATCAGAACCAGCATTAACTTCTTGAGCAGTTTGAGCTCCAGTAGCTCGTCTGTTTGATCGGACCACACGGGCCAGCCTTCACTCCCCACGTGCATCAATGAGCCTTGGCCGCACATGACCCTGTGGCCGGTTCTCCACTGTTCCTTCCTTGGAGCACTTTTGATAGAGACTGACCACTGCAGACCGGGAACACCCCACAAGAGCTGCAGTTTTGGAGATGCTCTGAACCAGTCGTCTAGCCATCACAATTTGGCCCTTGTCAAACTCGCTCAAATCCTTATGCTTGACCATTTTCTTGCCCACATGTCAACTTTGAGGGCAAAATGTTCACTCATGCCAGATGTAAATCTGTGTAAATCTACCATTTAAAAAAGTGTTATACATAACAGGCTAAACTAAAGTGCTACCATAAACTGTAATGTAATCGTAATTAAATGGTAAGAGGCCGATATATGATTTCTACAGTGCTGGCTGTTTATATCTGTTACTTATTACAACATAGAATTTGATCAAACCAATGCAATCAAGCTCAGAGGTGCAGAATCCTGCCAATCTCAGAGTGCACACCAAACACAAGAAAGCCGACAGCATTAAAGTTCTGCTCCATTCTCATCTTATCAGCGGCTCACATAAAGGCCTTCTCTTCTGTGCGATGGCCGCCCAGCATTTCTGCTCCTCGCAGAGGCTAATTGCCTGTGGTTCTTTACAGCCCGCCTGCAAGAGAGCAGTTATTATATTTATACTGACTTCTTTTGTCACTGTCTGGCATGTTGCTTCCGCTGCATGATTTAATATGCCTGTGAACACAAATGAGCTCGGCAATTTCTCATTTTCCATTTATATACTTCTGTCTATTTTTCTCATTTTTATGTGTTTTTACCCTTCCCTCAAATTGCTTCCGGGAACGACTCAGTAGCTTATGTTTTTTCTTTTATAAAATTGTTGGTGTCACTTCTATCTTGATTTGTGTCTACTACCTTATAGCATCTTTATAACTTCCCGTATGGCTCAATAGTATGGTTTTGGCCTCTCAGACATGTCACGTATTCTCCTTTCCTCAATTTCAATTCAATTCAAATTTATTTATATAGCGCTTATACACATTGTTTCAAAGCAGCTTTACAGAAAGTGCAAACCATATTCCTCAAACCATATATGCTGGTAATTCTTGTTATTTATCTTTAAATGTATTCTTTGCATATTAAATCATTTTGTTCAACATTAGAAATCATGAAAAATGACAATAACCCAGATGGCATACATATCCTTGCCTCATCTGGGCCACACACATCAAGCTTGTTTTAGTGTGAGTTGTGGCTTGCTGTGTGTGGCCCATGTGACCTTTGCTGCTGCCAGAACTGAGCCATATGTCAAGTCAAGTCATCTTCATTTACATAGCACATTTTACAACACAGATTGCTTCAAAGCAGCTTTACAGTGATAATAGGAAATTAATTTTGTTTTAGAAGAAACGTTTTTGATTGATTAATTTCTGTTGTAAAAACTGATTAGTTATTTAATTTGGTGCCATTTAAACAACACCATCTTCAACTAAAACAGAAAAACCCTAATGCGGAGAATGCAAACCATGAAATAGGTTTGAAATAGTTTTGAAACTATATCATCCATCATCCCCGCGCAAACCCCCAAAAAGGCGAATCCGTGAAAACAGCGACGGCATTTATGCAAGCATTACGTGTTCAGCCTATAGGCAAGCGTGTTTGTATGTGTGCATATGTGTTTTTATCTGTATAGAGGGGAAGGGAAGGAGGCCTTCACAGGGGAGAGTCTAGTTGACACAGGCTCTGCAGACACTTCAGAGATGCATTGTGGTCGTGTCTAGGAGCAGGTCCACCATCTGATCTGGATCCGGCTGACTGCAGTAAACCTTGGGATAAACAGAGAGACTAACATTAGCGTAGATGACACTCTTTTCTATAATGTAACCAGTACACCAGGAAGTGTTCCTGGTTCCGGCTGACCTAGTTTATTCAGCCTAACAATCATTTAACTGATTTAAATTATAGAAATTGATAATGTTCTATGTGTATGCCATATTAGAGAGAAGTGTTTTTGGTCTAGATTTAAACTGACAGAGTGTGTCTGCTTCAATGCTAGCAGACAGTGCTAGTTCCAGAGTTTAGGTGCTAAATAGGAAAAGGATCGACCACCTGCAGTTGATTTTGATATTCTAGGTATTATCAACTGGCCAGAATTTGGAGACCGCGATAGAAATGATGGAGTATAATGTGTTAAGAGCTCACTCTGGTACTGGGGAGCTAAACCATTTAGAGCTTTGTAAGTAATTAGCAAGATTTTAAAATGTATATGATGTTTAATAGGGAGCCAGTGCAGTGTTGACAGAACCGGGCTAATATGGTCACACTTCCTGGTTCTAGTAAGAACTTGAGCTGCTGCGTTTTGGACCAGCTGGAGTTTGTTTATTAAAGGGTTAGTTCACCCAAAAATGAAAATTCTCTCATTAATTACTCACCCTCATGTCGTTCGACACCCATAAGACCTCCGTTCATATTCGGAACACAAATGAAGATATTTTTGTTGAAAGCTGATGCTGAGAAAGGCTTCAGACAGGCCTCCATTGGCATTCAGTACATTTACACTCCCAAGACCCATAAAAGGCACTTAAAACGTAGTTACAAAGTCCATCTCACCACAGTGACTCTACAATAATTTTACGATGCGACGACAATAGTTTTTATGCGCAAAAAAAATCAAAATAACACCTTTATCCAACTTGTTATTGTCTTCCGTGTGTGCCTCCACGACGCATGCGCGAGAATATGACACAGATCCGGCGTTCGGACACATGACCCAGAAGCGATTTGTTTACAAGCAGAGGAGAATTCTACATTGATCGTGCTTTAGGTCTCGGCGTAGTTCTCAAAATGGGGTTAAAGTGTGCATTTCATGGATTCCCGAACGTCATATTATTGCGCATGCATTGTGGAGGCACACACGGAAGACAATAACAAGTTGGATAAAGGTGTTATTTAGATTTTTTTTTGCGCACAAAAACTATTGTCGTCGCATCGTAAAATTATTGTAGAGCCACTGTGGTGAGATGGACTTTGTAACGACGTTTTAAGTGCCTTTTATGGGTCTTGGGAGTGTAAATGTACTGAATGCCAATGGAGGCCTATCTGAAGCCTTTCTCAGCCATCAGCTTTCAACAAAAATATCTTCATTTGTGTTCTGAAGATGAACGGAGGTCTTACGGGTGTCGATCGACATGAGGGTGAGTAATTAATGACAGAATTTTCATTTTTGGGTGAACTAACCCTTTAAGCGAGCAGGGCAACCACCCAGTAGAGCATTACAATAATATAGCCTTGTGGTCATGAATGCATGAACTAACTGTTCAGCATTTTGCATTGAGAGCATGTGCTGCAATTTAGATATATTTTGAAGATGGAAAAATGCAGTTTTACAGATGCTAGAAACCTGGTTTTCAAATGAGAGTTTGGTATCAAAGAACACAGAGGACGAAGACGAGGACTGGACAGAGCAGCCATCAAGTGTTAGATAGTATTTTAGGTTACTACTTGCTGAGGGTTTTTGTCCAATAATTAGAAATTTTGTTTTTTCAGAATTAAGTTAAAATGAAATTACTAGTCATCCAATTTTTTATATCAGCTATGCAGTCCGTTAATCTTGTGAATTGGTAAGTTTTGTCAGGGCGTGAAGAAATATAGAGCTGACTATCGTCAGCATAACAATGAAAACTAACGCCATGCTTCCTAATGATATCTCCCAGTGGTAGCATGTAAAGGGTGAAGAGCAACGGTCCTAGCACTGAGCCCTGTGGTACTCCATACTGAACTTGTGATTGGCCATCTCTTCATTTACTGCTACAAACTGATAACGGTCAGATAAGTACGATTTGCCAATGCAATTCCACTAATGCCAACATCATTTTTGAGTCTATTCAGAAGAATGTTGTGGTCCATAGTATCGAACACAGCGCTAAGATCAAGTAACACTAATAGCAAGATAAAACCACTATCAGATGATGAGAGCAAATAATTTGTAACTCTAATGAGAGCAGTCTCAGTACTATGATACGGTCTAAATCCTGACAGATATAATTTTTTTCTAAAAAGGAGCATAGTTGTGAAGATAACTCTATGTGCCATATAAATATGTGCCATAGTTGGCCCAGATGTGGCCTGAATACGCATGCTATTGCCAGCCACACTCAGGTTGATCCATCAGTCATTCCATGCAGTATGTGGGCAAGAAAAATGTGGGCCACAACTGGACCAGATATCATTTGCTATTTAAATCTCCAAAATCATCTCTCGTCTTTCATTGTTGTGAAATCTAGTAGTGTTGTTGCACAATGACAAAAGAGGAAGGGGCAGATTTCCTCAATCCTTCACGTCCTCTTTACAAGACAACATCAGACATCTAAGAAACCTTCAAAACAAGCATTTTTAATTTCACAATGACAACGTACAGATGCATATTTTTGTCCTGTTACTAAAATAAAAATCCTATGTCATAGTTTGGTTTTATTTTGCTGTGTTTTATGATTTCTTTGGTAACAGTGTTGCAATAACTCGGCTAGAGAGATGTTTGACAATGATCACAATCTTGTTTGTGGTAAACCATTGTTTGTACTAGACAGATCATATAACATAATTCTTATAAAAGAGCGTATTGTATATTGTGGAGAAAAACAACCCATTTTTTAACTGTAGGGGTGAATAAGAGAGAAAGTGGGTTAACACATCCAACTGAATGGTCTGAATAATCACGCCAAATACTGACAATCTCACGGATGGATAAAGATAGTTTTCAGGTTTCCATTTCTTTGAACATTAAGTATTTTCTGTACATTGTTCGGAAAGGAAGCTGGACACAGATGTGGGTTTGAAACAGGAAGTGTTGTAAGATCAGGGGTCCCTATGTGCTAAAACAGCAATGGGTGTGTGATTTTGTGTTGACTTCCTATTGTCTTAAAGGTGAAGTGTGTCCTTTCTGTGCCAAAAATAATATCCAAGAGCACTTCACAAAAACAAACGATTTTATTTTAAAAAAGACAATTGTGCCAAATAATGATTGGCAGAAATGTTTTTTCCATTCACAAATCAAGTTTTAGGTTTCAAGCTAATTTCCAATAACTGATTATTGGAGACAAAATGGACAAACTGTTCGCCTGTATGGTGTCTATGGTAGGGTTGGGTACCGTTCACATTTTAACCGGTACCCAACGGTACCTTTTTTCGGTACTTTGGGGATGTTTACATCAATAACTGTAAAGAACCTGTAAGTAATTTAGAGAAGTATTATTGACATTATGCCAGAGCTGCCCTGGTCTCTGTCTGCCATTGTCTGTGATGTTTGTATACTGTAATATTTACTTGTAAATAGAAGGCTATTAGGTACTTAATTTAATTAATAAAAACAATCCTTTTTTCCCCTTCTTTTTAATTTCATTTCTCTAAAGAGATTTCCCACAAATTATGTGTTGTGTATTTTCTGGTAATCAAATGAAGACATAAGACATTAATTAAATGTATCTTTTAATTTAATGAAACTTTTTTTGTCAAACAAAGTGCTGCACAACTGAGCTTTATACGGTTAAAATTAAAACATTAAAACAGATTTATTTTGATTTATTACTTAAAACATAAAGTTTTGATTATTATTATTACGTTAGTGTTAGTATTATTAATTATTATCTACTGTACAACAGTGATGTATTTGTCAAGATAAACCAGACTTTTATTTTGACGGGTTGCCGTGAAGACCTTTGGGTTTCCGTGTTTATGATATGACGGTAGTTTTTTTTAAATGAAACCATAAAATGCTCATAAAGTGACTCTCAGTGGCTTTGGAGATGACGTTTGTGCGTTCATGTCCTCATAGGAGACAGCAGAGATGGAAACCCGCGACCGTCATAGTGATAGGGAGCACGATAGTGAGTGTCTGTGTGTGTGTGTGTGTGGTAAACCGCGCTTCTACGGCATTCATTCGCACAGAGACACGTAGGATTCATATTTAAATAGTCTTTTTACGGTTTAGTATTCACAGACACTAGTCTATATCACCAGATGCGTTCTCAGGTACCGAAATTTGGTACCGATTGATTTACTGTGAATTGGTACTCGGTAGTACTGACGTAATTCGGTCAGTGCCCTTAAAAGTACCGAGTTCGGTACCCAACCATAGACCGTAAAAAAATATGGACGATGCAACTTGATTGACTTCCGCTGACCAGAGTTGAAGCTTTCGTAGGCCGCACACAAGGCGCTGACATCTAGGGACCGAGTCTGCGCAGTAGAGAGCAGGAAGTAGAGGCGCGATTATCAAAAGCCCGCCCACACTCTCACAGATGCAGAACAATTAATTATGTTGGTGTGAAATAAACAGTTATAGAAATGTAGAAATTAAAGCTAAAGCTCCAATCTCCTCCCCAAAATCCCGAAAAAGTCTGTTAGTGCCTCAATGAAAACTTCACTCAGAGAAGCCGTCAATCTCAGCTGTCAATCATGACGTCACACCCCCCGTTTTTATAGCATCAAATAACTCACTAATACTAAACTTATTTAAAAAATGAACACTTGAAATGAAATCATCATAATAAAAACTGCCTAAAATGACAGAAACCATCTTTAGGAAACAGTTATTTGAAGTGTAATTGAATTGTTTAGTGTGTCTCGCGTCCATTCTAATACATGGAGGGGTGGGGTTTAGGAGCTATACTGGGACCGGCCACTGGGGGGCGATCGAGGCGCGGAGGCTTCAGTTTCTCAGAGGAGTGCTACAGGCTTGATCCCAACCCTAGTCCACGGAGCCCCTAAAGGGACATGGGGCACTATTTTAACGATCTGATCACATGGTCTGAACCTCATTGCGCAGGTGCTCTTAGAACGTGTCCGAATCCACTTTTGCTGACTGGTTTTTGGGAAAAACAGTCAGCGCGCCAGGCTCATGGTCTAAACGGGTTGTACCTCATCTCTTAATGAGTCATGGGTGTGTTTTTTGGCGTAATGTGCAATAAACCAATTAGAGTCTCATCTCGCATTCCCTTTAAAAGCCAGTTGGGCTCGCGTCATGGCGGATTCGCTATTTACATGTGAGCGGAAAGACTGAACACTTCTCCAGAGAGGAATCCTTTTATTTTTAATATTTAAAAATGTGTGTGTAATAAGCCGAGTGTACGCGTGTTGTGCACCGCCTATAGGCTTATATTACTAACACGCACTTTAAATAACACAAAAAATACTGCACTATTGATTCAGCAGGTGTGTGTTGGTCAGTGGTCAGTGGTTTTCAGTTCCTCACAATAGCAACGCTCCAGCAATGCTCCTGATCACACCTGGTGTTCAGATCAGACGCCCATGGGTGAACAGATGAGCAGTGCTTTTGATATTTAAACATTGTGGAGCTGGACGTGAACATGAGAACTGCGTCTGGCTGAAACTAGAAAAAGTCTACCGCCGCATTGCCGGGTTTATGATAGGGTCCATTCTGGTTAAAGGTGCAATATGTAAGTTTCACCACTTGGTAAAAACGTTACTCGTGGTCAATAAAGAAAAAAAGCGATTCAAACAATAAGACTAACCGTGTGAGGCTGTATAACATTTATTCGTTTTCTGTTGATAAATGTATCCAAACAGTTGCTCGTCTGTCTAATAAAACACATCATATCCTAAGAGTCTTGGTGTTTCCATGAGTTCCACGGATATCGAGGGGGCGCTGATATGATGTCATTGACAGGTGACGCAAGGACACGGTCCGTAACACTGGTTAAAATGGCTGATTTCTCTTGATTGAAACATTGCAAATGTTTGGGATAATAGAAGTACACAGGTCAACAAAATACAGTATGTAACATTGCTCTAGTGGTTTTTGGATATTTTAATAAAATAAAATCTTACATATTGTACCTATTGTAAAAAATAGATTTGCATACAAACTTTTGTAATGGATATATAATATGAGGTAGGAGGAAAAACGATATTTCAGTGTTTGGTAAGTGAACGCATAGTTTTTTTCCGGAAAAAAAAATTCAATTTTGCGAGAAAACACAACATTTATTTGGGAACACCTTACTTGTGTGACAAAACGCAAAATCTACAATCTCATATTTATTTCTTCATCACCTTGTCCCCTTAGGGGCTATGCAGGTGTCAAACACCACTTAAATGTCAGAGTGTATGTTGATTTTGTATTTTAAAGTCGCTGACTGAACATGTTAATGTTGGATCATCTTTAAACCATCCCATATCTGTGAACAGTAGGGCCGAGAAACTGGAAAGTCGCTCTGTGCGCTTGACGGCCGTCTTGATGAGAACAGAGCGAGACAGCGGAGGAGGAGGGTCAGATAAGCTCAGACTCACGCTCTTGCTACTTACAAGCATCCAATCCACTCCTATCTAATAGCTGTCAGAGGCAGGCCACAAAATGGAATTGACTATTGATCTCCTGCTTAGCACAGGTCAGCGGCGATGGCAGGGCTGCTCGCTGGGAAGGGCGCGGGGCGGGGGACGGCCGGCGAACAACACGGAGGAGTGAGAGTGAGGAAACAATTGAGTTTTATTAACCATGGCAGATCTGCAAAGCACTGTAGCAGAGAGAGAGACAGAGAGAGAGAGAGAGAGAGAGAGAGAGAGAGAGAGAGAGAGAGAGAGAGAGAGAGAGAGAGAGAGAGAGAGAGAGAGAGAGAGAGAGAGAGATGATTTATTTCAGGGTGAACAGGCTGAAGATGGCCAATCTGGTCATGGGACGATTTAAGGAAAAATCTATTAAATTAAGCTAATAAACAACAACATTTGGATTTATATATCTGAATAATATATTTGTAATATTCTGTGAATTCACAAATTGTCATTTATTTGCACTTGTAGTCTGTGTGAGCAGCATTCCAGGTCTAAATGTGTGTCTTTATTTGATTTTACAGTCCTCCAGCCAGGAGCAGTGAGTGGTTCTCTCATCATCAGTGCTGTTGTGTGATTAATAATGACCAATTATGTATGTAAACTACCCTTGTAAAAGGCTCTCTGGTAAATAAAATTAGTAAGCTTCATGCAAATAGATAATAACCCTCATAACATCCAGTAGATAGCTCTAAAAAACAACAAAAACATTTGAACCATTCAGCATGTTTTGATATATCAACTATTAGAGATTAATTCTGACATTTACCCAAGATAAGTCCCTCCGCAATAATTAGAAATTGTCCACCCCGCAATATCTGACATTCTTGATGCTGCTCTGCTGGACTCCATTTCCATGTTTGTTGTTTTAGGATGACAAAAAGATTTAAAAGTGACATTTTTAAGGCTTGTCTACCTCAGCGCTCTATCAGAGCTCGTCAATGTCAGAATATTTGAGATGGCCAATCAAATCAAAGAGGGGCTTTACTGTTCACATCAATTGCAATGCGACACTTAGGGTGCTTTCACCATAGATACACATAATAAAGGCTAGATGTCTCGTCCACGCTGCTGGCCAATGGAGGTTGATGTCCGCACCTGGCGGCCATCTTGTCACAGTCAGCTCGCTCACTCGTAACATTGTGTTTTAATGGTGCATGTACTTTTTAAATAACCATAACTTGCTCAATTTTCAACCGAATTTCAAACTGTTTGGTTTGTTATAAACGTCAGAGATGTAGTTATGACACTCCATACTTATGAATAATTATTCATAATTTGTTCAAGCATCCAAAATTATAGCCACGTTAATAACGTTTGTAAGAAACCAAACCATTTGTAAATCCGTCAAGATTTCAGCGAGATAAGAGTATTTGTGTTCGTGCAGATCACTCGCCTTACATCAGGTACCACAGAGCCCTGCCTGTGACAAGATGGCCGCCGGTGATGACACTAGAGACTCCACCGTAAGACATCTAGCCTTTATTATGTATATCAATGGCTTTCACACTTGGTTCAATTGCCTGGACCGAACCCGAGTTCGATTGCTCCCCCTGCCCCCGCTGGACTGTGTTCATATTATATTATTGCGTTTTGCGTCATCAAAGCAGCAGATGTTTACCTGGTTGCTTAGTAATGAAATGCACACCTCACTTTTTTATTTTTGTTTTTGAACCGTTGGTTTTGTTTCCAAAGCTTCAGTGCGTATTGGCACTTGCGTAAATCTGCTGCTAATGTACTGCAAATGCTCTGAAGAACGCTGAAGACGAGCAGAAATGAGATCTACAGCTCTCGGCTTGCAGTACGTAAGTCACGCTCGCCAGGGAAATGAGTGAAACACACACAAACACACATTTTTATCAAATCATACGTCATTAATAGCGGTTCACTTCCGCGATTTAGTGCGATTGCGTTCACATCAGCAGCGAACCGTACCGGAGTTCACATGAACCGTACCCCAGACCACCCTTTTTAAGCGGACTCGGGTACGGTTCACAGGTGCGCTCCCGAGTTTTGATGTGAAGACAATGTTCACATCATCCAAACGAACCGAACTCTGACGTCCATCGAACCAGTGTGCGCATCAAAAGTGCTAGTGTGAAAGCACCCTTAGTTTTTGCAGTGAAAGAGTGCGTTGTAAGATGTAAGTAGATATTTGACAACTGTTTAACGATAGAACTGTTAAACAGTCAGTATCCAGTGATTTGTTTTCATTACATTTTACTGTTTTGAATTGAAAATATGCTATCATTTACATAACAGAATGTCATGGGACAAGAAACATTTTCCGTTTTTTCAAACTGTGTCGCGACCCATTTGTGGGTCGCAGAGTGGGAAAAAAGAGGTGGGTCGCGCAGACACTTAGATGCAGTTAAAGGGTTAGTTCACCCAAAAATGAAAATTCTGTTATTAATGACTTACCATCATGTCGTTCGACACCCATAAGACCTCCGTTCATCTTTGGAACACAAATGAAGATATTTTTGTTGAAATCCGATGGCTCAGAAAGGCCTCCATTGACCGCAAATAAATTTACACTCTCAAGACCCTTAAAAGGTACTAAAGACGTCGTTACAAAGTCCATCTCACCACAGTGGATCTACAATAAGTTTATGAAGCGACGAGAATAGTTTATGAATAGTTGTGCGCAAACAAAAATCTAAATAACGACTTTATCTTGTCTTTCGCCTGGGCCTTTACTGTGAACTCACGAAGCACCACGACACATGCGCGAGAGTAGAGCCGGCGTTCCGACACATGACCCGCAAGCGAGAAGCTTTGTTTACAAGCAGATGAAGACGCGCCGTATCTAAGCTGTTGAATTCTACATTGATTGTGCTTTAGGTCTTGGCGTAGTGCTCAAAATGGGGCTAAAGTGTGCATTTCATGGATGCCCGAAACGTGAGAAACAAACAAGTGCGCTTAAAAGTGCCTTATCAAAGCCACAAATTGATATGAGAGTAATGAGAGTCATATTCTCGTGCATGTGTCGTGGTGCTTCATGAGTTCACGTCAGAGGCCCAGAATAAAGTTGAATAAAGTTGCTATTTTAATTTTTTTGTTTGCGCAAAAATTATTCTCGTTGTTTCATAAAATGATTGTAGAACCACTGTAGTGAGATGGACTTTGTAACGACGTCTTTAGTAGCTTTTAAGGGTCTTGAGAGTGTAAAGTGCATTGAGCCAATGGAGGCCTTTCTGAGCCATCAGATTTCAACTAAAATATCTTCATTTGTCTTCAAGGAGGTCTTACGGTTGTCAAACGACATGAGGGTGAGGAATCAATGACAGAATTTTCATTTTTGGGTGAACTAACCCTTTAAATTTACGTTTCAGTGAATGACACACACAACAAAGTTTAGTCTGGGGTTGCACAATATATCAACGTTAAATATAAATCGCTATATTACTTGGTCAGTGCTATTTTCAAATTGCAAAGGGTGCAATTTAATTTTTAAATATATCAGCATTGTGTTTCATGAAGGCACGTGCGTGACTGGTTGTGATTTCAGCGTCTCAGAGCAGCTTAACTTTTTGTAAATTAACACCCGCCAAATGGTAAAAATCAATCGTGGAGGGTAACTCTGTCAAATCACAAGCCAATTGTAAGTCCACAAGACCGAAAGTGCATATGAAGTGTGCCATGATTCATTGCCATGAAGACAATCCAACGTCTTAACGGAACTTAAAGAGTTGAGAGAAAATTAGATGCGAATGACAGCGCGTCAGATCCACGTTCAGCAGATCTTAAAGGAACAGCAGCGCACCACTAATGCTGTCTGTCATTAATGTTCATCAGAGAACAAAGGGAACAGAGAAAACGGTAGCTTTAATGATAATTAATCTATATTTAATGTATTATTTATGCAGTGCAGACGGTTTGATAACGTTATTCAATTGCTGTATATTTCCTTCCTGTTAACAGGCCACAGGTAAATATGACTTTTATTATAATGGGTTTATGTGAGGATTGTTTTAAGTTCACTTAAATTGTTATTTTTTAAAAGCCTAATAAATGTTGAAATTGATACAGCTTTCAGTTATACTGTAATGTTGAATGTCTCTCATTAGTGTTAAAAAATCATGTTCATAGAGACATTAGTAAATTAAGGAATTAAACCATATAAGTATTGACATTTGTTTAATATTCAATTTTTTTGTCATATCAAAATTTTGATTAAGATTATGCTTATAGTAGACTGCTTTTTCATTTGTTTTAAATTTGTTCTGCCACGTCTGTGTAAATCAGTTGAGGCAGCAAAAACTAGGCGGCTATTTTAATTGTTATCAAAATGTTAATAATAAACCCTAAGTTTGTATTGCAATTAAACTTGTATGTCATTCCAATTATGGCAAGGAAAATAAAAACTGCTCTAAAGAGAATTAACGCCTCCCACCCTCACGCATTCATGCTTTAAAATGATTTTGGTGGGTCTTGAGATAGATTATACTTGTCTAAGCGGGTCCTGGGATGGAAAAGTATGGGAACCCCTGCATTAGACATACGAATAAGAGTGAATGTCTGAAAATTAAAAAATAAAATATTATTTGCAAAAATCATTTAGTTAATTTTAATTAATTAAACGGAACAAAACGCAAAAAAAAAAATCATGTTTTGAATGTATAACAAGAGTCCAGACAGTGTAACAAAGGCCTTTATTATTTATTTTTTTAACAAAATAATTGTAATAATGAATCATCATAGATTACATTTTAAAGTAAGGATCTGAGACAAGGATAAAACTGTAGAATATATACATAAAAGACATTTAAAAAGTGAGTTTGAAAACCCCTGGTCTAAAATGCAAAAAAAAAAAAACGGAAAATGTTTCTTGTCTCATGACATTCTGTTATGTAAATGATAGCATATTTTCAATTCAAAACAGTAAAATGTAATGAAAACAAATCACTGGATACTGACTGTTTAACAGTTCTATCGTTAAAATTAATATAACAAAAAAAGTTTAAATTTAATTAAAAACATCAACAAAGTGTTACAGATGTGCAAATGATTTTGAAAACTAACAAATGGTGGTCCTTGTAATCCCTAATGACTTTCCCGGCATAACTTACTTTAGGTATTGTTAATACTGCAATTCAGCGCAGAGTTATCGCTATTGTATTAAAAGTATCATGTAGTTTCATGTTATGACAATCTCTCATTTTCTACCCGTCCTTTCTCCACATTGTTCCATATTATGGTGATGCAAGTAACAATGAGACAATTCGGCTTACCTTTGCGATTCCATGACAAGCCATAATCTCGCATGGAACAAAATGGAAAACTGTCAGACATCCCAATATTGCTTACTGTCCAAGATTGTAAAGTTCACAACAGGGTTTTGTGTTTTTGATTAATTAAAGCAGGTTCTTCCTGTGCCTCACACCACTCCAGACGTGTACATCTCCACCTGAAAGGCCCTTTCAGAATAAAGAAATAAATAAAACGCGATACATTTGGTGAATGCAAAAGGTTATACTGAGCAGTTCATAAATCAATTGCCTTGAAAAGGGAGCTGGTTTTAAGCCTTTCTCCTGAGCGCAAATGGAAAAGTAAATGACAGAACAAAGTGAGGCAATTAACTGTTTTCTTAAAGGAGTGAATATGGAACAGAATGGCCATTCATCACCATATGTCGGACTGGCGCTTCTATGAGAAAGCGTGGAAAGTGGGGGGGAATTATTATAATCAGCAAGCTTGGTGTTTTATTTGGCTGTGATAGTTAATGAAAGGAGTGAGTGCTTGTCTCGCTGTCTTAGTGAGATAAACTACTTTAAGAATCCTCTTTTTTATTGGATTTTGTCAAATTTAATAGTCAGATACAACAGAACCTTAACTTTTCCAAATGTCACAAGAATCGACACCAAATAGGTTGAGGGCACAATGTAAAACTAAATGAATGCACAACAGTAGGACACTTAAAGCTATCTTGAGGCTGGCCTAACTTAGGTCTTAATATTGGTTTGTGTGAAAAGATACTGTCCCTTCTGAGAACTTTGAATCTTGGGGGCTTTATTGTGCTATCAAAAAAGTAGCAAAACCAAAGCCCTGCTGAACATCATATTGACAGGGAAGATTGTTTTTCTGTACACTTTAGGATGGAAGACCAGAATCGCTAATGGAGTGAAAGTTGAGTACATCAATCAGACATCATAAGAATTTGTGGTAAAACACTAAGTCATTTAAAAGTGGTTAGTTAATGATGAACTAATCATTTACGAAACATGACTATGCGTTCATAAATGATTAATAAGTGAAATGTTAATTATTTTACGTATGTTTTGTAGATTCAGTTATAAGTAATTTACTATTGATTAGTTAATGATGAACTAATAATTTACAAGACATGACTATGCATTTCATAAATGTTTAATAAATTATGTTACATTTTTTGTATGTTTTGTAGATTCAGTTATAAATTATTTACAAATTATTAGATAATGATAAACGAATAATTTACAAATCATGACTATATGATCATAAATGATTATTAAGTAATATGCTAACCATTTACAAATCTGTTGTAAGATATCTTTAAAAAAATAGCATAAAATAATCAAACAGATCCTTAGTAAATGGTTATTAAGTTACTAGTTAATATATTATTAATCACTGAAATGTCAACATACCATTATCTCAATAAACAATTGTTAATCATGAACAAATGATGATCAAACCATTAGTAAATGATGAGTATATAATTTATTGATGCATCGTTAAAGTTGTAAGCTGGTCTGTTAAAACCAACACGGTCAAACTCCTATTCATCAAATATTGATGCTTGGTCAGTTCATATCATCAGAATGAGGAAGAAAGGTGATGGAAGTGACTTTGAATGTGGCATGGTTGTTGGTGCCAGATGGGCTGGTCTGAGGATTTCAGAAACGGCTGATCTACTCGGAATTTCTCACACAACCATCTCTGGGGCGTATGGAAAATGATCCAAAAAGGATCAAATATACAGTGAGCGGCAGTTCTGTGGGTGAAAATGTTGTGTTGATGCTGGAGTTCAGAGGAGAATGACCAGACTGGTTTGAGCTGATAGAAAGGCAACTCAAATGAGGTCTGCAGAAGAGCATCTCTGAACACATCCAACCTTGAAGCAGATGTTAAAAGCCACATTCCCCAACACATTGAAATGTTACATATAATGGCCAAATCCTCACCTAAGCATTCTGATACAGAATCACAAGGGAAGCGTGTTCATATCAACTTAACCCTCCTCAATGAAAGCCCACTTTAAGTGTGGAAACGCACTGTGGTGACCACCAACCTTCCACTAAAAATCTTATCCAGAATCCAGAGGAGATGCAGACAAAATGGCTGTGGCATAGCCCTAAAGATAAATTGAAACATTACTGAGCAGACCAGCAGTGCTACAGTACATCAGTGGGACTGAGACTATACCCGGACTTCACAAACTGGACTGGTCAGATGGAGGGGTGGCTGGGTTTAGCAGAAATCAGCTGCTGTTTGTCTGCTGTTTAACAGAAATCACAGATCTGTGGGTGAAAATGCTGTGTTGATGCTGGAAAGAGTCAGAAGAGGGGGCAGAGGAGGAGTCCTGGCTACGGTGAGGAACTACACTTAGACTAGGCTGGACAAAGAACTGAACAAAACACACTAGGAAACTAGGTTAAATGACAGGGCACACAGGCAAACCGGAACAGGGAAAACAGGACCATAAACAGAATGAAACTAAACAAAAACAGAGCATACATATTCCAGTATTCCAGTCCATGGAGGAGTGGAAGGAGGCAGAGACGAGCCAGGAGCAGAGGAAACCAGGCAGGAACCCAGGCCAGTGCCAGCAATATATTCCTTAGGAGGAGGTGAAGACCCAGACAGAGATGAGGAGACACAGAGTGTGAGGATGACACAGCAGGTCTGGAGGGACAAGGTGGAGCTGACAGTTCATGGGACCAAGGTCGAGGCGGGGATCCAGAAGACTGCTGTAGAGCTGGTGTGACAGAGGACAAGGGTGTAGCCGGAGGGAAGGCAGAGCCTGGTGAAGCCGAAGGGATGGAGGGCAGAGGTGTGACTGGAAGCCAGGAATCCTGTGGTAGAACAAGGGTGACACCTGATCAAGGCGAAGACAGGGGACGTGGGAGCCCGGCGGAACTGGTGAGATGATGGCCCACGGTGGAGAAGAGGAAGCATGGAGCCAAGGCGAAGCCGATGGGTCGGACGATGAAGGTGGAGTCTGGAGGCGAAGACGGGCGATCCTCATGCCTAGGCGGAGCTGGGGACTGGAAGAACCAAGGTGAATTAGCAACACTGCAGGGAGCCATCTGAGGATGAGCCGAAGGACTGACAGGAACCAGCTTTGACAGGGCTGGGGAACTGGATGGCTTTGGTGGGCCATCTCTGTAGGGAGGGAGGGATCTCTGTAGACTTCGAGCTGGACGGAACTAACAGGGACGCAGGAAACTTTGAGCTGGGCAGAACTAGCTGGGGCATATGAAAGTCTGAGCTGGGTGGTACCAGCAGGGACGGGAGATTGAGGGGAATAATATCTATAAAATCCAGTTCAAAGTCAACAGAGGCCAGTGGCAGCTCACCCTCAGTGGAGGGAGTGTGGGCAGGGCTCCATTCCTTGCCTCCTTTTCCACCAGAACTCCCTCTGTCAGACATGTCCTCAGGCTCCAGAGCAGGGTATGGCTCAGATGAGTCTTCTGGCTCGTTGTCCGCGACAGGCTCTCGTTGCACACCTGCACCCACTCCTTGAATGTGGTTAAGTCCTCACAAGGACCGCTTGCTCGGAGGCGTGCCCTGAACCCTGGATAGTGCATTTGGCACCCCAACAAAAAAAAAATAAACGCTCCAGGCATAACAGGAGAACTGCTGTTTTTGCTCCAGGCATAACAGGAGAACTCCTGGAAGGTCCATGGGAGAAAAAAAGAAAACAGGTGAAATATTTTTTTAGGTCCAGTCTGTATAAGAAAGTCCAGGGTCATGAACTGGCTTTTTACATTTTTTTAAACTTTTGTCTGAGGTCAACTTATGACATTTGTGTGGTTTTTACATTTAGAAACATCATAATGAATTAGTAATAGGCTATTTTCTGCCCTGGTTTTGAGCCTATCTCCTGGAACGCTCGGTTTTTATGGGTGTGCCGCATTTGAAGACTTGGAAGTAAACGCCCACCGCTATGATTGGATAACAGTTTTGCATATTATAATTTTGAAAACGGTAACCGGAACCATACTCAAGGAAAAAGCATAAAAGCAATGAATGGCAGCCACAAACAAATAGCTTTTTCTTCAATTTTTTTTACAGCAAATACATTAAAGCTCATACTTGAGATGAAACATGACTTAAATGTACTGGCCAAGCTAAACATGATAAGATAAGTAAAACTAGTTGGATTTTAGTTTTTCCATAACTTCAGATCAAATGCTTGAACTTCAGACCATCTTTTTTGCAGGGAACTTTTCCTACCTTTAAGAATATTCCTTTGAATAGCACATATGTGGCTGAAATTGCAAGACCAAATGGAAGTGATAATGGTAGTTGGTCCGGTATCTGGCCCTACGCTCCAGTTCGTCATTTGTTCTGCTGAAATATAGTGTATCTGCATCCAGCTGAACCTCCACTGTGGCATCAGCAATGACAATAGGGACTTTCACTGTCTTTCTGATTTTATGGTCCAATAGGTCCCATATGTTGTCATCCCGCCATCACCTGTCTGCCCCATTCCTGCTGTTGATTTATTTTGAGATGATTCAGTTATTGTAGGTGTGGGGAAAGGAAGCACTGCGATCTCTGATGAAGTTGGTAACTGCCAAGCAAGTGTAGTATGGGGCTGATTTGTAATGACTACGCCACCCCGAAATAATAGGGAAATTACCAAAAAGAACGCGCAAATAAGCTCCACTTAGAAAGGGCAAGAAGTTCCTGTTTAAACAGATTTTTTTATTCAAGTTAAAAAGAGTTTACAAAATTTAAAATCCCAAACACAGGATTTAATTGTTGTAGTCAGATGGAAAAGAAAACAAACCAAAAATGAATCAATGCATGGTGGGGGGGTACTGAGGCTTCCTTTATAAGAAGCGGGCTAGTATGGTGCACCCAGTGCACAAAAGAAATCCCACCAATCAGAATCCCACCCACAAAGAATCAATGCAAATGATGACCAGAAATAGTGACACAGCAATAAATGACAACCCGTATTAAAGTGAAGCCTGTGCAACCCATTACCAGCCCGCTCCCAAGGAACACTCAGCTCCTGCAAAACACACAAGGAAAAGAATCACATTAGAAGACAAACAAACAAGCAGGCAAAACAGTCAGAATCAAGGTACTGAACAGATATTGGCAAAACCAAGAAAACTTGCAATACTCAAATGAGCAAAATGTTTACAAATAAAAGTACCAATTAAAGAAAACAAATATCCGGCCCACTTAGCCACTGGACCAGAAGTGTTGATGACCCAAAGCAGCAGCGCGGCCCAGAGCGCGGATTGGAGAGAGAGAGAGAGAGAGAGAGAGAGAGAGAGAGAGAGTCGCGATGCAATGCCTTAACGAGGATCCTAAACGTAAACATTTATTACACTTTCAACTTAAAGTATACACGATTTACAAGGGAGAAACAAGCTACTCACCTAATAATTAGACGACGTGACACTCACAACCACACACACACACACACACACACACACACACACACACACACACACACACACTCACAACAAAGTCATATTGTAGCTCCTTTAGTTGATGGGTTAACAGCTGGCGTACCGACCTGTCTCCTGTGCAGCCCTGATGCACAGGTGGGCACCCTGTAGACACACCGCGCTAAAACACATAACTATAGGCAACTCAAACCAAACTTCCCACAACACCGAATGTACCACATTAAAACTTACCTGAGGGTAAGCAGTACACCACGCACACACACACAGCCCTGGCGGATCAACGTCACACAAGTAAAGATCGCATGATCTCACTGCATAGCATTCAACTCCAACAACAAAGCTACATTGCTACCAACACGTACCTCTGCGATCCACAACAGTGCGAGGAAAAAGGGACGGCTTTTGACCAAGACGCACAACAAACTTATATAAAAAAGCGGAGAGGCACCTAATTGGCCACGTATTTAATGATAGTGACGTTTCAAACACGTCACAAACATCACCACACAAGCAATAGCCGTCATTTCACTGTCTTGGTTAACTATAGACCCGATATAGTCCAGCTATGAGTAACCCACTTCTAGCCATAATAACTTTTAAATTTGTTTACATGTAGTTTGCCGAAATAACTTGCGAGATATGTGATATTCCATCATGTAAGCAAAGTCCACAGTGATTACAAGGTGTTTGGTTTAATTTCTTTGACATGTTCTAGATGAATAGTCTATTCTTGGGCTATGGTTAGATGTCTATTACATTTTCACTGACAGCCCAAATTTTGCCTTGTTTTAGCCCAGACATCAGGGCTGTGTTTGGACGCTATTAAACATCTTTTAAAGGGATAGTTCACCCAAAAATGAAAATTAGCCCATGATGCGTTTGTGTAAGAAAATTATCCATATTTAAAACTTTATAAGTTAAGTTCCAGCCGATCGCCTTCCATAGAAAAGTGTGGAAAGTGCCTTCTCAAATTCAAGATGCGTACGCGACGTCTGATCGATCGACTTTCAACACTTTTTCCATAAATTGAATACGGAAGGTGATCGGCCGAAACTTAACTTTAAAGTTAACTTAACTATAAGTTTTAAATATGGATATTTTTCTTACACAAACGCATCGATTTGCTTCAGAAGGCCTTTATTAACTCCCCGGAGCCGTGTGGAGCAGTTATTTGATGGACAGATGCATTTTTTATGAACTTCAAAAACAGAGCAACAATTACTGCCATTATAAAGCTTGGAAGAGCCAGGACTTTTTTAATATAACTCTGATTTTATTTGTCTGAAAGAAGAATGTCATATATACCTCAGATGACTTGAGGGTGAGTAAATCATGGGCTAATTTTCATTTTTGGGTGAACTTTCCCTTTAAATGCAATATTGCTTGCTGGGTGGTGTGTTGACATTGGAAATACTCCAAAATATCAGTATCCAGTTGAAACAAAACCTTCAAGTAATTCATGTAAATGTAATAGGGTGAATTCAGGGTTATTGGGACACTTTTTGCCATTGAGATGACTTGGAAAAAGTGTCCCAATCACCCTGAATTCACTACTAAGTGTTTTTGTAAATGAAGAGGTTTGTTGTGTCTGCTAGAATTGCTTGTGTCAGTGTCTAGCGGATCTTGGAGCAGGTGATACTTTCTTCATTTCAGAATGAGGAACGAGGAACAACATGTTTTTATGAAATAGTGGAGTAAAAAGTGCAACACTATGCTTTGGAATGTAGTGAAATAAAAGTTTCCTTAAAGAGCACCTATCATGGAATTTTGAAATTTACCTTTCATGTAGTGTGTAACATAGATCTAAGTGAACAAAAACATCCTGCAAAGTTTGAAATATGACAGTGCACTGTATATATAGTTATTTTCTTTCAAAAGTAAGAGTCGACTCTGAGTCATTTTTAAGAATCGTTAGAAGACCGAAGCTTTTTCTCTGACTAGATGACGTCAACTTGTCAAGTTATTTGAATACGATACGCCCACTTATTGTGCTCCAAGACGCCAGTGAAAACTAGAAAACATCATGGCGACGAGACGCTGTGTTCTGAAGTGCGACTCATAAGCAAACTTTTTTCATCTGCCCACGGATGAGCATTTGAAGACTAAGTGGCTTGAAGACAAACCATACATCGTCACGATTGTGTGTTTATTAGTCTTCAAATGTCTCTATTTGCATGTTTCGCGATCTCAGGAAGCTTTTATTATGGACTTCTATTATGGCACATGGTTCTTCTTCGTCTTTCTGTACCATATATGGACTACATGTGCACAGAGCGCCCTCCGGCTGCCAGGATGAGCTGAAAACAACACATAAGAGACTCCATCGCTCATGATTAGGCTACATCTGCGCATTTTGAGGAAGTATTGAATAAAAAATACTCCTCTGTTTAGAAATTTGACACAGACATATGAGAATCTATCAATATGTCTCCTCATCTGCACACTTTTGAACTAAAAGCCCTGAGGGATGTTGATTTGTCGCGAGTCTTCGTGAGGAGAAGAGAGGAGTTTTTTTTATGAATGAGATCAGCTGAGGCTCATATTACAATCAAACGGTACCGACGCGGTTTTCATATTCATAACTCCTGACACATATTAACAAATTACTGTCACTATAAGACTTTGATGGGCGTTCCGTTTCCGAAAATATCTGCACAGACTATACCAATCACAACTGACTGGGTCATCGGACCAATCACCGCAGATTAGCGTCACGTAAAGGCGGGGTTTTGAAAAGTGAATCACTAAAGGAATCATTTGAGAATCGCTGTCAAAACAGGTAAAAATAAATGCATATTATAAGAAAACTAAAGTCTTTTTTGTCATTGCATGCATCCAAAACTGTTGTTGCGGACTTCTAAAACAATATTTGGAACATTTTAAATGCCATAATAGGTGCTCTTTAAATAATAATATAAAATAAATGTACTTAAGTACAGTAATAAATTAAAAATACTTTGTTACTGTCCACCACTGGAAACCTCAAAGAGATGCTTTTGTCTTCCTACGACAAATGTTAACACGGTAAAGGATCTGTATACTATGTGAAGCCTTTATATGTTCTCCTTTTTCCATTATGGTCTGTTTTCTTTATATTGAGACCTAGACACTTTTCTGTGTTAACAGATTAACAAACTAACAAAATAGAGATAATTTATCTCCATATTCCTGAGGACAATTTTTATTTTAAATTGCTTATTTTCATTACAAACAGGTGATTGACATTTGAAATGACTGACTTTGGATCAGCTTAAACCTGCCTACATCAGATTTTATTGACCTAAATGGCCGTTCACACTAACAGCAGTAATTAGCATTTCTTTTCGTTTTCAATGACATTTGGTGAAGCGACATACAAGATTGGCAATCAAACAAAAATTACTGTTTGAAACTTTCAGGAATGCAATGGTTATATTTGACTGGGGACAGAAGCAGTGTGTTCCACACAAAGAGACACCTTACACTTCCATTTTGGGAAGCAGTGGAAGCATTTAATAATTCACCAGAATTATTTCTGTCAGCACTGACAAGCTAAACTGCAACTTGATTTAATTCTGTAATTGGACACTCACCTTTATCCTGTTCCCATACTTTAGTAATTAACGTGGCCTTCCATTATTTGAAAAAATGGGACACCGAATAATGGATTTAAAATTGAAGGTGATGGGAAACTGAGGATGAACGGCCAGGCCAAGGAAGTCACCTATTTATGGACTGAGCATTACAAGAAAGTAATATCTACAAAGAGACACCTTCAGAATTCCCAAAAGGACCGTAGTGAGAATGTAAGCTGCAAATGGGAGTTTAAAATGCTTTAAAGAAGTTACATTTGACATACACAAGACGATTTTATATGTTAATCAACATATTTTATATACTTGTTAAACAGGCTAATGTTCTAGATCACATGTGTTGGATTGGCAGGGGAAGGCTCAAGACAGAATGTATCACTTGCCAATCAGGTAGCACTTATTAACTCTTTTGTCACAGGTCGGAGCGGACCGCGTGAGTCCCACTCCTCCCTTATTTTTCACCTCGGGGAGGTTCCCAGTGATACCCCAGACGACCAGACACACTAGGACACTGGAGTAAAGTTTAAAATTACAAGTCTTTATTAATTTACTTAAAATTGGGGGGAAGGGGAAGTGAGGGGGCTAAAATCCAAGAGGACTGGAGAGTGAGGACACCGCCTCAGAGCTCGCCGGCTCTCTCCGCAGGAGAACCTCAGATAAGTCGTTTCGTCCTTTTTCTCAATGTTTGGCTTCCATGTCCTGCTATGTGCTCACTTGTCTCTTTCTTTCTTTTTCCCAGGGAGGACCTTTCGGGGGATTTATGCCACGGCTTGCTCCTTCTCCTGAACACAGGGGTAGAACGGGTAAGTACAGGGGAACGGGGCGACAGGGGTACCTCTCTCTCTCGGGCGTGCTCCGACGGCTTCCTTTCAGAATGGATCAAGGGGCCGGTGTCATAGAAGTCGGTACCTCCGGGGCATCCGCAGGATCTGGGTCAATACTGGGACTTTTGTTTGGCATACAGGTAAGTATAACTTCGCTCAAAGGATATCACTCACAGACTCTGTAGACACGGTTCATCAGTTTCTCTCTCCTTGTTCCAGGCTCTGTGATAGCGGTGGCTCAGGGGGCTTGACCACGGCGGTGGTGCTGGATCGGGCGCTTCTCTAGATGGCTTCACACAGGTAAGTGCAGATAAGTATGACTTTGCTCAATGGATATCACTCACAGACTCCGTAGACACGATTCATCCGTTTCTCTCTCCTTGCTCCAGGCTCTGTGATAGCGGTGGCTCAAGGGGGCTTGACCACGACGGTGGTGCTGGATCGGACGCTTCTCCAGGTGGTTTCACATAGGTAAGTGCAGGTAAGTATGACTTTGCTCTGGGAGTATGTAGCGTTCCCCTCTCCTCTCCTCGGGCCCTGCACACGCACACACAATTTCCTCCGACACAAGCACGTATCAATGGCTATTCAAGAAAGTGCTTACTTGGCTCCGGTCATGCTACCCCCGTAGAGACAGATAGTAGGGTGAGGTTCACAGCGTGAATGGTTAGGGCTAGTTACTCCGCCAGTTTCGGGATCGTACCTTCCCCAGAGAGTGGGTCAGCCTGGATAATGGTCTCTGGGACGACACGCACACACACAGCACAACACAGCAGATTCCAAGTGTACACTCTCAAAGTCAAGATGCTGACTCACCCACGGCACTCTACACACTAACCAGGTGTACTTAAGGTCCAGAGACCACTTTTCCCGTGCCGTTTATCTCGGGGGTGGGGGGGGGGATCGCTGAAGCGCTGGTATAGCGAAGAACCAACGAAAAGGACGTTGCTGCTACACCACCCCGGCGGCTTTCACTGTCCGCCGTCTCTGGCTCTCCCATGCTCACTCTCCGCGGTGGGGCCACTCGTTTTCCTAGTTTCAACGTCACAAGGCTCACAGATGATAAACTTCCGATGAAGTTGTTACTGAATACGTTTCTCAGGGTACTCACACATTGATCAACCCGTGTGCTCGTCTTGTTCTCTCTTCCAGTGTCTGGCTCGAGTCCTGACCGCTGTGCTCTCTCTCCCGAAGGGATTTGCTCATTAGCACTTCCGGCAACTGTCCTGCATGTAACTTCTCAGAATCGGACACACACTTGACAGTTGAATCACAATGCAAAACTCGGTCTGTATTATACTCAGCCTCGTCTCTTTTCTTCTCTTTATAGCTCTCCGGATCTTTGATCGCTCAGTCCACAATATCCACCTCGTGTTATCCTTTGTTTGCCCAGATGCCCAGATCCTCTCGCCGCAATGGCTGGAAGCGGCTACCACCACGCTCAGCTTGAGCCCGACCCGGAACTAACAGCTGCGGCTGTGTGTGACCGCTGCAACGACTGACCCCGACTGACTTCTGGAGGCCCTCTTTGTACTCCTCCTACCTCCCCTTCACCCAATCCGGAGATCGCGCTGTTTATTGGAGCACCTGCCGCCGATTCTCTATGATTTTTGGCGCGGGGACGGGAACCCGGAAGTAGTGGTGTTTGATCCGGGCGGAACAAATCTCTGCCACTATGGTTCCGCCCCAGGAAAAGTCACACCGTGACATCCTCCCCCGCCAAACCGCTCTAGTCCCTAGAACGCCTTTCGGTTGCCCATTCTCCATAGCGTGCTGGAGGCCGGCCACGGTTCTCCCACGGTTCTCCTGGGATCACGGCCCATCCCGCTATCCACGGGGCTACAGCTTCAGGCTCCGTTGGCACCTCCTCTACGGGGCTGGGATAGTTCGGACAGGGGCGGATCATGTTCCGATGGACCACTCTATCGGGCCCGGCTTTCCCTTCGGGCCGAATCGTATACACCGGCTGTCCAGGCTGCTGTTGGCCCTGGATCACATACGGAGTAGTCTCCCATCGGTCACTGAGCTTCCCCTTTCCCTGTCGCCGGTTGTCCCTTACCAGGACCCTTTCTCCTGAAAGAAGGGGGGCCTCTCGAGCCGTCCGATCGTACAGCCTCTTGTTTTTCTCCCCAGCCACTCGGATCCGTCTCGAGACTTGCTCGTACGCAAAGTGGAGGCGCTGGTGGTGGCGCCCTACCCATTTGGTTACGTTCCCCTCCTCCTCGGTCGTTGCCGTCCCCAGCATTAAGTCGGTGGGCATCCGCACATGCCTGCCAAACATCAAATAAGTGGGGACGTAGCCCGTGGTACTGTGCGTGCTGTTATTGTATGCCTGTATCAGATTTGGTAACGCACTCACCCAGTTGCTCTGTTGTTCCTGATCTAGCGTGCCTAGCAAGTTCTATAGGGTCTGGTTGAACCGCTCGCATCCGCCATTTCCCTGGGGGTGATAAGTGGTGGTATGAGTCTTGGTGCAGCCATACAATTGACACAGCTCTCTAATCACCCGAGACTCGAAGTTTGGCCCTTGGTCCGAGTGGAGAAACTCAGGGCAACCGAACGGCTGGAAGACAGCTCCCCACAGGGCAGTGGCGGTGGTGTTCGCCGTCTGGTACAGGGTAGGAATGGCCCAGGCGTACTTGGTGAATAGGTCGGTGACTACAAGGATGTTCTGATAGCGGTCTACCGGCCGACCCAACGTCAAGAAGTCCATTGCAACTATGTGGAGAGGGGCCTTCGCCTGGATGGGGACCATCGGTGCTCGTGCTTCCTTCCTGGCTTTGAACAGGGTGCAACGGTGACAGGCCTGTACGAAAGTACGTACCGTTGCTTCCAGTTTAGGCCAATAAAAGTGTCGCCTCAGGAGGGACACGGTCTTCTCGTGCCCTTGGTGGCCCAGCTGATCGTGATAGGCTGTCAAGAGCCCTTGTACCTGGCCTTCGGGGACAACGATCTGCCGGAGTTCCTCGTCCAGCCCTACATAGCACTCCCTCCTTTACCCGGAGTCTGGCCCATTGTCCCAGCAGCTTCCCTCCTGTTCCCCCTTGGGTCCGTCGTTCGGTCAATGTCGGTTTTCGCCCCCGTTCCAGCCATCGTGTCAGGCTACTAATCTCCCCATCGGCCTGCTGTCGCTCCTTCCAGCGGTAGGGGTCCCATCCCCAGCTCGCAGGCATCGCCTCACGTTGAGCCCCAGGCCCCTCCACAATGCCCACCATATACTATTCCCCCTCGGGGTCCGATGTGGGTTCCGGTGGATCCCTCGGGCCTTGGGCTTCCGGGAGTCGGGACAGGGCATCAGCGTTGTGTGTGTTCCCGTCCTGGCCGGTACTGGAGCTGGTAGTTGTAATTGGCCAGCTGGGCCACCCAACGCTGCTCCACTGCCCCCAACTTTGCTGTCTGCAGGTGTACTAATGGGTTGTTGTCCGTTACTACCGTCACCTGTGCACCCCACAGATAGTCTTTGAATTTCTCGCTGAGTGCCCATTTCAGCGCCAGCAGTTCCAACTTGAAGGAGCTGTAGTTGGCATCATTCCTCTCTGCTGGATGGAGGCTCCGGCTTGCATAGGCTACTACCTGCTCCACGCCGTCCTGTTGCTGGGCCAACACGGCCCCTAAGCCCAGGTTGCTGGCGTCCGTGTACAGGACAAAGGGCTTGGAGAAGTCGGCATACGCCAGAATCGGCGCCTGTAGTAGCTCCTGCTTCAGTCGCTGGAACGCAGCCTCACACTCAGGACTCCACAGGATAGCCGGGGATCCACGACCTCGGGGGCGTCCCGTCCCAGCCCGCAACTGATTCAGGGGCTTCGCGATCCTTGAGAAGTCCCTGATGAAGCGGCGGTAGTACCCTACGAAGCCCAAGAATGACCGGACTTGCCTCACGGTCTGCGGGGCAGCCCACTCCCGCACCACCGACACCTTCTCCGGGTCGACAGAAACTCCCGCCGCACCCACACAATGTCCCAAGAATTTGACTTCCCGCCGTAGCAGATGGCATTTGTCCGGTTGGAGCTTCAGCCAATACTTCTCCATGGCCCTGAAGACCTGCTCAAGGTGCTGTAAGTGGGAGTCGAAATCTGGGGAATAGACAATGACATCATCTAGGTATACCAGGGCGGACTCCATCAGCTGGCCTCCCAGGCACCGCTGCATCAGCCTCTGGAAGGTGGCAGGGGCGTTGCAGAGGCCGAAGGGCATCCGGTCCCATTCAAAGAGACCGAACGGGGTGGTAAAGGCGGTCTTCTCCTGATCGGCCTCGGCCACTTGTACCTGCCAGTAGCTACTTGCTAAGTCCAGCGTGGAGTACCATGCCGAGCGTGTCAAGCCGGCCAGGGAGTCCTCGATCCGGGGTAGGGGGAACGCGTCTTTTTTAGTGACCTGGTTCAGCTTCCGGTAGTCAACGCAGAACCTCCATGCGCCTGTCTTCTTTTGCACCAACACAACGGGAGCTGCCCACGGGCTGCTGCTCTCTCTGACAACCCCTCGGTTGAGCATACCCTGTAAAAGTGTGCGGACCTCTGTATACAGGGTAGGCGGGACGGGTCGATACCTTTCTCTGCTGGGCTCTGCCTCCCCCGTGGGGATCCGGTGCTGCACGACATTGGTGCAGCCGTAGTCCTCCTTGTGTGCCGAGTAGACATGTTGCCACTTGCCCAGCAGGTCTCGCAACTTCCTGGCCTGTGCGGGTCCCAGCTCCTCCCCTTGCAGGGAATTTCCCCTCAGGTGGCCGGGCACCTCCTCCCCCAGACTCTGTGGCGACGAGCTCGCTTGGGTAAGGGCCACTTCCACCAGAGCGGGGCGTACCTGGCGAAAGCTCAAGTCCTTGTTCTCCCGCACCTGGTGGGGTTCTACCAGCGTCACCTTGACCAGCCGCTGGTGTTTGTGTAGGTGCACGACATGGGGCGTCCCGTTCCGAACTTTCACCGGGACCCGTCCTCTTCGTACTACGGCCAAGCCTCTGGCGACTTCTACCTGTTGGCCATCCCAGTGGGGCTCCACCAGCACCTACTCTTCTGGTCCCACGTCCCGCTGGGGGACTCGTACCCATACTAGGGCCTCGCTGTTCGCTGGCACGGACAAGGCGTACTGGCATGCTACCCGACCAGCTCCTTCGCGGCCTTGCCGGGCCCGGGACATCCGAATTCGTCGACAGTCAGCCGCGACACGTTCCCATTCCTGTCGTTCGGCCGGTGGGATCCTTCGAGCGGGCTTTGCCCGAAACAATTCTTCCCAACACGCTGATAATACGTTCATACCTAGTAGGGCCCGGTGACTCCCCAAGCAGTGGTCCTGTACGATGATCACTCCTTTCTGGGGCACGACAACTCCCTGGATCTCCAAGTCCGTCAGCCTGTAGCCAATGTAGGGGATGTCTAGACCGTTCGCTCCTTTCAGGGTGAGCCAGGGGGCCTCCGTCCCATGCATCCTCTGGTTTCCGAACAGCTCTTGCGACAGGCTTTCTGCAAACAAGGTCACCTGGGATCCAGTGTCGATGAGACAGGGAACCTTCACACCGCACACCTGGACCTCCACCACTGGGCTATGCCCAACCAGCCTGTCCTTGGAGCCTGCTCTGACGGGTGGGTCATCTAAGGGGGTCCCGACCACACGACCCACTGTGGCCGGTCGACCTAAAAACCCCCCTCCGAACCTCTTCGGGGGCCACACTGTCGGCTGTAGTGGCCTGGTTGGCCGCAGCGGTTGCAGATAGGTCGCCCTTGCTCGTCCCATTCGAACTGGGGTCGGTTGGGTCGATTAGGTCGCCTCCCTGGGTCCCTGTTCCCATCAGAGTATGCACGGTCCCGAGAGATGGGCCTCACCTCTTGCCTGGTAGCCCCGAGGCGTAGCTCGTCCACTAGCGTCTTGGATAGCTCCGCCATCTGCTCCCGGACGTCCTTTAGGAGTTCGAGCTTCAGAGTCTGTTTCCAATCCGCCATGTCGGGGACAGCCGCTGCGGAACTACTTATGGCCGCACACACAGGGGGCTCTTTCACCTCAGCCTGGTCGATCTCCAATGCCACCGCTTCTTTCTTTAAGTCTTCAAAGGTAAGTTCTGGCTCCCTTCTAAATTGTACTCTGAGACCCTGGCGTACTGGGCCTTCCCTTAGCCCCAGCAGGAATTGGTCCCTCAACAGGGTCTCGCTGTTGCCGAGACCATGGTCCGGGCGTCCCTGTAGCCTGGTAACCTGCTCTCGTAGTTGGAGGGCGAAAGCTCTGACTGATTGGCGGGGGCCCTGCTTGCTGCTGAAGAACTGGGCCCGGAGAACCGCAGTTGGGGTGGCATCACCATACCTTTTTGTCAGGAATCTAAACACAGACTGAGCGGTGGCTCGGACGGCTTCGGGGGCGGCTTGGACTTCCCGCCGTGCTTCTCCTTCAAGGGAGTTGAGGGCAAACTGCTGCTGTTGGGTCGCGCTAAGTCCCTGTAGCCCGGCCAGATACTCGATCTGAGCCCGCCATTCGGAGAGGCGTATCTCTGACTCACTTCCTCCATATTTCTGGACCCAGGGGTTTCCCATGAATACTGGCATGACTCGGGGTGGGGCCTCCAGTGCCTCGTCGTCAGCCATCTGAGGATCCCTGGTCGCTCAACCCGAGGTGAAATCCTACCGACTATGCCAAATCTGTCACAGGTCGGAGCGGACCGCGTGAGTCCCGCTCCTCCCTTATTTTTCACCTCGGGGAGGTTCCCAGTGATACCCCAGACGATCAGACACACGAGGACACTGGCGTAAAGTTTAAAATTACAAGTCTTTATTAATTTACTTAAAATTGGGGGGAAGGGGAAGTGAGGGGGCTAAAATCCAAGAGGACTGGAGAGTGAGGACACCGCCTCAGAGCTCGCCGGCTCTCTCCGCAGGAGAACCTCAGATAAGTCGTTTCGTCCTTTTTCTCAATGTTTGGCTTCCATGTCCTGCTATGTGCTCACTTGTCTCTTTCTTTTTCCCAGGGCGGACCTTTCGGGGGATTTACGCCACGGCTTGCTCCTTCTCCTGAACACAGGGGTAGAACGGGTAAGTACAGGGGAACGGGGCGACAGGGGTACCTCTCTCTCTCGGGCGTGCTCCGACGGCTTCCTTTCAGAATGGATCAAGGGGCCGGTGTCATAGAAGTCGGTACCTCCGGGGCATCCGCTGGATCTTGGTCAATACTGGGACTTTTGTTTGGCATACAGGTAAGTATAACTTCGCTCAAAGGATATCACTCACAGACTCTGTAGACACGGTTCATCAGTTTCTCTCTCCTTGTTCCAGGCTCTGTGATAGCGGTGGCTCAGGGGGCTTGACCACGGCGGTGGTGCTGGATCGGGCGCTTCTCTAGATGGCTTCACACAGGTAAGTGCAGGTAAGTATGACTTTGCTCAATGGATATCACTCACAGACTCCGTAGACACGATTCATCCGTTTCTCTCTCCTTGCTCCAGGCTCTGTGATAGCGGTGGCTCAAGGGGGCTTGACCACGACGGTGGTGCTGGATCGGACGCTTTTCCAGGTGGTTTCACATAGGTAAGTGCAGGTAAGTATGACTTTTCTCCGGGAGTATGTAGCGTTCCCCTCTCCTCTCCTCGGGCCCTACACACGCACACACAATTTCCTCCGACACAAGCACGTATCAATGGCTATTCAAGAGAGTGCTTACTTGGCTCCGGTCGTGCTACCCCCGTAGAGACAGAGAGTAGGGTGAGGTTCACAGCGTGAATGGTTAGGGCTAGTTACTCCGCCAGCTTCGGGATCGTACCTTCCCCAGAGAGTGGGTCAGCCTGGATAATGGTCTCTGGGACGACACGCACACACACAGCACAACACAGTAGATTCCAAGTGTACACTCTCAAAGTCAAGATGCTGACTCACCCACGGCACTCTACACACTAACCAGGTGTACTTAAGGTCCAGAGACCACTTTTCCCGCGTCGTTTATCTCGGGGGGGGGGGATCGCTGAAGCGCTGGTATAGCGAAGAACCAACGAAAAGGACGTTGCTGCTACACCACCCCGGCGGCTTTCACTGTCCGCCGTCTCTGGCTCTCCCACGCTCACTCTCCGCGGTGGGGCCACTCGTTTTCCTAGTTTCAACCTCACAAGGCTCACAGATGATAAACTTCCGATGAAGTTGTTACTGTATACGTTTCTCAGGGTACTCACAGTGTCTGGCTCGCGTCCTGACCGCTGTGCTCTCTCTTCCGAAGGGATTTGCTCATTAGCACTTCCGGCAACTGTCCTGCATGTAACTTCTCAGAATCGGACACACACTTGACACTTGAATCACAATGCAAAACTCGGTCTGTATTATACTCAGCCTCGTCTCTTTTCTTCTCTTTATAGCTCTCCGGATCTTTGATCGCTCAGTCCACAATATCCACCTCGTGTTATCCTTTGTTTGCCCAGATGCCCAGATCCTCTCGCCGCAACGGCTGGAAGCGGCTACCACCACGCTCAGCTTGAGCCCGACCCGGAACTAACAGCTGCGGCTGTGTGTGACCGCTGCAACGACTGACCCCGACTGACCCCGACTGACTTCTGGAGGCCCTCTTTGTACTCCTCCTACCTCCCCTTCACCCAATCCGGAGATCGCGCTGTTTATTGGAGCACCTGCCGCCGATTCTCTATGATTTTTGGCGCGGCGACGGGAACCCAGAAGTAGTGGTGTTTGATCCGGGCGGAACAAATCTCTGCCACTATGGTTTCGCCCCAGGAAAAGTCACACCGTGACACTTTCCCCACCATAGATGGAACTTTCTGGCTTTCCGTGTTTTTCCTGTTATACGGTAGGGGGCGCTATTACACATTTTCTGAAAGAGTTCAGGATCTCCTGATCAAAACACATGCAAAAAAGATGCAAAAACAAGCGGTATCATATGTAATCATATGCATATGTAAACGATCATCAACATTAAACATCATATAAATCAAAACTGCCTAATGTTACTGAATGAAATGTGGACCCAGGATGAGCTCTAGGACTGTGAAGCTTTGGGTGTTGATGGACTCCATCTACTCCATCAGTGTTTGATCATCGTTCTGAATCTGATCTGGATGTAGTTTTTGACAAAAATTAGATTTTCTCAGATTTTTGCTCAAAATGTTGCTTTTTAATGAAACTTACCCATATTCAAGTGTTGACGAAAAAAGGAATACAATCGTTTTTTTTCTGTTCTTTCTTTGGATATATTGTATGTTCATATCTTCATACAATAAAATATTCTGGGGGCCATGACATTGTGAAAATTATCAAAAAACGCTTGTAATGTTGGCGGGGAAAGAGTTAATATTAAGGAGCGCTCCTCTGCCATGCTAAGTTTTGAAAAAAGCATTACAGTTCAGAACGATTAAACTTGACTTAGATTTTGTTTATGTTCATGTTATAATTTTGTTTGTTTCAGTTCCTTGAACCCGTTCAGAGCCTGGCTAGTAGTGGTTAATAACATGGAAAAATGTTGCAAACCTCCAATATCATTAGTGCCCCCAAAGTTACCCAATGCTTGACACCACAGCTCTATTTCTATTTCAGGAAGCCCATCAGGGCTCCACCTCGGCTCCTCCCTCCTCCATCTCCACCACTGTGTTTCCTGAAGCAAGCTCCTCCAGTTAAAATCATATTATATACCGGTTCATGGGTTTCAGTCAGCACATGACGTAACAAAGCCTCTTTTGTTTAAAGCAATAAAAAATCTTGACTTGGACAGTTGGATACGTGCTTTTTTTTTGTTAATAACTTTGTAGAGGCTTGGACACATCTTTTGAACTAGAAAGGGAACATCCTTCATATTTTCAGATTTACAGATTTTGCAAAAGAACGTGGTTTATGTGTTATAGTTACCTCAAATAGATCCTTGGAGCACTTTTGATAGAGACTGACCACTCCAGACCGGGAACAGCCCACAAGAGCTGTAGTTTTGGAGATGCTCTGACCCAGTCGTCTAGCCGTCACAATCTGGCCCTTGTCAAACTCGCTCAAATCCTTACGCTTGCCCATTTTTCCTGCTTCTAACACATCAACTCTGAGGACAAAATGTTCACTTGCTGCCTAATATATCCCACCCACTAACAGGAGATGAAGAGATCATCAGTGTTACTCACTTCACCTGTCAGTGGTCATAATGCTATGCCTGATCGGTGTATACACTGTATGTTATTTGCTGTTCTTGGTAAAAATCAATTTGGCTCTCTTTAGATGTTGATTGTAAAACAATAATTCTGTTTTACTGATAGCATTTGTCGAAGAAATTGTTATTAGTCTACATCCCTACTCCCAACGTTTCTGCCTTCTTCCCTTATCGGCTTTGGTTTCTCATTGGCATTGTCATCTTTGGCTTGCTCACTGGGAGTATTAAGACACTGATCGCTGTAAAGCTGCTTTGTAATAATATTCATTATGATAAGCGCTATAGAAATAAAATAGGATTTAACCCAAAAGCACCATTATAGCGAAAATTCTCAAAGTATCAAGAGGGTGGGGATTATAAGTAGACTTAATGCGATGGAGCTTAACACGTTGTTGAAACTCTTCCTTTTAGGGTGAGAGTTCTTTAGTCCATTTGTCAATGTTTTTTCTTCAGGTGCAGCTGGAACATGTGCTGAATGTAGCTGGATTACCATCTCTTCTTCCTCTCTTAGCTTTGGAGCAAATAAGAGGTACAATATTTGCTTTTCTTATCTTCTATTGCTTTGCTCGTCTGTCATTGAAACCTGATTTTCTCATTATCAGTGTCTGTCTCAATACTTTTGTCAGAGTAGCAGTGCAGAAGGCATTTCTTTTACAAGCTGTACAGCTTTGTCGGGTGAGTAGCGTCAATTGAGTGTGTGGAACCCAAGCCTGTATGACTATGTGGACGTCTGATTCACTCACTTACCGTTCTTCAAGCCGTGCATTAGTTTTATAATGTGAAATCTTAGTTCTTTATTTTCAGAGACACTAAAGGCAGAGTTTATGTAGCCTAGTCAAAAATAAAATGTTACATTTATTGTCATATCGGTGTCCTCTTACGTCAAATTATTCAATTAAATCAATAAATTCAATCAGAATACAAATACACGATGTATGGTTATTATTACCAATAAAATAAAGTCAGTATTAAAACCCATTTTTGGATTTACACATAAGCTGTTTAGACATGGCATATATGGATTTACACAACAAATTATAATTGCGTAAATTATATTAAGAGATATACATTTACATTTATGCTTTAAATGTAACATTTTAATGTCGAAATATTAAATGATTGAAATAATGGTCAACTTTTTAACTATGAAACTAAAACCACCAGTAGGTGGCGGCAAGTCTCCGTCTTAATGAGTGAGTTGAATACTTGAATACGAAAAAAGCTTTACTGGAGCGGTAATGACGTAGCGTAAGCATTTTGAACTGCGAGAGGCGTTACACTTTCTTCATAAGTTTAATACGGAAGGATTAAACTTACCCCCCCCCCCCTCCAGCTTCTCTTACCCGCCCAGAGAGGCCTCTGGTGGGCTTGGGTGACCGCCACAAACACCCTGGTTCCCTCCTCCAGCTTCTCTTACCTGCCCAGAGGGGCCTCTGGTGGGCTTGGGTGACCGCCACAGACACCCTGGTTCCCTCTCCTCCAGAGGGTCTCCTCCAGCTTCTCTTACCCGCCCAGAGGGGCGGTAACATTTTAATTTGATAGTCCACTTTAGACATTCTACTTACTATAAGTAACTTTGCAACTACATGTCAACTAACTGTCATTAGAGTATTTTTAGACTGTCTGATTAATATTTACTAAAACTTAATTTTTTTGGTCCCCCAACAGACATTCTACTGACTATAAGTAACTTGGCAACTACAATTCAACTTATTCTACTAACCCGAACCCTAACACCTAACCATAACCTACCAGTCTACTGACAGTCAACTAATACTCTAATGACAGTTAGTTGACATGTAGTTGCAAAGTTACTTATAGTTAGTAGAATGTTTAAAGTGGACTATCGAAATAAAGTGAAACCAGAGGGGCCTCTGGTGGGCTTGGGTGACCGCCACAAACACCCTTGTTCCCTCTCCTCCAGAGGGTCTCCTCCAGTTTCTCTTACCCGCCCAGAGGGGCCTCTTGTGGGCTTGGGTGACCACCAAAAAACACCCTGGCTCCCTCTCCTCCAGAGGGTCTCTTCCAGCTTCTCTTACTTGCCCAGAGGGGCCTCTGGTGGGCTTGGGTGACTGCCACAAACACCCTGGTTCCATCTCCTCCTGAGGGTCTCCTCCAGCTTCTCTTACCCGCCCAGAGGGGCCTCTGGTGGGCTTGGGTGACCGCCACAGACACCCTGGTTCCCTGTCCTCCAGAGGGTCTCCTCCAGCTTCTCTTACCTGCCCAGAGGGGCCTCTGGTGGGCTTGGGTGACTGCCACAAACACCCTGGTTCCCTCTCCTCCTGAGGGTCTCCTCCAGCTTCTCTTACCCGCCCAGAGGGGCCTCTGGTTGGCTTGGGTGACCGGCACAGACACACTTGGTTCCCTCTCCTCCAGAGGGTCTCCTCCAGCTTCTCTTACCCGCCCAGAGGGGCCTCTGGTGGGCTTGGGTGACTGCTACAAACACCCTGGTTGCCTCTCCTCCAGAGGGTCTCCTCCAGCTTCTCTTACCCGCCCAGAGGGGCCTCTGGTGGGCTTGGGTGACCGCCACAGACACCCTGGTTCCCTCTCCTCCAGAGGGTCTCCTCCAGCTTCTCTTACCCGCCCAGAGGGGCCTCTGGTGGGCTTGGGTGACCGCCACAGACACCCTGGTTCCCTCTCCTCCAGAGGATCTCCTCCAGCTTCTCTTACCCACCCAGAGGGGCCTCTGGTGGGCTTGGGTGACTGCCACAGACACCCTGGTTCCCTCTCCTCCAGCTTCTCTTACCCACCCAGAGAGGCTTATTCATTTTGCTCATACTTTCATAAAGCAACCGCTTCAATAGTTAAAAACATCCCTCAAAACTGTTAGATGGTTGGAGAAGTGGAATAGCAGTTACAGGATATAAAGAGTCAACACTCCCTGAGTTTCTTTGTTCTGCTGAACACAAAAGAAGATATTTTGAAGAATGTTTGTAACCAAGCAGATAGAGGAACCATTGACTGCCATAGTAGGGAAAAAAATACCCGTTCTTGTGATCAGGCTTTGTTGGTCGTTCCACGCGCTAGACTAAAACGTAGAGGTGAGCGTGCATTTGCGGTGGCAGGGCCACGACTTTGGAATACCCTGCCTTTAGAGATTAGGCTGGCCCCTTCCTTGTCTATTTTCAAGTCCCTGCTAAAAACTTTTTTATTTTCCTTAGTGTACTGATTACGGTGATATGTTAAACTTTTCTATAGGTGGTTTTTATATTTTTATGTGGTTTATTTATATGTATGTGTGATATTCTTGCTCTTCTGTAAAGCACTTTGGTCAGCCTGGTGGCTGTTGGAAATGTGCTATACAAATAAAATTTGACTATTGACTTTAGAGCAGGTTTGTATTGGTCAAGGGTCAGTCATTTTCAGTTCCTCACAAGCAATGCTCCAACAATGCTCCTGATCACACCTGGTGTTCAGACTAGACGCCCATGGGTGAACAGATGCGCCAGTGCATTTGATATTTAAACAACGAGGAGCTGGACGTGAACATGAGAACTGCGTCCGGCTGAAACTAGCAGAACACACTTGCGTCGGGTGTCTGATACTTTATACTTGTATAGTATACTTTTCTCTCAGTATAAGTCAAGTATGCTTAAGTCAATCTGTAAGCATATTTCTTTTACATATATTAAGTACATAAAATGTATTTCTGAGAAGTGCATAAAAAGTAGACACAGTATACTTCCTTATTTTTATTTTAAAATAAGTATAGCACTTGTTTTTCGTAAGGGTCATTGAATGGTAGTGCAAATAATTGCCTTTATTCTATTCTAGTTTCTTATCGTATTAACTTGTCATTAGTAAGCTTCAGCTGAGAATCCTTCACTAGAGCTTAATGACATGCAGCCGCAAAACCAGAACGAACAACACTGGACAAATTAATGAGGACAGTCCAGAGCTCTGGCCAAGTCACTTAATGAACAGTATAACCTGCTTAGCATAATAAAACTGCACAAATTAAAACCTTATGAGTTTTTTGATAAAGTACCAGCTCACTCTAACAGTACATATCACAATACAGTTACTTTTTGCTGGTTTATAAATTAATCACAATATGGTAATGTCTACGGTTGAAAAATTCAGTGAATTAAACACTCAACCAATCTCATCTTATCTAAGATAATTTTACTATTTTCTTTTCATTTTAAGATAAACACAAACCAAAATAAAAGATAAGTCATAATAATGAATAATAAATCACACATAAACGGATCATTTGAATTGTATATTAAAGAAGCATGCAACGACTAAACTCTTAAAGCAAGCTTTTTTCTCCTCTTGGCTTCTTTGGGACACTTTGTTGTTCTTAAAATAGTGTACATTTAGAAATAGCTAAATCTTCAGCGGTTGACGCAATGACACATCACACGGAAAAGCATGATACTGCCCAACTTTATTAAACATTTCAATTCTCTTTAGCTTTAATTCAAGGCATTCAGAATTTCCTTTGATTAATTATTCAGTGCAAATATCCTTCCTTGCAAAAAAATCAAACAAATCCAAATAAATACATAATTCTAAAAATATACAATAAGAAGTAAAAATTTCAAACAGTTCTTGCTTTTCTTTATATAAGAACTTAAGATCCAAGACTCTCTGTCCATTTTCCCTCTGTGGTCAACAGCAGACATCTGTCTCTATTACCCAGCAAACTGGGCAAAGGTGAAAGAGAGAGAAGATACACAAGACACACACAACTGAATCATAATTACCTGTGGCAATACGATGCCACCTTTACGCTCTGCTCTAATGAGGTAAAAGTCTTTTGGCAGACAATTGCAACAATATCTCTCAAATTTATATGACCACATGGCCTGAGCAGTGATTTGTGTCGGCAAGCGTGAGGATGCTGTGTTGTTTGAATGTGTGGCCCCGGAGTATCAGCCGGCGTCTGGGGACTAATTAATCAGGTCTCATGTCCTCTATGCGATTCAAACTCAAAGGAAAGTTAGAGATGCAAAGGTTCAGCTGTGAGCCCAAATGTGGCTTCTGAAGACATTCAGCACTGCAGCAGTGCACAGTGAGTGCTCATTAACAGCTTTAGCATGCATGAAAACAAAGGAAATGATAGAAGATAAAGATTTTTATCATTACTGTCTCCACCACTGCTCAAAGTGAAAAATACCTCCCTGCTGTATATTGAAAATTGACATCTTCACCCTTTAGTCAAATATTACTAAAAATTATTTAAAATTGTGTTCAAATTGCTTTATTTGTGATAACGCTATGAAACATGCCAGATTGTACCGACATCATTTTTGGCCAGGCTGTCATACAAATTATGAACACATGCAAAAACCAACAAAATATTTATAACCTATTGCCAAAAGTTTTGGGACGCCTGCCTTTACATGCACATGAACTTTAAAGCTACACTGTGTAACTTTTTTTGTTTATTCTTAGCTAAAAACACTTAGTTCTTTCAAAAATATATGTGCTCATTAATGTATATTTACTTCTTTCAAGTAATAAAGTATTCTCGTACGTTTATAATATGCCATTGAAAATACATACGGTAATGGGTTTGAATGCGGGTCGCCATGTTGCCCCTACATCTTGAAAGTACATCAGCTAAAGAGGGACATACCCGTGAATTCAAGCTTCGCTTTTCATGTTTTAACACTCGATGGCACCGTGTCGAATGTGGACGAGGTCGAACTGGAAGCCATATTAATCTTGGACTAAATGGGCAACCGTAGGAGTTAAAACTAAATCGGCATTGAGAAGAAGAGAAACTAATATTCACTGGATGGTCATATACCTTTTAACCGCTAGATGGGGGGAAAATATCACACAGTGTAGCTTTAAAGGAAAACTCTTTACCGAAAAATGGTTACATTACAAATTAAATCACTAGTTAATACCAATAAAAAAGCCTCAAAATAGCCTCACACTAACACGATAGCATAATGAGGATCCCTACATGCAAACCGAAGCATTGAGAACTTTGAAAGTGTACAAACAGTTTAATAAGAAGATACTTTATAAAGACAGAACATTACGCGTATACAGACAGGAGCCATCTTGGAAAACAGTCTCGACGAGTCGAGCCACGAACACTGTGCTAAGTGATGAACTGTGACTTGGAATCTCATATGATCCGTTCACTCCGTTGTTTCCGGAAGAAAGCACTGAACGCAACAGAGAAAATAAATAAATAAAAATAATAATGAAAAAAAATCAATGCAACAGAGACTAGTGCTTCCAAAGGATACATTTATGCATTTTAGCAGACGCTTTTATCCAAAGCGATACACACTAAAGAGATAGCGGATTATTCAACCGTGGCTCGACTTGTCGAGACTGTTTTCCAAGATGGCTCCTGTCTGTATACGCGTAATGTTCTGTCTTTATAAAGTATATTCTTATTAAACTGTTTGTACAATTACACAGTTCTCAATGCTTCGGTTTGCATGTAGTTTGAGGCTATTTTGACCCTTGTTAGTGGTGTTAACTAGCGATTTAATTTGACTTCTCTATGCCCCATATACTAGCATTATAAGCTAATCTGTTTTTAGAGATAAAACTCTTTACATTCGATTTTCATTAAGAGATGCATCCCAGAGAACGATCTACTCGGTAACCATGTGTTAATTACCCCTAGGTTCATTTTTCACTGGAGTTGTCCTTTAATGCCATCCCATTCTTAATCCGTAGGGTTTAATATGGAGTCGGCCCACCCTTTGCAGCTCTAACAGCTTCAGCTCTTCTGGGAAGAGAGTCGTGTCCTCCGGCTCTGGAACCACCTCGGTGAGCGCCTCAGACTCGCTGGCTGTGGGGGAGAGGCCGCTGTTCCGGAGCATCCAGGCCAGGTATCCCAGACACGGCCTGCTCTCTGGACGGAGAAGGATGTGCAGTGTGGGTGAGTCCATCTTCTTTTTCTCATAAATGAGGGTTGGTTATTCTGTAACAGTTCAAGGTGGCTTAGCAGGCGCACGACGAAGGAGATGCTGATAACAACATTAATCCAAAGGCAAACACAGAAGAGTAAGACACTGTTAACACAAACAATAACCGACAAAGAACTGAACAGAACAGGGAGTATAAATACACAAGATTAATGAGGACACTAAACGGAAACAGCTGACAAGACTTAAAGGGCATATTGCAGGTTAGAGACCCCAGTGCGTCAATGTATAGAAAAATAATGTAGGAACTAGATTTTCTTTAAAATACGCTATTAAGGCTTTTGGAGTCATTTTTGTGAGAAAATTGTACTTCCGCATTTAAAAATACCAAATCTGGAAGCAGTGTTGGGGGTAACGCATTACAAGTAACTTGAGTTATGTAATAATATTACTTTTTCCAAGTAACTAGTAAAGTAACGCATTACTTTTCAGATTTACAACTAAATATCTGAGTTACTTTTTCACATTAATTTGACTGACAGTTCTCCTGTCCTCATGTTGAGAAACATAAGTGCAGAGGTGTGTGTGTAAACATGAGGGTTATTGTAGTTCCAGACTAAATGTGAGCATTTATTTATCTCACTTGCACAATAAAGATTCTGTACTCCTCAAAATGAATAAAATCAGTCAAATGCAAAATTTGCAAACCTATGCAAACCTCCAATAATTATGTTAAATAAAACAACTATTTTTATGCATGTAATCTACCTTTATATTTATTTTACCAATGTCTTGCTGCTGACCTTTGATGATGAAAATTACTAGATTTTTTGTTTTTATTGGTAAAACTTTTTTCTCCTGCATAATATTCTACCATTATCCAGAGCTGCGCCCTCTACTGTTCATGCGTCAATTTGCATTTTTACCTCAGCCTGGGGCTTATTATTTCAATTTTGGTATGAAGTGGTCTTTACAAAAATATAACTTTTTGTTATAAAAAAAAACAAAAACAAGCCCAGCCCAGGTGAGAAAAAGTAACGCAAAAGTAACTTAACACATTACTTTTCTTAAAAAGTAACTAAGTAACTCAATTAGTTACAACCCCAAATCAGAAAAAGTTGGGACAGTATGGAAAATGCAAAAAAAAAGAAAAAAAAGAAGTGATTTCTAAATTTACTTTGACTTGTATTTCATTGCAGACAATATGAACACAAAATATTTCATGTTTTGTCTGATCAACTTCATGTCATTTGTAAATATGCATCCTTTTCTGTCATTCAGACCTGCAACACATTTCCAAAAAAGTTGGGACAGGAACAATTTAGGGCTAGTAATGAGGTAAAATGGTTAAATAATGATGTGATTTGAATTTGAATGTCAACGCTGTGTGATTTTGAAGCACAAAATGCGACAACAAAGACCCCGTACTGTTGCCCACCTTAAGACTTGTTTGCAGGAAGAATGGGACAAAATTACACCTGAAACACTTCATCACTTGGTGTCTTCAGTCCTTAAACGTCTTTTAAGTGTTGTGAAAAGGAATGGCAACATTACAAAGTCGTAAATGCTTTACTGTCCCAACTTTTTTTGAAATGTGTTGCAGGTCTGAATGACAGGAAAGGATGCATATTTACAAATGACATGAAGTTGACCAGACAAAACATGAAATATTTTTTGTTCATATTGTCTGCAATGAAATACAAGTCAAAGTAAATTTAGAAATCACTTCTTTTTTTTTGTTTTCCATTTTCCATACTGTCCCAACTTTTTCTGATTTGGGGTTGTACTTTTTAAGGGAGTAACACAATATTGTAATGCATTACTTTTCAAAGTAACTTTCCCCAACACTGTCCGGAAGTAATGTAATGAGAGGGAGTGCAGGAATTTCAGTGATAGGAAAACAATGGATCGCAATGACAGTTCGGACGCTGAGGAAATTATAAATGTTTATTAATACTCATATGGTAGACCAAAGCCATACAATTATGACACACAATTAGGGACAGACCAGGATTAGACAGAACAACGATAAGAGGAGACTGATTGAGTGTTGGTGTGAGGAGAAACAGTGGAGAACAGGGCAGGTGAGCAACATGACATCATGACTTTGCGTAAACATACATGCCACTTTTTCTAAAGCCAAATGGCGTGTTATCTGTATGCATTTTGAGCTATCCGCGTGTATGTCTACGCCGTGTGATTCTGCGTGTATGTCTACGGCGTGTGATTCCGCGTGAATGTCTAGGCCGTGTGATTCTGCGTGTATGTCTACGCCGTGGGATTCCGCGTGTATGCCTATGCCGTGTGATTCGTCTACGCCGTGTAATTCTGCGTGAATGTCTACGCCGTGTGATTCTGCGTGTATGTCTACGCCGTGGGATTCCGCGTGTATGTCTATGCCGTGTGATTCGTCTACGCCGTGTAATTCTGCGTGAATGTCTACGCCGTGTGATTCTGCGTGAATGTCTACGCCGTGTGATTCGTCTACGCCGTGTGATTCTGCGTGAATGTCTACGCCGTGTGATTCTGCGTGAATGTCTACGCCGTGTGATTCTGCGTGAATGTCTACGCCGTGTGATTCATCTACGCCATGTGATTCTGCGCGAATGTCTATGCCGTGTGATTCATCTACGCCGTGTGATTCTGCGTGAATGTCTACGCCGTGTGATTCGTCTACGCCGTGTGATTCCGCGTGAATGTCTACGCCGTGTGATTCGTCTACGCCGTGTGATTCTGCGTGAATGTCTACGCCGTGTGATTTGTCTACGCCGTGTGATTCTGCGTGAATGTCTACGCCATGTGATTCCGCGTGAATGTCTACGCCGTGTGATTCCCCGTGAATGTCTACGCGTGTGATTCCCCGTGAATGTCTACGGCGTGTGATTCCGCGTGAATGTCTACGCCGTGTGATTCCCCGTGAATGTCTACGCGTGTGATTCCCCGTGAATGTCTACACGTGTGATTCCCTGTGAATGTCTACGCCGTGTGATTCCGCGTGAATGTCTACGGCGTGTGATTCCGCGTGAATGTCTACGGCGTGTGATTCCGCGTGTATGTCTACGCCGCGTGATTCCGCGTGAATGTCTACGGCGTGTGATTCCGCGTGAATGTCTACGGCGTGTGATTCCGCGTGAATGTCTACGCCGTGTGATTCCGCGTGAATGTCTACGCGTGTGATTCCCCGTGAATGTCTACGGCGTGTGATTCCGCGTGTATGTCTACGCCGTGTGATTCCGCGTGAATGTCTACGGCGTGTGATTCCGCGTGAATGTCTACGGCGTGTGATTCCGCATGAATGTCTACGGCGTGTGATTCCGCATGAATGTCTACGGCGTGTGATTCCGCATGAATGTCTACGCCGTGTGATTCCGCGTGAATGTCTACGCCGTGTGATTCCGCGTGAATGTCTACGGCGTTTGATTCTGCGTGTATGTCTAAGCCGTGTGATACCGCGTGAATGTCTACGCCATGTGATTCCGCGTGAATGTCTACGCCATGTGATTCCGCGTGAATGTCTACGGCGTGTGATTCCGCGTGAATGTCTACGCCGTGTGATTCCGCGTGAATGTCTACGCGTGTGATTCCCCGTGAATGTTTACGGCGTGTGATTCCGCGTGTATGTCTACGGCGTGTGATTCCGCGTGAATGTCTACGGCATGTGATTCCGCGTGAATGTCTACGGCGTGTGATTCCGCGTGAATGTCTACGACATGTGATTCCGCGTGAATGTCTACGCCGTGTGATTCCGCGTGAATGTCTACGCCGTGTGATTCCGCGTGAATGTCTACGGCGTGTGATTCCGCGTGAATGTCTACGCCGTGTGATTCCGCGTGTATGTCTAAGCCGTGTGATTCCGCTTGAATGTCTATGCCATGTGATTCCGCGTGAATGTCTACGCCGTGTGATTCCGCGTGAATGTCTACGCCATGTGATTCCGCGTGAATGTCTACGCCGTGTGATTCCGCGTGAATGTCTACGCCGTGTGATTCGACATGAATGTCTACGCCGTGTGATTCGTCTACGCCGTGTGATTCTGCGTGAATGTCTACGCCGTGTGATTCGTCTACGCCATGTGATTCTGCGTGAATGTCTACGCCGTGTGATTCCGCGTGAATGTCTACGCCGTGTGATTCCGCGTGAATGTCTACGCCATGTGATTTGTCTATGCTGTGTGATTCTGCGTGAATGTCTACGCCGTGTGATTCGTCTACGCCATGTGATTCTGCGTGAATGTCTACGCCGTGTGATTCTGCGTGAATGTCTACGCCATGTGATTCGTCTACGCCGTGTGATTCTGCGTGAATGTCTACGCCGTGTGATTCGTCTACGCCGTGTGATTCGTCTACGCCGTGTGATTCCCCGTGAATGTCTACGCCGTGTGATTCCGCGTGAATGTCAACGGCGTGTGATTCCCCGTGAATGTCTACGCCGTGTGATTCTGCGTGAATGTCAATGCCGTGTGATTCCGCGTGAATGTCAACGCCGTGTGATTCCGCGTGAATGTCTACGCCGTGTGATTCCACGTGAATGTAAATGGATTTATAAACATACTAAATTATGTTTTTTTCAAAATGTAAAAATGCTGAGTGTTTCTTGTGATGGGTAGGTTTAGGGGCAGGGGCAGTGTGTGTGTGTGTGTGACGGGTAGGTTTAGGGGTAGGGGCAGTGTAGGGAGATAGAATGAAACAGCGTTGATAAACATGTTAAAAAGCGATTATGCGTCTTGATAGCACGCCAAAATGGCATACGAATTGGCATGTCATACATACGCCATTTCATGAGATCAGTCTGCGGTGAGAGAACAGTGTTAGCTTATAGATAACGCTAGCTAAACGATATGTGTACACTGTGCTCAGATTACAATACTGTACAGATTATTATCATGTATGAGGCAATAGAGATAATTCTAACAAGAATTTTTTTGTAAAAAAAAGCGCTTTTTACAAGATAAAGAGGTGCTATTATAACAATAATAGCTGCCTCTTTATCTACTAAATTTGTGCTGTTATGTCTTTTTAAAACATTTTAAATCCTGTATTACCTTTTCATATGGTATTTTCATACAAGGTTACATATATTTAACCTGCAATATGCCCTTTAACTAATTATAACCATGATGACTAACGAGAACTCATGCAAACAAGACAGAACTGAACTAAATTGAACATTCATGTGACATCTGTATTCCGCCATATAGTGAATCCGTGCAACTGGCTTTAAAAGGGAAAGGGAGATGAGACTCTGATTGGTTTATTGCACATTACGCTCAAAACACACCCATGACTCATTAAGAGACGAGGTACAACCCTTTTGGACCATGAGCCTGGCGCGCCACCTGTTTTTTTCCGTCGTTAAACTAGCAAAAGTGGATTCAGACACACCCTAAGAGTACCTGCGCCGTGAGCTTCAGACCATGCGCTCAGATCATTAAAATAGGGCCCATGTTGTTCTATATCCATGCAATAAATGTGTGTCCCTGAATGAGTAGCACTGTTTTCTACCGTTTCTATTCAACTGCTCGGGTAATGTTAATGGTATGACCCAATCCAGGGGTGCCAAAATTACGATTTAAAATCGGTCAGAGCTAGAAATGTATCTTCACATTTACAGGTAAAGCTTTATAGACTACTTTCTTTAACTCCTCAATATTTTGATGTCCTTAAGGGGGTCAGACCACCCACCCCACCCCACCATTGACACCCTGCTTACAGTATATATGAGTGTTATATGAGTATACTCCTCCTTGTAGAGTTACTTCTGCTCGACCTAAGTTACTTTTTTGTGAAAATCTTCAGAAATGTCCGTCCTTTGTGATGTGATGCACCTAACGTGATCTCTAATTGTAAGTGTGGTTTATTGTTGGTGTCACTCAGCTCTGGTAAATCTCAAGGATCTTTTTGTCCCCAGCATCCTTGAAGGAGTTTAGAGACACCACACAGATTCTTTGCCTTTCAGTTGCTCTTTCCATATTTCAGCCTCTTTATCAGGGCCCAGTGTGCACTACAGTGTGAGGACACTAGCCCTGCTTTTAATGAACCACAGACAGCTGGTGCCAGGAACACCATATTGCAATTATTGATTGGATCAACAAAGACACACACAAGCTTTCATTCATATGCACCATGCTGTCATGAGTTGGATGCCCTGACTGTGATAAAATGGATTTGGCTTTTAGGTGGCAGGTGACTGTGTTTTGAGCCAATCAAATAGATAAGGTATTAACAAATATGACACCAGCATGTCTTAGGCTCCAGTATCCCAGTAAAGCTACATAGGAAAGGCGTATGGAGAATGGATTTTGCATTTATCCATAATGTTTTATAAGTTCAGAATTTTTTTTTTTGTTCCTTGAAGTACATTTTGCAATATACACTATATTGCCAAAAGTTTTGGGACGCCTGCCTTTACATGTACATGAACTTTAATGACATCCCATTGTTAATCCGTAGGGTTTAATATGGAGTCGCCCACCCTTTGCAGCTCTAACAGCTTCAACTCTTCTGGGAAGGCTTTCCACAAGGTTTAGGAGTGTGTTTATAGGGATTCTTCTAGAAGCACATTTGTGAGGTCAGGCACTGATTTTGGACGAGAAGGCCTGACTCTCAGTCTCCGCTCTAATTCATCCCAAAGGTGTTCTATCGGGTTGAGGTCAGGACTCTGTGCAAGTTCCTCCACAACAAACTCGCTCATCCATGTCTTTATGGAGCAACGCTTTGTGCACTGGTCATGTTGGGACAGGAAGGGGCCGTCCCCAAACTGTTCCCACAAAGTTGGGAGCATGAAATTGTCCAAAATGTCTTGGTGAAGCATTAAGAGTTCCTTTCACTGGAACTAAGGGGCCAAGCCCAACCCCTGAAAAACAACCCCACCCCATAATCCCCCCTCCACCAAACTTTACGCTTGGCCCAATGCAGTCAGGCAAGTCCCGTTCTCCCGGCAACCACCAAACCCAGACTCGTCCATGGGATTGCCAGACAGAGAAGCGTGATTGGTCACTCAGAGAACACGTCTCACTGCTCTAGAGTCCAGTGGCGGCGCGCTTTATCCCACTGCATCCCACACTTTGCATTGCACTTGGTGCTGTAAGGCTTGGATGATCTGCTCGGCCATGGAAACCCATTCCATGAAGCTCTACACACTGTTCTTGAGCTCATCTGAAGGCCACAGAAGTTTGCAGGTCTGGAGCTCTTGACTCTGCAGAAAGTTGGCGATTTCTGTGACCCTCAGCGTGCGCTGACCCCGCTCTGTGATTTTACGTGGTCTACCAGTTTGTGGCCGAGTTGCTGTTGTTCCCAATCGCTTCCACTTTGTTATAACACCACTAACAGTTGAGCGTGGAATATTTAGTAGTGAGGAAATTTCCTGAATGGACTTATTGCACAGGTGGCCACCGATCACGGTACCACGCTTGAGTTCACTGAGCTCCTGAGAGCGGCTCATTCTTTCACAGATATTTATAGAAGCGTTTGCATGAATACTGCATCTGAAAGGGAAACTCAGCTAATGCATATGCAATAAGTTCAGCCTCAAAAATAACCCAAACCCTGTCCATCGATTGACAGCACTAAAAATAACACAATCCTCATACATTAAACAGAATATAAGTCCAGAACTCAATCTAGTCCATCCATGGCTGTCTGAAATTGCCCCCTACACCCCTAACTAGTGCACTATTTGAGGGAACAGCCATTGGTAGTGGTGTCCGAAATCATAGTGGATGTTATCAAGTGCACTCATTCAATCCCACAATGCACTTCAAGAATGAGTGTACAACTGATGTACGCTCAACGACTAAAGAATACCCACAATGCATTGTGAGAGTCGTACTCTGAATGAATTCTTGCATCTTGCTAGAAGATGGCACTCGCAGCTGAATCCTTCAATAAAGGCTATCTATTCATCCACCCATCCATTTTAGGTCCAATGTGGCTACAGCGTATCATACAGGTATAAATTCCTTTAATTGATTATTCAATTGTTTAATTACGGTTTATACATGCTAGTTTCCATCACACATATAAAATATTTTCATTACTACAGGAGCTGCCAGTTTGCTAAGTTTCAAATGATTAAAAAACAGCACAAACTATGCAAAAGCGACAGCCCTTCCGCTGCATTCAGTGTCTGAATTCACTCACCCGTTTTCATTCACTCCGTGAAGTGGACTATATTAGTGGAGTAATGTAGGAAATAGTGAATTAGGGTGTAGGGGGGATTTCAAACATAGCCAGTGTTTTGATCATTGTCCTGAATCCGATCCAGATGTAGTCTTTGACAAAAACACAATTTTCTCAGCTTGTTACTTTTTAAAAAAAAGTGATTACAAAATGAATGAAGCTAGAATATATATATATATATATATATATATATATATATATATATATATATATATATATATATATATATATATATATATATATATATATATATGTTTTAATTAGAGGCTCTGTTCTTTCTTTTGATATATTGCATGCAACAAAATATTCTAGGGGCCATGAAAGTTTTGTGAAAATGATAAAAAATGCTGGCAGTGAATGGCAACTTTAACAGGCAATGTTAAATTATATTGTCTTTTGTCATCTGTGAAATGCCAATGCAAAATTAGAATGTTCTAATATGATATGTTATAATTTTGTCGATTCTTCCCCAAAGCAATGTATATAACACAAACGGGCAGAGTTTAATTACAAAATGCATTTCACGTGCAAGATTTCAAACCCCATTTCAGGCGTGCTCATTGAACCGCTAAATTAAAGGTGAACCGGCATTACTGTGCAAGAGTGTGACGCACGGGTTCCATCGGAGAACAAAGGAGATGTGCATGATTCCAGTTTAATCTTCCTCATCATTTACACAGACTTACCAAATCGAATGCTCATACATTGGTCACGGATTCATGAAAGTTTTTGAATATTTGTTGCCCATATATTTGAATTACACAGAGAGGTGTGTATAGTGCAATCAATAATATGTACATTTATCATGCCTAGTTGAATGCATCACCTTACATAAAATAATATTCCCTGTTAGGTTTGTAAAATGGTGCTACTCCTATTCATTCGCTTCTAGTAATTCATATTATTCATAATACTGTAAATCTGTGTCTTACTTAAAGGGTTAGTTCATCCAAAAATCTTAATGACCCCATGATTTACTCACCCTCAAGCCATCCTAGGTAGTAGAAGTAGTATAGTGATAAAGTAATAAAGTAATGAAATAATGAATATTTACAGAATGTACAACTAAACAGGATCGAGCAAAAATTAACAATCTGGGAGAGAGGAAGGAGCAAGAGTGAGGTGCAAAAAAAAAGAATCAAAAAAAGAATATATCAAAACTCTTCTAACTGAAGTTAAAGGAAATAAACTAACAAACAACAAAAGATACAGAAAGAAACCTCTTCAGCGAACAAAATGCCATAATTAAACTATCCTAACTAACCAAACAAAAACATACATACTTAGCACTACTGCTAATAGTGTGTCTAATTCATGAGGTGAATCTACGCATTGTGAATTAGGTTGCGACCTGCTTACCTGACTCAAAACCTCTCTTAACCATTTACACAGCTTTAAATGATGAGTGAGATGAAGTGTCAGGAAACACAGTGGTCACAAAGTTACTGTCACACCTCAAGTATGCAACAAACACACTGACAAACAAGCACGAGTACAAACGCAGAGAACTGATGTAACCCCTCCTGTTCACACTACCCGCTCCAAGTGGGACTCGAACCCGGGTCTGCCGGCATGAGAGTCGGACACTCTAACACGGAAGTTAAAGGCTGCAACCCCTCGTGTCAGTCGCTAGAGCGTCTCTTGAGATAGAGGAGTGAGGTTTACTCAAACAGTGACTACTAGCTGGCTTCTGTTACACTCACCCCCCTAAACCTCACTCCCATCCGGGTCACGGCACCAATATAACCCCTCCTGTTCGAACCGCCCGTTCCAAGCGGGACTCGAACCCGGGTCTGCCGGCATTAGAGTTGGAAGTTCCAACAAGGAGGCTAAAGGCTGCATCCTCTAGCGTTAGTCTCTAGAGCGTCTCTTGAGATCTACTCACAAAGCAACTACTAGCTGGCCTCCGTTAAACTCACCCCCCTAAACCTCACTCTCATCCGGGTCATGGCACCAATATAACCCCTCCTGTTCACACTGCCCGCTCCAAGCAGGACTCGAACCTGGGTGTGCCGGCATGAGAGTTGGAAGTTCTAACAAGGAGGCTAAAGCTCAATGCTCTATCCCATTCCTTCTTCCCAGGACCCACCTGGTGCTGCGTGTTCACCTACTCCAGTCTAATTTCATGGTCTGCTAAGATCCAGAATAGTGTCTCTCGCCATTGAAGTTAACGGTATTCATAAACAGCCCAGTGACCGGCGATTGGTTGCGCAATCCCAGACGTCAGCGTCCGATGTCATTCGACTGACAGGCGGTTCCTCCAATCACGTTACACATCTGCAACAGACAGGTTACACCCAAACACACACGCATAAGTAAAATATCTAGCTTCCGGCGGACCGCCTTCCGTATTAAATTTACGGCAAAAGCATAACTGGCGTGATGATGACGGCGGCCGTAGCGTAAGCGTTTTGAACTGCGAGAGGCGTTACACTTTCTGCATAAGCTGAATACGGAAGACTGTCCGCCGGAGCTAGATATTTTACTTCAAAACGTGTTAAATATGGACATTTTTCTTACACAAACCCATTGATTCTCTTCAGAAGGCCTTTATTAACCCCCCGGAGCCGTGTGGAGCACTTTTATAATGGATGGATGCATTTTTTTGAGCTTTAAATTTTGGGCTGCCATTATAAAGCTTGGAAGAGTCAGGACATTTTCTAGTATAACTCTGATTGTGTTCGTCTGAAAGAAGAATGTCATATACACCTGGGAAGGCTCGAGGGTGAGTGAATTATTGGATCATTTTAATTTTTGAGCGAATTATCCCTTTAACCTGTGCCTGTATTTTTATATGTTTTGTTGTTGTATTTACATGTGTGCAATGGAAGTTTCACGACCAATATAGGCAATAAAGCTCTTTCTGATTCTGATTCATAGCATGACATGGGCCTGGATGTTTCCACAGAAGAATTTGACTGGAGCTTCGATGAATAGTCACAAACAGACATTGATTGCTGCGAAGCTCTCCTTGCATAACAAGCTTGAAAGTGGCGCATAATCATGCGAGCTACAATTGCTGCCTGCCATTATGAAATATCCATAATTACTTCACAGTGGAGAGGGTGTGAGCTCTGATTTCCTTTGTCTTCAGGCAATGGCTTTGCAAATGGTTATGTTCTTTTCGGACCTGTGGTTTGGTTCGACAGAATGGGAAATTACAAAAGCTTTTTGAAAAGGAAATGTTCCAGAGGGAATAAACGCTGTGATTTTCTTTACATCCTACATCCCATTTTTCGAATCCTGGCCACAATGTTGGCAGAAACAATGCATGGCTGATGAAAGACAAGCTCGAGATTCTTTGTCTAGGTTTCTAATGACTGGAATTTACAGAGACTTGTGATTCACCTGAAGCAAATTAAGTACGGTTTTCTTAGAGAGAACAGCATTAGCATGTGCTTTGGGGAATGCTCAGGACTTCCGGGTCACAGCTTGTTTTACTGACGTCATAATTAGCTTTGCATGTTTTTAATGCCCATAATGACAACAATGACAACGATATTTTGCGATGGCAGCACAAGAGTGATTATGAAGGACTGTAAACATCATCTGTTCAGTTCACAGTAAACACTTTCCAGGAGCTCAGAGTGTGTGTGGATTATAGAGAACACAAACTTCACTTTATTTTCACATTTGACACATATTTTGTGGGCAGAAAAATACAGCATTTCACCAGTTTTGGAATGAAAATCCCATTAAAAACTATTGTTGACAACTGCTCAAAAGCTTCCTTCAGTTTTTATCCAAAATCAAACTCTGCCAGATTATTGTCAAACTATGCTGCGTGAAATATTATTTTTATTTTATTATTTTCTCCACAGTGACAATTCATGGTGCCCTTAAGAAAAAGAAGTTTATTAAATGTGCTATTAGTATACTTCTTTTCAACTAAAAGTACAACTTTTCAACTAAAATACTTTCAGTCTGCTTTGTATGTACTTCTCATATACTGACAGGAAAGTCTAAGTATATTTGGCCTATACTTGCTATACTAAGCTTTTGATAGAGATATACTTAAAAGTATAAGTATATACTTAATATAAGTATTAAGTATTCTTAGTATAAGAATTCCAAGTACACTTGGCTTGTAATTGTGTTTACTCTTTTGATTGAGTAGCCTATTGATTACTTTTTGCACAGTTATACATACAGTGCTTTCTTATAAACTTACATTGTTTGAAAATATTGATTTATAAAGAAAACTACTCTTTCCTGTCACTGACTTAAATTTCCAGCTATCCATGTTTTCACTGTTATACGGTAGGGGGTGCTATCACGCATCTTCTGAAAGAGTACAGAATCTCCTGATCAAAACACATGAAAAGAAGAAGCAGAAACAAGTAACATCATATGTAATCATATGCATATGTAAAATAATTCATCAAATATTAAACAGCATATAAACGAAAACTGCCTAATCTTACTGAATGAGATATCGACCCAGGACGAGCTCTAGGACTGTGAAGCTTTGGGGTGTTGATGGACTCCATCTACTCCATCTGTGTTTGATCATCGCTCTGAATCCCATGTGGATGTAGTCTTTGACAAAAATGGGATTTTCTCAGATTTTTGTTTAAAATGTTGTTTGTTATGAAACTTACTCACATTCAAGTGTTAAAAAAGTAAAAATAAATACCTAAATAGGAACATAGCAGAATACTTAAAGTGTAAATAGAATATGTAAATAGTAAACTATAAGTACGTTATAGAAGTACCTGCAGTATAAAACTACTATACTAGCACCTATAAGTTCACTTGTAGTATAGTTGTAGTACAAACGAAAAACTTGTAACTATTTGTGAACTCAAATTTTACTACTCTTACACTTAAAGTATACGTAAAAGTATTATTCAATTTAGTCCCAAGTAGTATTGAAACAGTACACGTACAAGTAAACTTCTAGTACATTGATATTAATATACTTATTTTTCATGAAGGTGACCATTTCTGGTAAGAACACAGTAAAAGAAACCATGTCGCCTTTGCCATTATTGTATAGCAAAAATGGTTCTTGCATGTAAAGCAATCATATGGCTTCAGTAAAGTTGGTAACACTTTATTGCGATAGACACTTTAGACATTACTAAAGGTAACTTTGTAGGTCCATGTCAGCTAGCAGTCATTAGAGTATTAGTAGACTGTATGCTTAATATCTGTTAAACTCTTTATTGTGATGCTCCCCAACAGACATTCTACTGACTGTAAGTAAATTTGATACTACATGTCAACTTATTCTACTAACCCAAACCCTAACAGTCTATTAATACTCTAATGAGAGTTTATTGACATGTAGGTCCAAAGTGACTTATAGTTAATAGATTGCCTAAAGTGGACAGTCAAAGTTTAACAGAAAAGTTTTATGATAAATAATACAATTTTGAAAAGTTAAATCATTCCCTTAACTCTGCTGTGCTCTGAAACTTACTCAAAACCACAGTATCATTTAAGCAAACACATTGTTTCTCATATGAGTCACACTGTTAGTGCAATGTCCAAGGACTTTCCCACGTTTGGAGCAGGTCAGCAGTTATTTTTCAAACGGTTGATATATGTGACCCTGGAGCACAAAACCAGACATAAGTCTCACGGGTATATTTGTGGCAATAGCCAACAATACATTGTATGGGTCAAAATTATCGATTTTTCTTTTATCTAAAAAATCATTAGGATATAAAGTAAAGATCATGCTCCATGAAGATATTTTGTACATGCCCTACCATAAATATATAAAAAAGTTATTATTAGTAGTAAAATACATTGCTAAGGACTTCATTTGGACAACTTTATAGGAGATTTTCTCAATATTTAGATTGTTTTGCACCCTCAGATTCCAGATTTTCAAATATTGTCCTATCCTAACAAACATACATCAATGGAAAGCTTATTTATTTAGCTTTTCAGATGATGTAAATCACTTTTTTTCTATTAAAAATGTACCATTATGACTGGTTTTGTGGTCCAGGGTAGTGTTGTAGTCAAGATCACATATTCACATATTCTGAGACAGAGTCGAGACAAAGACCAATGTGGGTTGAGACCAAGACTTTGAGGGGTTGACACCAAGACAAGACCAAGGTAAGGCGTGACAGAGTCAAGACCAAGACCAATGTGTGTTGAGACCAAGACTTTGAGGGGTTGAGACCAAGACAAGACCAAGGCGAGGCGAGACCAAGTCAAGACCAAGACCAATGTGTGTTGAGACCAAGACTTTGAGGGGTTGAGACCAAGACAAGACCAAGGTAAGGCGAGAAAAAGTCAAGACCAAGACCAATGTGTGTTGAGACCAAGACTTTGAGGGGTTGAGACCAAGACAAGACCAAGGTAAGGCGAGACAGAGTCAAGACCAAGACCAATGTGTGTTGAGACCAAGACTTTGAGGGGTTGAGACCAAGACAAGACCAAGGTAAGGCGAGACAGAGTCAAGACCAATGTGTGTTGAGACCAAGACAAGACCAAGGTAAGGCGAGACAGAGTCACGACCAAGACCAATGTGTGTTGAGACCAAGACTTTGAGGGGTTGAGACCAAGACAAGACCAAGGCGAGGCGAGACCGAGTCAAGACCAAGACCAATGTGTGTTGAGACCAAGACTTTGAGGGGTTGAGACCAAGACAAGACCAAGGCGAGGCGAAACCGAGTCAAGACCAAGACCAATGTGGGTTGAGACCAAGACAAGACCAAGGTAAGGCGAGACAGAGTCAAGACAAAGACCAATGTGTGTTGAGACCAAGACTTTGAGGGTTTGAGACCAAAACAAGACCAAGGTAAGGCGAGACAGAGTCAAGACCAAGACCAATGTGTGTCTTGGTCTCAACACACATTGGTCTTGGTCTTGACTTGGTCTCGCCTCGCCTTGGTCTTGTCTTGGTCTCAACCCCTCAAAGTCTTGGTCTCAACACACATTGGTCTTGGTCTTGACTCTGTTTCGCCTTACCTTGGTCTTGTCTTGGTCTCAACCCCTCAAAGTCTTGGTCTCAACCCACATTGGTCTTAGTCTCGACTCTGTCTCAGAATATGTGAATATGTGATCTTGACTACAACACTACCCTGGACCACAAAACCAGTCATAAGGGTACATTTTTAAAAGAAATAAAAGTGATTTACATCATCTGAAAGCTGAATAAATAAGCTTTCCATTGATGTATGTTTATTAGGATAGGACAATATTTGAAAATCTGGAATCTGAGGGTGCAAAACAATCTAAATATTGAGAAAATCTCCTATAAAGTTGTCCAAATGAAGTCCTTAGCAATGCATTTTACAACTAATAATAACTTTTTTATATATTTATGGTAGGGCATGTACAAAATATCTTCATGGAGCATGATCTTTACTTTATATCCTAATGATTTTTTAGATAAAAGAAAATTCGATAATTTTGACCCATACAATGTATTGTTGGCTATTGCCACAAATATACCCGTGAGACTTATGTCTGGTTTTGTGCTCCAGGGTCACATATATCAACCGTTTGAAAAATAACTGCTGACCTGCTCCAAACGTCATTTTTGAAACAATCCCTCATTTCTAAACCAGCACAATAAATAAATCATAGTAGAAATAAGTTATTGATTGCATCTGAAGCAGTACGTTTTACATCCTATCACATTAATGATGTTAATAATTTAGCAATTTAGTGATATCCCAGCAGATGTGGTCTTGAACGGTCTTGAAACAAAATCCCGAGTCTTCTTAGTCTGAGACCAAGACAAGGCCGAGAACAAATATGGTCGAGATAAGACCAAGACCTTCAAAAAACGGTCTCGAGTACTACAACACTAGTCCAGGGTCACATATTATACAACACATTGGTCAAACTAATCTAATTGCACACCATTCATATTGATAACATGTCTTATTCAAATCATAATAAAACAATTGTTAAGCTTCCAAAAAAATTTATTTGTACCTTTCGATAATTAGTTTATTTCTAGTTTAACTTGTTTTGTATCTCCTTTGTTTTGTTTTTTAAAGATGGGCATGATGCTCTGACTGGAAAGTTGAACCAGAACAGAAGATGACAAAACCCTGACCACAGCTAAGAACTGTCAGCATCAGCCTTTTCTGTGTTGTTTGGACGCTCTCACTTCCCTCACAACATCGTGTCGCTGAAGTGCTCATCTTTCCTGTAAACATAACTGATTGTGAGGAGAGGAGGGAAGTACTATAATTACTTTCAGTGAGGCTAAGGGTCTTTGTGTTCTTTCAACACCTTCAAACTGACACAACTCAAGCATATATTCCAACTACGGTATAATCAAACAGCCAGGCATACGTTTAATTGTGACAGATTTCTTGGACATATCCTCTTCCTCTAAACTCTCCCTTGTTGCAGTGCAATTGGACCCCCTCAATGGCCAATCAGCAGGCAGAGGGTTTGTGATTTGGCATGGTCTCTATAAACGGACTAGAGAATCATCTCATTTTCCTCATTGTCCTCCGTTTGTCTCATGCGGAGAGCCAGAAGCATTTATAATGATCAAAGATGCATCTTGTTTGTGGTTAAACTTGGCTGCTCGTCTTCTTGAATGTCCATAGACACGCTGTGAAGGACCTTCATCGCCCTCATGTTCTGTCGCTTTGGCTGCCTCAGTCGTTCAAGCGTCTTACACAGGAGAGATATGGCATTTCTCCTAGGCCTTGGTGCAAAGTCAAACAGCTGATAGTGTAACTAGGCACTGGGCAGTGTAATTAAATACAAGACAAGTGCAAGTTAAATACATTACACACTCCAAAAACCAATTACCACAATGTAAAGTGCCCCTATTGTGCTTTTTTTTCCAAATACTACCTTTCATGCAGTGTGTAATAGAGCTGTCAGTAAATGTGAAAGGTCTGCAAAGTTTCACAGATCAAAGTGCAGAACAAATAAAGTTATTGTCTTCTAGAATAAAGACTCGATTCTGAAATGCCGAAATTAGACATTGGCAATTCCAGTCTCACTTCCTATTACATGCCTATGTAACAGTCTAACAAAACTGCACAATGCCAGCCTATGGTCTTCTTTGGCTCTGCTTTGCCCCGCCCACAAACACTGTAGTAGCTGAGACCAAAAGAGTTTGGTTTGTGTTGTCAACATGTCGAGAAGACAGCGTTTTCAGTGCTGCGAATCCACTTTGCTGCACTTCCAAAGGATGTGCGTGAATGTTCTGGGAACATCAAATTTCCAAATAAAACGTCCTGGGAACATAACATTTCTAGTGGGGTTGGTGCCTGTATATTTTACCACTTATGATTATCAAAGTTCATTTTAAGTGGCCCGTACGGTGGCCCAGTAGTGCATAACATTTTTTTTTTTTAAAAAGCATACATAAGTTCACAACATAACGAAATTAAGCAACAACACAACGAAATAAAGCCACAACACAACGAAATCAAGCCACAACACAACAAAATTAAGCCACAACACAAAAAATCAAGCCACAACACAACGAAATCAAGCCACAACACAACAAAATCAAGCCACAACACAACAAAATCAAGCCACAACACAACGAAATCAAGCCACAACACAACGAAATCAAACCACAACACAACGAAATCAAGCCACAACACAACGAAATCAAGCCACAACACAACAAAATTAAGCCACAACACAACGAAAAAGCCACAACACAACGAAATAAAGCCACAACACAACAAAATTAAGCCACAACACAACGAAATCAAGCCACAACACAAAAAAATTAAGCCACAACACAACGAAAAAGCCACAACACAACGAAATAAAGCCACAACACAACAAAATTAAGCCACAACACAACAAAATTAAGCCAAAACACAACGAAAAAGCCACAACACAACGAAATCAAGCCACAACACAACAAAATTAAGCCACAACACAAAAAAATCAAGCCGCAACACAACGAAATCAAGCCACAACACAACGAAATCAAGCCACAATACAACGAAATCAAGCCACAACACAACAAAATCAAGCCACAACACAACGAAATCAAGCCACAACACAACAAAATCAAACCACAACACAACGAAATCAAGCCACAACACAACGAAATCAAGCCACAACACAACAAAATTAAGCCACAACACAACGAAAAAGCCACAACACAACGAAATAAAGCCACAACACAACAAAATTAAGCCACAACACAACGAAATCAAGCCACAACACAACAAAATTAAGCCACAACACAACGAAAAAGCCACAACACAACGAAATCAAGCCACAACTCAAAGAAATTAAGCCACAACACAACAAAATAAAGCCACAACACAATAAAATTAAGCCACAACACAACAAAAAGCCACAACACAACGAAATTAAGCCACAACACAACTGAATCAAGCCACAACAAAAGGAAATCAAGCCTATGTGTCACCTACGTGCATTAAAGCTGCATATTTATACTCGAGAACGCTTTTACCTGCTGCCACGGCGCTAAGGGAGCGTCTGCCAATTCCACCAAGTTGAAACATATAATTTGTATGAAATTTTAAATGTTCTAATTCCTGTGTTGTGCATTAATAAGTCGGTTTTACCAATACAATCAAGCCGTGGAATTTTAACATGTCTGTTTTTACATGTTAAAAGTAATTTTAATTAATACAAATTATACGTTTCAACCACTTGGTGGAATTGGCAGACGTTCCCTTAGCGCCGCGGTATCGGGTCAAAGCATTCTTGAGCATAAATATGCAGCTATAATGCATGTAGGTGATTTTGAATGAATATTTCATGTCGATAAACAATGGTTAGGCTACATACTGTTAAAACTAATGGTGGTATTGATATCTTTGTAAGATTGGCGAATCTAGAACAGTGGCAACTTTACAGCACTCCGAGTGCCCCCTAGTGGTCGGGAGCATTTCCGTTGTGTTGTGGCTTGATTTCGTTGTGTTGTGGCTTGATTTCGTTGTGTTGTGGCTTGATTTTGTTGTGTTGTGGCTTGATTTCGTTGTGTTGTGGCTTGATTTTGTTGTGTTGTGGCTTGATTTTGTTGTGTCGTGGCTTGATTTCGTTGTATTGTGGCTTGATTTCGATGTGTTGTGGCTTGATTTTGTTGTGTTGTGGCTTGATTTCGTTGTGTTGTGGCTTGATTTTGTTGTGTTGTGGCTTGATTTTGTTGTGTCGTGGCTTGATTTTGTTGTATTGTGGCTTGATTTTGTTGTGTCGTGGCTTGATTTCGTTGTATTGTGGCTTGATTTCGTTGTGTTGTGGCTTGATTTCGTTGTGTTGTGGCTTAATTTCGTTGTGTTGTGGCTTGATTTTGTTGTGTTGTGGCTTGATTTCGTTGTGTTGTGGCTTGATTTTGTTGTGTTGTGGCTTGATTTTGTTGTGTCGTGGCTTGATTTCGTTGTGTTGTGGCTTGATTTTGTTGTGTTGTGGCTTGATTTCGTTGTGTTGTGGCTTGATTTTGTTGTGTTGTGGCTTGATTTTGTTGTGTCGTGGCTTGATTTCGTTGTATTGTGGCTTGATTTCGTTGTGTCGTGGCTTGATTTCCTTGTATTGTGGCTTGATTTCGTTTTGTTGTGGCTTGATTTTGTTGTGTTGTGGCTTAATTTCGTTGTGTTGTGGCTTGATTTTGTTGTGTTGTGGCTTGATTTTGTTGTGTCGTGGCTTGATTTCGTTGTATTGTGGCTTGATTTCGTTGTGTCGTGGCTTGATTTCCTTGTATTGTGGCTTGATTTCGTTTTGTTGTGGCTTGATTTTGTTGTGTTGTGGCTTAATTTCGTTGTGTTGTGGCTTGATTTTGTTGTGTTGTGGCTTGTTTTCATTGTGTTGTGAACTTATGTTTGCTTTTTATATTGCGTTGTGTTGTGCACTACTGGGCCACCGTAGGCCTGCCCTTAAAACATGTGGGATACTCAAATATAGATGATGCAAAGAGTGATTCAACTCCAGCAGGGTAAGACAAGACACAAATAATGCAGTAAACAAAACCTGAATAAATAAATGTAAAACAAAACACACTAATACATTACTAATAACAAAAATTAAAAGAAACAAACGTATGTGTATATAAAGTATACGGTATTCACATGGCATGTGTCACATGGGAATTTAGGGGAATGTGGGTATTTATTCAACTTAATGTATTTACTCAGTGTATCTTAGTTTGTTTTGGATATTTGTTGATTGTATCAGGTAACATTTTAAGCTGTCATATGGCCATGTTATAGCGCACTCCATCTATGGGGCATGTTGTCACAGTTCACTTCTATTCTTTCAGGGTAAATCAAGAAAAAAGTATACACTATTAATTAAACAAAACCACATATTTGTACCAGACATGTGAAATTTAATGTGGGAAAAAATAAATACTCTGAACCCCAAGTGGATTTACACAAACTGAGAAAGTTAAAAAGCGTGAGGTTGTGCCCCGCTCTCCCTTAGGCCAGCAGAGTGGTGTGTGAGTTTATGCTGGACTGAGAGTGTGGTTCTGATGAGGGACAGGTGCTGGTGATTTAGTAATCAGGTGAGATTTCAAGACAGGAAGGCATCAAGGCACGTCCGAATCTAATGTTAGCTTCACTTCCTGTCTCCAGAGATTCCTGCATCTGATTGATTTTTAAAGGCAGCATATTGGTATCCTTCGCTGCCTTTGATATCCCACAATCCTGTGCTTTCCATTCTGTGACAGTTGAGCTGGAAAAAAAAGATGGTGTCCGAAAGTTGCGTTTGCTGGTCAGTTTGTGTGTAAATGTAAGTTTTTTTTACCAACATTTTCCACTTCTGATGTCATTTCTTGTGAGAAATTATGAATGTAGTAATTAAATATTCGCTTAGTTCTCACCAAAGCTCGCTCTAATTTACTGTAGATCATTGAACTGTTACGCTGCTTCAGAAGTCTGTCCAAAATCAGTTTTGTGAGGTGCCGTCATGCACAAATGCTGCCTTAAAAGTCATTGTCTGATAAGGCAGCGAGGCAACGAGTCAACGGCCTAGGTTTTCAGATGCGGCCATCGACTTGCAAGTATTATTTTGCAGAAACACACTTTAAACACACTGTAAACACACTGTAAAAAAGCTGTAAACATTTCTTTTTTTGGAATCGGATTATGTATTCCAGATTACAAATAATCGGTTACTTACTGATCATAGTTATTTTTCAAATATTACAAATAAAAGGATTCCTCTCTGGAGAAGCGTTCAGTCTTTCTGCTTGCATGTAAATAGTGAATAGTGAAAACAAAGTTTTACTGTATCCGAATACACGTTTGTAAAGGTATTGTTTTATTTGTAGCATGAACAACTTGTTCGCGGGTGTGATTACATAGAAGTTCGTTGGTGTTTGTAGCCGTTTGCTGGAGAAGTATGATACAATTTAGTTAACTGCCGAGCGTAGCCAAGTAGCCAAAACACACACAGAAACTACACATTTAAAAGACATGTACTTACAGGTTTAGGCCCATAAACAGCAGCTTCTGCCTTTAAAGTGGGAACTGCTTGATCTTTTAGTAAAAAGCCTTTGAGCAAATCCACTATTGAACTTGTGAAGATTCTTGAAGCTGTCTTCCATGAAATGTGCAGCACAGATGGCTAAATTTGCATTGTAATCAGCAGGAACACAATTAAACACAAGTTGTAACCATTGCTCCCGAAGTTGGCCGAACACAGAAGTCGTGCACTTGGGGTGAAAATAACATTGTTTCGATGGCATGTCTGCAACACTCTAGCCTACTGCAACAGCTCTCTCTCTTTCGTAATGACGGCGACGTGGCCTCGCCCACTTTGTTGCGTGTTCGCGGGGGCAGTGTTTGTTAATAGCAGGTGTTTATGATGTCACCAGCTCGGGAAGAAGCTCGTTGTAGTCCAAACCGGCCGTTTTTTTAGGCAATAAACTGCCATAACTTTAAAAGACAATATCTCATTTTAGCATTGAACTTTCAGCGCTGTAACTTTGCAGATACTGTTTATGCTCAAGCAGCAACATTACAAAAAAGTTCAATCGCATGCAACCACCCCTTTAAGTATTGGCTTAAACACCACCACCAATGTCCCCATAGTCCCTCTTTTTTCTCTAATTGATAAAAAAAAAGTCATGACATTATATTGTGTATTCATAAGATTTGTAAATTGTCAATTGCTATAAAAACATAAACATCAAACCAGAAAATATAATGGATGTATTGAAATATGGAGATAACCGTGGATAATGCAACAGATGGTCCTGCCCCAGTCCTCCTATACTGGCTCCAGAGGCAGACGCCAGGGGAAAGGAGCGCTCCTGGAAGTGTGATAAAGCACACCTGAAGTTAACAGCACCTCATGACCACTGCCGTAAAGGCAGCAGGAGCCTGTGACTGTCAGGGGCCTCCAGCTGAGAGCCCTGCTGTGGAAACCTGGACCCAAACCAATGCAGATGTAACATTAAATTAGACAACCAGCAATGGAAACTTCACCCAAGAAAAGTGAGAAATCAGTGCCACAGAACACCATATTACAGCTTTGATTGGAAACGCTGTGTTCGTTCTTGTAATTGCAATTTTGTGACTTTATTTCTCACTTTATTAGTGCGACAAAGGTGTGCTGCTTTTCTCTGCAAACACATAGTCGCGCTGTAACAATCATGAGACCATAATCTTTCAAATGCTGTATATCACAATCACTTCCTTTTCTCAACAACAATACAAATATAACAGGATGACTAGCATAGGAACTTGTGTTTAGAGTGAACAACATTTAACTTTAACGTAGTACATCACAGAAAACGCTGCACTTGTTCTCTCTCTCTCTGTTTCTTTCACAGGAAACTAGTCTCCATTGTTTCTGCTTGTGCACCTACATGATTCATGAGCCATCTGTCGTGTTTAATATTCCTCACACCTCAGACAGGATGTGCCCGTCTGGCATGCTGTGCCACACCGTGTGACCACTGTTTTGGCATGGCAAGGTCCTCTCTAATTAAATTAAACTACTCTCAACTGCTATCTAGTGACTGGGGTGTTCAAACACGAAACATGAAACATTTATGCTTTGAGGGAAAATCCAGCAACACCATTACTAAATATTGGATTAAGAAACTGTACTGAAAGTAAATTCCCTCTTGTGTGTATGAGCAGAAGCTTCAAGATTTGATTTATTTATGATTCACACATTTAAAGGAATACTTTTAAAGGGTGATGACAGAATTTTCACACAAAAATGAAATTTCTGTCATCACCCTCAAAGCCTTTCATTTGACCTGTTTATCTGTTTATCATATTCATAGCATAAAATTAAAGTGAAAAAGGGATTTCTCTAGCAAAAACAAGCTTTAATTAAACAAAAGCACAACATTTAAATTTTAACCGAACAAAACTATGGACTTTAATGAAACCAGCCTTCATTCACAATATTCATTATACAAAAAAAGATATAATCACACAGGCCGGAAATTGTGCTGTTTTTATTTTTTTTATGCTTTTAAACGCTAACTTTGCCCCAATGGAAAGCAGCAAATGAGTGAACATTTAACTGATTTCAGCATTTGAAAAGACAGAAAATTTTAAACTAAAATGCAGAATAATTAATCAAAATTGTATTGATGGATCTGTGTTTGATGGACGAGACTATGAATATAATATGTTTTCATGCCCCACTTTAAACTCTGTTTATGAGAACCACTGCACTAAAGGAATTATCAAATTACTGAAGGCAGGTAGACCAGGCAATGACACCCGTCAGACCTCCGTTCATCTTCGGAACACAAATGAAGATATTTTAGTTGAAATCCGATGGCTCAGAAAGGCCTCCATTGGCACAATGTACTTTACACTCTCAAGACCCATAAAAGCTACTAAAGACGTTGTTACAAAGTCCATCTCACTACAGTGGCTCTACAATAACTTTATGAAGCGACGAGAATAGTTTTTGTGTGCAAAAAAACCCTAAATAACGAATTATATAGTGATGACCGATTTCAGAACACAGCATCATGAAGCTTCGAAGTGTTATGAATCAGTGAGTCGATTCAGCGGTTTGGATCGCCAAAGTCACATGATTTTGCCGGTTTGACACGTGATCCAAATCATGAATCGACTCACTGATTCATAACGCTTCGAAGCTTCATGATGCTGTGTTCTGAAATCATCATCACTATATAAGTCGTTATTTAGGGTTTTTTTTGCACACAAAAACTATTCTCGTTGTTTCATAAAGTTATTGTAGACCCACTGTAGTGAGATGGACTTTGTAACGACGTCTTTAGTGCCTTTTATGGGTCTTGAGAGTGTAAAGTACATTGTGCCAATGGAGGCCTTTCTGAGGATTTCAACTAAAATATCTTCAGTTGTGTTCCGAAGATGAACGGAGGTCTTACGGTGTCGAACGACATGAGGGGAAGTCATTCATGACAGAATTTTCATTTTTGGGCGAACTAACCCTTTAATGCTCAACTTAATGACATAAATGGACACGGAAATGTGCCTTGATGAGTGCCTGTACTGTTAACAAATGGAACCCTATTCTAAAGCGTCATCAAGCAAATAATAAGCCAAAGCCCTTAAAATAAATAAAATCTTCAGGATATTTTATAATGACAGTGTATGTTTACGATTATGTCATTGAAATGTAATCATTGATAATATGGATACAATCATGGGCACCAGTCACTGAGCAGCTGTGACCACTGAGGATTTGGATTTTGAGAAGTCGGGTAAGAACATCTGTAAGCCCACAGCACTTTCCTTTTGGTCATAGACTTTAGCATCTGGTGGGCATGTAAACAGACTTAAAATTGATGGGCCCACCTGTGCGTTGTCATCATATGATTCCCAAGAATGCTTTAGCTGCCAACGCACCTCTGGCTGAGAGCTTAGCTAACAGAATGTCTAGCGTCACAGATTTAAATATTTCTAGAGAATGGTAAAATCACCAGCTTTCACAATCCTCATCATATTCGGGTTTGTTAAAGATACAAATTGGGTGGAGAAGTCTTGGTATGCAACCAATATTCCTCCAGAATATATCTGGCCTGGTTTGAGTGAGCCTTTCAAATATGAAATTTAACTGCAGTTGATGAAATACCTCAGGGAGGTTAACCATCCAAAAGAAAGACAAACTTTACAAGAGATGTCTGCCGATATGAGATTTGACCCTTCTGGGTCAACCCCTCTCGTCAACCTGCTGTACATCTGGATGATGTCCAATTGATCTGAAAGAGCCTTTTATGAGCACCAGTATGATGGGGAAACCCCAGTCTGTCCAAATTCTGTACAGTGCTGCTTTTGATAGTATATTTATAAAGGGATTTGTGGAACAATAAAGAGAGAATGTAGAATGCAATGCATCTGTGGGCACAGTGTTTTTATTTCATGACGATCTCAGGTGTATTATTGCCTTAAGTAATGACAGAATATTTACTCATATATGAACAAGAGTTGGAGATGATACACTACATTTCCAAAAGTTTTTTGGACGCCTGCCTTTACATGCACATACACTTTAATGAAACATTCTTAATCCGTAGGGTTTAATATGGAGTTGGTGCGCAGTCATGTTGGAACAGGAAGGGGCCAAACTGTTCCCACAAAGTTGGGAGCAAGAAAAGTTTGGAGGTCTGGAGCTATTGACCCTCAGCATGCGCTGACCCCGCTCTGTGATTTTACGTAGCCTATTACTTCGTGGCTAAGTTGCTGTTGTTCCCAATTGCTTCCTCTTTGTTATAACACCACTAATAGTTGAGTGTGGAATATTTTTGTTCACAAATTTAAACGAATTTCACAAATGAACTTTTTGCACCGATCACGGTTCCACGCTTGAGTTCTCTGAGCGGCCCATTCTTTTACAGATGTTTGTAGAAGCGTCTGCATGCCTAGTGCTTGATTTATACACCTGTGGCCATGGAAGTGATTGAACACCTAAATTCAATAATTTGGAGGGGTGTCCCAATACTTTTGACAATATAGTGTATAATGACATGAAGATGCATAATTTATTAGCAGAACAATACTCAAGTGACATGCATTGAATTTAAGACGGTTTTGGATGTGTTTTGAGGAAGGGGATGATTTTAAGGGCGGCTTATTAGAGTCAACATGTTCCCTCTTCAGAGCTCTGACGGCTTTATAAGGGCAGCGTTCCCATCAACCCCTTCTGTCTCTGTTGCTCAGATGGAGCCTGCAGAAATAAGGTGCTCATGCACAGCAGAATTGCAGCTTGTAGCACCCAATGAGTCTACGGCTAAACCTAGAGGTGAGAAATAACCCCCATTTATTATTCATCTACGGCTCGCTCAGCATGCTGACATACAGAAAAGCCTTTGACGTGTTATTGAACTTGGCTACTACAAGTTTCTAATCTTCACCACCTCCACCAGAAGAAGCCAAGAACTTACCTGTCAACTTTTGTTTTGTCATCAAAGGTATTGATCTCTCTACGCCATGTGACAAATAAAAGGCCTAATCCTGTGTGATGGGTGGTTAACATTCTCTCTGTGCTGCTGTCCAACACGGCTAGAGGTTTGATTAGACAGCAACACTGATGGGGAGAAAAAGTCAAGCCCACTTGTCTGGTACGATAGACATTCCCTGAAGAGCTACGAACCCGTTGTATAACATTATAAATCACAAGATGAGACATTTCTATCCTGATGGGATTGGTCTCTTCCATGATGACATTGATAGGTCACAAAGGCTCACTGAATGGTGTGATGAGTATAAATGTTGGGTTTCCATGTTTTATCAGGACACTCCATAGACATAATGAGTGTTTATATTGTACAAACTGTATATTCTGTCCCCTTACACTAACCCTAAAGATAACTTAATGAATTGTAGCATTTTCAAAAAACATCACTTAGTATGATTTGTAAGCTATTTTCCTCCTTGGGACCAAAACATTTCCACACAGAGTCAAATATTTCTGGTATTCCCTTTGTGGTCTTCAGACCAATCTTGAACAAAACATTGGTGTTTGAGATGTGTTGCTAAAAGTCGAAGCAACGCATATTTCTGACTTGACATGAACAATGTGTTAACTCTGTCCCCAACATTGATGGAAAGGTAGGGGGCGCTATTACGCATCTCCTGAAAGAGTACAGAATCTCCTGATCAAAACACAGGGGAAGAACAAGCAGAAGCAAGCGATCTCATATGTGATCAGATGCATATGTAAAATAACACATTCATCAAATATTAAACAGCATATAAATCAAAACTGCCTAATGTTACTGAAAGAAATATCGACTCAGGACGAGCTCTAGGACTGTGAAGCTTTGGGGTGTTGATGGACTCCATCTCCTCCATCTGTGTTTGATCATCGCTCTGAATCCCATCCAGATGTAGTCTTTGACAAAAAACAATATTTTTCTCAGCTTTTTGCTCAGAATGTTGCTTTTTTTTGTTTAAAAGCAGAGGCTCTGTTCTTTCTTTTCATATATTGACATGTTCAGATATTCATACAACAAAATATTCTGAGGGCCATGACATTTTTTGTGAAAATGTTCAAAAACGTGTCAGGGAAAGAGTTAAAAATTCATTGCTCATGGCGTGACATGCTGGGTATGTGAACATGCACAGAGCTTACAACAGCTAAATAAAGATTAGACAGAAGTGCTCATTATTGGTAATGATGCAAAGAGAACATCTATTGCTTCATATCTCGACTCATTATCGCTATATTCAAGTCTTGACTTTAGAAATCATACTTGAGAGTCAGGTTTAGTAATGTTAGTAAAACCTGTTTTTTTTTAATCATATGTGATACATCATAGGGTATAAGAGAATAAAAAAACAAAAGCAAAAATATACAATTTGGTGCAGATGCTGATATTTATATGGCCAAAATGAAAGATTAAATTCTGATATCTTGTAATACAAAGCTTCTTTCTATCTTTATATCAGGATAGAAGAATAGGTAACACTTTAGGGTTCAATTCATATTAGCATGCATATTATTAGGATATTGGCTGTTTATTAGTACTTATAAAGCACATATTAATGCCTTATTCTGCATGAACATTTTCTACATCCCTTAATCCACCCAATACCTAAACTTAACAACTACCTTACTAACTATTAATAAGCAGCAATTAGGAGTTTATTGAGGCAAAATTTGTTACCGCAGACTTACTTAGAAAAAATGCATATAAATATCAGTTGTCACTCTATATCTCCTAATAATATGTCTTTGTAAGATCATATTTAATTGCCTATATCAAAGTTCTGTTTTATTGTGGGGAAAAACATATAATGCAATAAACATGATTTCAGTCCATTAAGTGTTCATCTTGAAATATTACTAATACAAGTTATTCTTTAGCTTACTTTATGAAAATCATTGCAGATTGTAAAACTATAAGATTGTGTAATAGGTGTTTCAGCAATGTTTGCTCGTGTTGATCATTTGAAATGCTTTAGAAATGTCCGTATCTAATATGACATAGACTTTATAGGGTTAATACATTTGTACATCTAGACTTTACTTGTGTAATAGTGTTTTGGCTGGGCTACAGTATGAAAGAGCTCTAACCTCAACACAAGTTGAAAATGCAGCTACACGAGTGCTGGCTCGCACTAAAATGAGGAATCACATTACTCTCACACCCAGATCTCTTCACTGGCTGCCTGCATTCAGAATTTATTTTAAGATCTTATTCGTTTTACTACGCAATATGGAAACTAAATCCAGCAATATCCTTTAACGGTAATTTGTTGTTTGTACCAAAAACATGGTGAAAAAGTTCTCCTACGAGCAATTTAAAAAGTGTTTCAGAACACATTTGTTCACTGAGGCCTTTACTTGAAGATTCATTTTTTTTATCTTATTCTTTTATTCCTACTATATATGTAGTGTTTTATCCCCCCCTTATTCATTTTTTTTATTTCTGTGAATACATATATGCATTTCCCCCCTGTAAAGCACTTTGAAACAGTGTTTTTAAAAGCTTTTACACAAATATCTTCATGTGACACTATGGGCCCTATTTTACCGATCTGATCACATGGTCTGAAGCTCATGGCGCAGGTGCGCTTAGGGCGTGTCCGAATCCACTTTTGCTAGTTTAACGACAGGAAAAACAGTCAACGCGCCGGGCCCATGGTCTAAAAGGGTTGTCCCTCGTCTCTTAATGAGTCATGGGTGTGTTTTGGGCGTAACGTGCAATAAACCAATCAGAGTCTCATCTCCCATTCCCTTTAAAAGCCAGTTGTGCTCACGCCATGGCGGATTCACTATTTACTAGGGCTGTGCTCAGAATATCGATACAACGATACATCGTCATGAACTCCTGACGATGTGCGTATCGATACAGCAGCTGCCGTATCGATACTGTGTGCTTTTGAATGTAATCAACGCAACGCGACTCTTTGTGCTTTGTTGCTATTGATATAAAACAAAGTCTCAAATTTTCTTCCGCCTTAATACCAGTTACAGCGCGAAATAAACAAGAATGAACATCTGAAAGTGTTAAAAGAGTACAATTTACCGAAATCCGTATCATGTCACATGGAATCACTCAATCAGTGTTTCAAACGCGGAAAGGGGTCAGTGAAACGGCTTGTAAACAATGTCATGTAACGTCACATTTTCTTCAGAAAAAAACATATCCAGTGTCCATAAACTCGTTAGTCAGCTAGAAAAATTTACTCTAGAGAGGAGCATTTTGCTAAATATATGCACCATATTCTTTATAATTTGTAATGTTCTTCAATATTTAATGCATGTTTGAATTAATCTGGAAAGTTTTTATGACAGCCACCATTTAAATGTTTATATTTAAAAAAATATGTATGTGATTATGTCATTTGTAAAGTTAATATTAAAAACGTTATTATTATAATAAACATGTAATTTAAGTGTTTGTACAAATCAGTTCATTTTTACCTTTAATATTATAGTACAACTGACTCCCATAATTTACAGCATTAGTTAAGAGATGTGTTTTACCAAATTTGTTTTAGATTTTAGATTTATCGCGAGATTTGTTTTACATTCCAAAATTTGCCATTTATTGTACCTGAAATACAGTATATCCAAAATAATCAATATTGAACCAAGCCTGTACAAAATTTTTTTGAGACAGTTTATTTATTTCATTTAACTCATTGTTTTTTTTTTATGACAAAAACTAAATATTTTTTCTGTTATCACAACTGTTCTAACACTGGTTATTCAATAAACATATATTACTGTTACTAAACTCTGCTCAAAAGAAATTTAATTCCAAATTGATCCATACCGTGATACGTATCGTATCGTGACTTCAGTATCGTGATACGCAGCCCTACTATTTACATGTGAGCGGAAAGACTAAACACTTCTCTAGAGAGGAATCCTTTTATTTTTAATATTTAAAAATGTGTGTGTGCTGCTGCCCTGTGTGTGTAATAATCAGAGTGTGCATGCGTTGTGCATATTACTAAGACCAGGGTTTAGAACCAGGGTTCTAAATTAACTTTTTTGATCACCAGCCAATGTGGCTGATAACTTTCTAAAGTTACCAGCCAATCAGAATTTCCACTAGCCAATTTTTTTCCGGTGAAAATAAGAGAAATTATGGCCCCACTTTATATTAGGTGGCCTTAACTACTATGTACTTACATCAAAAAATAAGTACAATGTACTTACTGTGTTCAAATTGTATTGCAAAACACCTTTGCTGATATTGAGGTGGAACACGGGTAGGGGTAGTAGGGTTAGGGATAGGTGTGGTGGTATGGGTAAGTTTAAGGGTAGGGTTAGGTGTAAGGGAAGTGTCAACTGTGTAATTACAAATGTAACTACAGAAATTAATTACAGATGTAATTACATGCAGGTATTTTTTAAAATGTAAGTACAATGTAAAAACATGTATGTACACAATAAGTGCATTGTATCAAATGATTAATTAAAATGTTAGTACATAGTAGTTAAAGCCACCTAATATAAAGTGGGTCCGAAATTATGAGTGCCACTGAATGCATTTGATCATTTTATTAACATTGTTGGCATGATAAAGTGCAATGCATGGAAATCATTTATGAATGAAGGCCAGTATCACTGAGTAACACTATAATTTATTAAGCTAAAAAAAAAAAAAAAAAAAAATATATATATATATATATATATATATATATATATATATATATATATATATATATATATATATATATATATATATATATATATATATATATATATATATATAAACAACTTTTAATTTAAGTGATTTAAAAGAACAATCCTCACATAAACCCATAATACATTTCATATGAAGGCTACCTGTGCCCTTCCTACCTAGGAAATATAGGAAATTTAAAAGTTAGTTTGCATTGCATATATTATTAATTACAACCCCAAATTTTGGGAAAAATTTGGGACAGTATGGAAAACGCAAATAAAAAAAAAAGAAGTGATTTCTAAATTTACTTTGACTTGTATTTCATTGCAGACAATATGAACACAAATATTTCATGTTTTGTCTGGTCAACTTCATGTCATTTGTAAATATGCATCCTTTCCTGTCATTCAGACCTGCAACACATTTCAAAAAAAGTTGGGACAGGAGCAATTTAGGGCTAGTAATGAGGTAAACTGGTTAAATAATGATGTGATTTGAAACAGGTGATGTCAACAGGTGATTGTGATTATGATTTGGTACAAAAGCAGCATCCAAGAAAGGTCTAATCCTTTAGGAGAAAAGATGGGCCGAGGATCGCCAGTTTGCCAACAAATACGTGAGAAAATTATTGAAATGTTTAAAAACAATGTTCCTCAAAGAAAGATAGTAAGAGATTTGGATATTTCACATTCAACAGTGCATAACATAATTAAAAGATTCAAGGAATCTGGAGGAATTTCAGTGCGTAAAGGACAAGGGCGCAAGCTGAACAACCGTGATCTCCGATCCCTCAGGCGGCACTGCATCAAGATTCGTCATTCATCTATAAGCGATATCACCACATGGGCTCAGGACTACTTTGGCAAACCTTTGTCATGTACCACAATACGTAGTGTGACGAGTCCACCCAGAGGAATCAGCGTCGCCCTGGCAACAACACACCTGCACGTCATCACCATGGGCTGATCGGTCACAGCTGCACCTCATCAGCCCGGAGACATAAAAGCAGCTACGGATGAGCAGACAGACAGACGCTGGTCTCGAGCTGAATGTACTGCTGGACTAACCTCTCTCTTTGTTCTCCTAGAAAGCAGCGAGTGACCGACAGCCCACTTCACTGGAGCACGTTTGGGACACCCACTTTCACCAGGATCGAGCACCACACGGGACGAGGATTCACCAGCCACCACGCACCGGCTCACTAACTGTTTTCACCCTTATCACGAGCACTGTAATTAAAATCCACCCTCCGGGGCCTTTTTCACTCAACCTGCCTTGTCGTGTGATTCCTCACCCCGTGACAGTGGTGGAGAATGCGGGCAGAAGCGTGAGGAATCACCGACAGGTTCACCGCACCCAAAAACCTAATCTTCTCTGTTTGTTTTGTTTCTGCACGCCAGGACCCGGAAGTAGCGTGCTCACTCCCCGAAGATGGAGGAAGTGTTGCAGCGCCTCACGGAGGTGAGCATCCGCCAGCAACAGATCGTGGAACATTTCGCCACCCGCCAGGGCAGGACGGAAGATGAACTTACCGCCATCCGTGTTGCCGCCGCCCAGCGCGTTCCGCTACCTGATCCGCGTGCCCAAGCCACCCGCCTGCTGCCGAAGATGACGGCGGATGATGACGTGGAGGCTTTCCTGCAGGTATTCGAGTCCACTGCTCAGAGCGAAGAGTGGCCAGAGGGCGATTGGGCACGCGCGCTGGCACCTTTACTGACTGGAGAAGCCCAGCGGGCTTATTTTTCACTTCCCCGTGCGATCGCTGAGGATTATGACGAAGTCAAGTGGGAAATCCTGGCGAGGTTGGGTCTCTCATCTATCTGTGCCGCCCAACAGTTTCATGAATGGGAATTCAAGCCTCGTGTGCCAGCCCGTGCCCAGGCCGCCGAACTGAAACGCATCGCTCACCATTGGCTGATGGAAGAAAGTCCTACGGCAGCTCAGGTAGCGGAACGGGTGGTGGTCGATCGCCTCCTCCGTGTTCTTCCCCGTTCCATCCGACAGGCGGTCGGAATGAAAAACCCGGCCAACACCGCGGAACTCGTGGAGGCGATCGAGCTGGCGGATGCCATCCACCACCGTGAGGCAGGGGAGCGAGTGTTGCCGTTCCCCCGGAGGGTGGTCCAGGAGCGACGGCCGCTCGAAGGCACCTCACGACCAGTGAGCAGGCCGACGGTTCCCCCGCCGCGAGACGAGCCCATGCCCAGCGCCGAACCCATGCCGCCTCCGCGTGCGTGGCTGGCAGGCTGCATCGTCCACCAGCGGATGCCATCGGGAGCCCCGGAAGCAGACGTGGTGATCGAGGGAAGACACTTCAGAGCCCTGCTGGACTCCGGCAGTACGGTCACGCTCATCCAGTCAAGAGTGTGTGGGCCCCGAAGAGGCGAGAAGAGCTTCCTCCCCATTACGTGTGTGCATGGAGACACTCGCCAAGTGCCGGCCCGTCGAATCACCATCTCTTTGCCCCAAGGTACCTGGCCGGTGGAAGTCGGCCTGGTAGAGGACCTTCCGGTGGCCGTACTGCTGGGGAGAGACTGGCCGGGCTTCGATGCCCTGCTCGCCGCCGCCACTCAGCCTGTCAGCCAGGAGGGGAACCGTCAAAGACGGAGACGGCCGCGAGGACCCCGCCGCCGACCAGCGCTACTAGCCTCCGACAGCGGGAGAGATGGTGAGTCCCCCTCCCAATCTACTAATCCGTTCTTTGATGTGTATCAGCAGGCTGCCGGAGGGGGCTCATTCGCCAAGGAACAACGGGAGGACGATCGCCTGAAGCACTGCTGGTCCCAAGTGCGGACCATCGACAGGAAAGACGTCCTCCCACGGCCCCATCCTCTCCCGCATTTTGTCGTTGAGAAGGGCCTGCTATACTGTGTCGCACAGCGGAGGGGGGAGGAGAAAAAATTGCTAGTTGTTCCTCGGACCAAGACCGAAACCATCCTGGAGTTGGCGCACTCCCATCCGATGGCAGGTCACCTCGGGGCAGCTAACACCACGCAGCGTATCCGCGACCGGTTCCACTGGCCGGGACTGGAGGCCGAGGTGAAGAGGTTCTGCCAGGCCTGCCCGACCTGCCAAGTGACGTCGCCCAGGACTCCTCCCCCCAGCCCACTCATTCCGCTGCCCATCATCGAGGTGCCCTTCGAGCGGATTGGGATGGACATAGTGGGGCCGTTGCCAAAGTCTGCCCGTGGCCACGAACACATCCTGGTCCTCGTCGACTATGCCACCCGGTACCCCGAAGTGATTCCCCTCCGCAAGGCCACCGCGAAGAACATCGCCCAGGAGCTGTTCCTGCTGGCCAGCCGGGTTGGCATACCAGCGGAGATACTGACTGACCAGGGTACCCCGTTCATGTCCCGGCTAATGGCGGATCTCTGCAGGCTGCTGCGGGTGAAGCAGTTGAGGACCACGGTCTACCACCCACAGACGGACGGGCTGGTAGAAAGGTTCAACCAGACCCTCAAGCAGATGCTGAGACGTGTGGCGGCGGAGTATAAGCGGGATTGGGACCTCATGATTCCTTATGTGCTCTTCGGGATCCGCGAAGTACCCCAGGCCTCAACTGGCTTCACCCCCTTTGAGCTTCTCTTCGGCTGCCAACCACGAGGGCTCCTGGACATCGCCCGAGAAGCTTGGGAGCAGCAGCCTGCCCCTCATCGCACCCTCATCGAGCACGTCCGCCAGATGAGGGAACGGATCGACCGGGTGATGCCATTAGTCCGGGAACACCTCAGCAAGGCTCAACAGGCGCAGCAACGCCGGTACGACCGGGCAGCCCAACCACGGGAGTTCCAGCCGGGAGACCGCGTCATGGTCCTGGTCCCCAGCTCTGCCTGCAAGTTCCTGGCCACCTGGAAAGGACCCTATACCGTGATCGAGAGGATTGGGCCAGTCACATATCGTCTGCGGCAGCCGGGACGACGGCAGGCAGAGCAACTCTACCACATCAACCTCCTGAAGAAGTGGGTGGGGACCCGGGACCAAGTAGCGGCCTTGAGTATCACCGACCCCGTGGTTGTAGACGTCAACCCCCATCTTTCGGCTGCCCAGAAGGCGGAGCTGCAGCACCTGGTCAGTCAGTTCCAGGATGTGTTCTCGACCCAGCCCGGGCAGACCAACGTGGTACAGCATGACGTCCGAACACCGCCAGGTGTCATCGTCCGGCAACGGCCCTACCGTGTCCCGGAGGCTCGTCGGCAGGCTATTGAGGAAGAGATCCAGCAAATGCTGAAGTTGGGGGTAATCGAACCATCCCGGAGCCCGTGGTCCAGCCCCATCGTGATGGTCCCAAAGCCGGATGGCACCCTCCGCTTTTGCAACGACTTCCGACGCCTGAACGAAGTCTCCGAATTCGACGGGTACCCCATGCCTCGGGTCGACGAGCTACTGGATCGGTTGGGAAGGGCCCGGTACATCAGCACCTTGGACCTCACCAAAGGCTATTGGCAGGTACCACTCTCTGAATCCGCTAAACCCAAGACTGCTTTCTCGACCCCCAGTGGCCACTGGCAGTACCGGACCCTTCCCTTCGGCCTCCACGGGGCCCCAGCGACCTTCCAGCAGATGATGGACATCATCCTAAGGCCCCACCAGGCCTACGCGGCGGCCTACATCGATGATGTCGTCATCCATTCCGAGGCATGGGGAGACCACCTGGAACGTCTGCGGAGGGTGCTTTCGGAGCTCCGGCGGGCTGGACTCACTGCCAACCCCCGCAAGTGTCACCTCGCCCTCTCCGAGGCCAAGTACCTGGGTTTCCGAGTCGGAAGGGGCCTCATCCAGCCCCAGGAGAAGAAAGTCGAGGCCATCCACTCCGCCCCAAGACCGCAGACGAAGACCCAGGTACGGGCCTTTTTGGGGTTGGCAGGGTATTACCGATGTTTTATCCCCAACTTCTCCTCTCTAGCCGCCCCCCTGACAGACCTGACCAGGAAGGGGCAGCCGGAGAAAGTCTGCTGGACCCCAGCCCTCGAAGAGGCTTTCGCCCGGGTCAAGACAGCCCTGACGTCGTCGCCGGTACTCCGCGCTCCAGACTTCGGTTGCCCCTTCCTGCTGCAGACGGATGCTTCCGACACAGGACTGGGAGCCGTCCTGTCCCAAATCCAGGAAGGCGAGGAGCATCCGATCGTCTACATCAGCAGGAAGCTGTCCCCGGCTGAGACGAGGTACGCCGCCGTCGAGAGGGAGGCCCTGGCCATCAAGTGGGCAGTCCTGGAGCTGAGGTATTATCTGTTAGGCCGCAAGTTCACCCTGGTCACCGACCATGCGCCCCTGCAGTGGATGGCCCGCGCCAAGGACACCAACGCCAGGGTGACTCGCTGGTTCCTAGCGCTCCAGGACTTCCACTTTGAGGTACGTCATCGGGCCGGGGCCGCCAACGCGAACGCCGACGGCCTCTCAAGGATATGGACAGCTTATGCAGGTCTGTCAGGGGTCATTCCCCACCCTCCCTTTGTTTCACCCCTACTGTCTCCATATGTTCGCAGGACCAGAACGACGCTTAGGGGGGGGGGATGTGACGAGTCCACCCAGAGGAATCAGCGTCGCCCTGGCAACAACACACCTGCACGTCATCACCATGGGCTGATCGGTCACAGCTGCACCTCATCAGCCCGGAGACATAAAAGCAGCTACGGATGAGCAGACAGACAGATGCTGGTCTCGAGCTGAATGTACTGCTGGACTAACCTCTCTCTTTGTTCTCCTAGAAAGCAGCGAGTGACCGACAGCCCACTTCACTGGAGCACGTTTGGGACACCCACTTTCACCAGGATCGAGCACCACACGGGACGAGGATTCACCAGCCACCACGCACCGGCTCACTAACTGTTTTCACCCTTATCACGAGCACTGTAATTAAAATCCACCCTCCGGGGCCTTTTTCACTCAACCTGCCTTGTTGTGTGATTCCTCACCCCGTGACAGTAGTTACATCCACAAATGCCAGTTAAAACTGTACTGTGCCAAAAGGAAGCCCTATGTTAACAGTGTCCAGAAGCGCCGTCGACTTCTCTGGGCTCCGAGGCATCTGGGATGGACCATCACACAGTGGAAACGTGTACTGTGGTCAGATGAATCAGTATTTGAGGTATTTTTTTGGAGGAAGGGACGCCGTGTGCTCCGGACCACAGAAGAAAAGGATCATCCAGACTGTTACCAGCAACAAGTCCAAAAGCCAGGGTCTGTCATGGTATGGGGTTGTGTCAGTGCCCTTGGCAAAGGTAACTTGCACTTCTGTGAAGGCACCATTAATGCTGAAAAGTACATAGAGATTTTGGAGCACAATATGCTGCCTTCAAGAAGACATCTTTTCCAGGGACGTCCATGCATATTTCAACAAGACAATGCAAAACCACATTCTGCACACATTACAAAGTCCTGGCTGCGGAGGAAGAGGGTACGGGTACTTGACTGGCCTGCCTGCAGTCCCGACCTGTCTCCAATAGAGAATGTGTGGCGCATTTTGAAGCGCAAAATGCAACAACGAAGACCCCGTACTGTTGCCCACCTTAAGACTTGTTTGCAGGAAGAATGGGACAAAATTACACCTGAAACACTTCATCACTTGGTGTCTTCAGTCCCTAAACGTCTTTTAAGTGTTGTGAAAAGGAATGGCAACATTACAAAGTGGTAAATGCTTTACTGTCCCAACTTTTTTTGAAATGTGTTGCAGGTCTGAATGACAGGAAAGGATACATATTTACAAATGACATGAAGTTGACCAAACAAAACATGAAATATTTTGTGTTCATATTGTCTGCAATGAAATACAAGTCAAAGTAAATGTAGAAATCACTTCTTTTTTTTTATTTGCATTTTCCATACTGTCCCAACTTTTTCTGATTTGGGGTTGTATATATAGTAATCCTTATTAAAGCAATAAAATGTATTTGGTCAAGAGCAGTGCGTATTTACTGAGTAATTACTTTTTTTTCTTTACATTGTCATTATAAGTGGTTACTGTCACTTTAAGATCTTTCGCTGTCTCAAATCTCTCACGCATCTCATCCCACACATCTAGAAGTTCTTTTATGAGGTTATTTACTCTTTTAAGGCTGCTTTCATGTGGATACTCAACAAAACTGGTATTTTGTGTGTGTGTGTTATTGTTCGTTGGAGCGCGAAAGAGAACTAGAATCTGGCACAAGCTTTCTATGCGTCGTGTGTGTGTCAATGGTCGTCAATGGTTGAAAAGCATTTGCATGAATAAAAGCATGATTTATATAATGTAACGCTAGCCAGAGGATGACAGAAAAAACGTTAATTATTTACCAGCTGAGTCTTCTCCTCCTGTCTCTACCAGTGATGCTTGATTCAACTGCCCGCGTCAACAGCGCGTAGGTTGTCAGAAATGGGTTGAAATTTGTATGCGTCTAGCATTACGGCACAGTGTACATGGGAAACGTAGGAAGTGCTTTCAGGGGGATAAATGACCGAAAACAGAGCCTTATATATCACCGGCCAAACTGTCTACTAAGTTTTTATTAATTTAATTTTTACTATGTTAATTTAGAACCCTGACTAACACACCCTTTAAATAACAAAAAAATATTGCGCTATTGACTTTAGAGCAGGTGTGTGTTGGTCAATGGTCAGTGGTTTTCAGTTCCTCACATTAGCAACACTCCAACAATGCTCCTGATCACACCTGGTGTTCAAACCAGACGCCCATGTGTGAACAGATGAGCCAGTGCATTTGATATTTAAACAACATGGAGCTGGACGTGAACATGAGAACTGCAAAACTAGAACCTAGCAAAAACCACTTGTGCTGTGCCTGCCGTCGCATTGCGCCGGTGTATGATAGGGTCGTAGATTGCTGTTATAATCTCTGATGGAGATGCATCTCAGTAGAGCGGCTCAGGCAGCAGGAAAACAAATAAAACCCTTGAAACCTCTTAAACACAAAGGCACCAATAACTCCACCTCAGAGGCCCTAAAGTAATAGTATATTATAAACTCAATGGACAGCACAGTAATAAAGTTTAGCAAATAAACATTGGAGACATTTTATTTGTGCTGACATTTAGTAGAGGGTACACGCTTTATAAATGAATACTGGAGGCATGTTGCCTCCTCCTTCTGACAAATAACTACGAACCAATGTATAACATTACAAGCTGCCCGGGTAGGTGAAATTCAACAACGGTGAGAGGAAAATTGCGTCAATTTGATTCCAACAGCAACCATTCATTTTAAATTGACCAATTAACATTATCAGCTACGCAGTCATTTTTCTCCTCAGAAGAAGACACGATTCCGGCCAGCGTTCCCTGAAGGTACATTCATCCAGTTAAATAATTAGCTGGTATTTCTTTGTCAGTGTTGCTCATGCGGGACTAAAACCATTTCATGGGAAAGGAAAGAAATCTCACTCTCAAATGCCACTGACACGGCATGAATGAACTTTTAGCATTTCAGAAATCTAAACTATAATTACAAATAAATCTGGAACAAATACCATTCTCACACCTCCTCTACACCTAAACCTCCAGCACACATTCAATGTAATCAAAGGAGAAGCAAATATTCTCAGTACTAAGCTAAACCATGAACGTTTTGCACTTTTTTATATAAACTGTGGATATGAAAGTCTACAAACTGCTATTAAAACAGCTGTTTTTTGTGATGTAAAATATGAAACAAAGACAAATCATACTGGAACTTTTGAACTTTTAATGTTTACAATGCTGACACTACATTAACTCTTTCCCCGCCAGTGTTTTAAAGAAAAAGTTTTTTGGCGGGAAAGTGTTTCCTCACAAATAACAGAAAATGACGTGTTTTGCGGGAAAGCGATTTTTCACAAATAGCAGAAAATTCTGTGTTTGGCGGGAAAGCGTTTTCTCACAAAAAACAGAAAAGTACATGTTTGGCGGGAAAGCGTTTTCTCACAAATAACAGAAAATTACGTGTTTGGCGGGAAAGCATTTTCACACAAATAACAGAAAAGTATGTGTTTGACGGGAAAGCGATTTCTCACAAATAACAGAAAAGTACGTGTTTGGCGGGAAAGTGCTTTCTCACAAATAACAGAAAAGTACATGTTTGGCGGGAAAGCATTTTCACAGAAATAACAAAAAAGTACATGTTTGGCGGGAAAGCGTTTTCACACAAATAACAGAAAAGTACATGTTTGGCGGGAAAGCGTTTTCACACAAATAACAGAAAAGTATATGTTTGGCGGGAAAGCATTTTCTCACAAATAACAGAAAAGTACATGTTTGGCGGGAAAGCGTTTTCTCACAAATAACAGAAAATTATGTGTTTGGTGGGCAAACGATTTCTCACAAATAACAGAAAAGTACATGTTTGGCGGGAAAACGATTTCTCACAAATAACAGAAAAGTATATGTTTGGCGGGAAAGCGTTTTCACACAAATAACAGAAAAGTACATGTTTGGCGGGAGAGCATTTTCTCACAAATAACAGAAAAGTACATGTTTGGCGGGAAAGCGTTTTCTCACAAATAACAGAAAAGTACATGTTTGGCGGGAAAGCGTTTTCACACAAATAACAGAAAAGTACATGTTTGGCGGGAAAGCGTTTTCTCAAACATAACAGAAAAGTATGTGTTTGGCGGGAAAGCAATTTCTCACAAATAACCGTAAAGTACGTGTTTGGCGGGAAAACGATTTCTCACAAATAACAGAAAAGTATGTGTTTGGCGGGAAAGCAATTTCTCACAAATAACAGAATAATACATGTTCGGCGGGAAAGCTTTTCACACAAATAACAGAAAAGTACGTGTTTGGCGGGAAAGCGATTTCTCACAAATAACAGAAAAGTAAATGTTTGGCGGGAAAGCGATTTCTCACAAATAACAGAAAAGTACACGTTTGGCGGGAAAGCGTTTTCTCACAAATAACAGAAAAGTACATGTTTGGCGGGAAAGCGTTTTCACACAAATAACAGAAAAGTACATGTTTGGCGGGAAAGCGTTTTCTCACAAATAACAGAAAAGTACATGTTTGGCGGGAAAGCGTTTTCTCACAAATAACAGAGAAGTACATGTTTGGCGGGAAAGCGTTTTCACACAAATAACAGAAAAGTACATGTTTGGCGGGAAAGCGTTTTCTCACAAATAACAGAAAAGTACATGTTTGGCGGGAAAGCAATTTCTCACAAATAACAGAAAAGTAAATGTTTGGCGGGAAAGCGATTTCTCACAAATAACAGAAAAGTACATGTTTGGCGGGAAAGCGCTTTCTCACAAATAACAGAAAAGTACATGTTTGGCGGGAAAGCGATTTCTCACAAATAACAGAAAAGTACATGTTTGGCGGGAAAGTGTTTTCTCACAAATAACGAAAAATGTTATGTTTGGTTTCAGAATGAACTAACCATAAGCTCATGTGAAATAATACACACCTGTCTTCATCTGAAATATCTCGGCTGTTCCTCTAAGATTTGTTGACATCTTCTTGGTTTCTGTTATACAATAGTCATGAAGCATCAACAGGATCTCATGTTGAAAGCTATCGCTGAGGGCTACACAAACATTTCCAAGGCATTAGATATATCATAACACAGTGAAGACAGTCATCAACAAGTGGAGAAAGTATGGCACAACAGTGACTTTATCAAGAACAGGGCGTCCCTCCAAAACGCATGAGAAGACTCAGAGAAAACTGGTGAGGGAGGCTGTCAAGAGGCAGACAGCAACATTAAAAGAGTTGCAGCTCTTTCTGAGAAGTACTGGTTGATCCCTACATTAATCTCCAGTATTCTCCATCTGTCTGGGCTATGAGACGCAAGCCTTTTCAGACTGAACTAAACATCCAAGCCAAACAAAATCCAGTCTCCCAAAACCATGTTATGGTCTGATGAAACAAAGATTGAAACGTTTGACCAAAATAAAGGTGATGTTTGGTCCATCAGCAGAAGAACAGCATACCCTTGATCACGCTTTCAGCTGCTTTTCTTCAGCTGGAACTGGGGCTTTAGTGAATCACGAATGGCTCCAAGTACCAGTTGATTTCAGCACTGAAACTTCTGGCCTAGAAAGCTGAAAAAGAAGAGAACGTTCCCCTTGCAGCATTACAATGATCCAAAACACACATGTGAATAAACAAAAGAAGGACTTCAGCAAAGAAAGATGGATGTTTTGGAACAGACCTGAATCCTGTAGAAGAGGGCCGAGCTCCGGAGACGCCCTCGCAGATCTGGAACGTGTTTGCAAAGAAGATTAAGAAAATATTCCCAAGTCAAGATGTGCCAAGACAGACTCCTGTCCAAACAGACTGAGTGAAATCAAAGAGAGCTTCAGTTAATGATCAGGTCAGGGGGTGAACACTTATGCAGTTATGCCGTATTTTCTCTGAAATGTGTCACTTTGGTTTTCACTGGCATCACATAGGTTGTAAATTCTTATATTCTATTAAAATTGCAAAAGTTCTGATATGATTTATCTTTGTGTCTTGTGAGCTGTTTTAACCAGATTGAGTAGACTTTTTAATCTAAAGGATTATTAGGAACACACACTAATACTGTGTTTGACCCCCTTTGGCCTTCAGAACTGCCTTAATTCTACGTGGCATTGATTCAACAAGGTGCTGAAAGCATTCTTTAGAAATGTTGGCCCATATTGATAGGAGAGCATCTTGCAGTTGATGGAGATTTGTGGGATGCACATCCAGGGCACGAAGCTCCCGTTCCACCACATCCCAAAGATGCTCTATTGGGTTGAGATCTGGTGACTGTGGAGGCCATTTTAGTAGGGATGCACCGGTTGATTGGCCAAAAACCGGAACCGACCGTTTTTGCTTCTAGCGCGCTATCGGCAACCGGCAGGTTTTCTTTGTATTTTTCTGCCGATTTTTCCGGAAGTGTGCCCGCGTGCACACACGCCTATATTGCAATCATTCGCGAACATGTCACTTGTGTGTTACAAACGGAAACTGGAGAACTGAGGGAAGAGACGAGATACGCTGAAGGGAATAAGAGCCGCTTTCCTGCGCGAGTTTACCTCTCCGTGCCTGCACAAGCGTAGATAGTGAGCGTTTGTTCAGCTCAGCTTCTCCCGTGCTGCATCGGATGAGAACGAAACAGACTAACTTGTGACAAAGCCGAAATAATTCTTTTTGTAGAAGAACATGCATGCACTTTTGAAATTCTATCAGTTCTGTAGCCTATAGGATGATCATTTTTATTTTACCTTAAAATTACATTGACTTAATTTGATTTTAAAAGCACCTGCTGTAGCATCTTAGTTTTTTTCGTTGCACTAAACATTATTTAATTTAACATTTTGGAACAATTATATACTTTGGTTTTATTTAATTTCACTGGTAAACACTTTTTTTCTTTACACTGAATTTAAAAACAAATGCTGATTTAAGTAACATCTTTGTTTGGATTGCAGAATATGCAGTTGTTGCCTTTAATTTCACCTTTCAGTCTTTTAATTTCCAATTCAATTTCCCGTTAATTTCAGATTGCGGACTTGTTTTCATTAGCCAAAAGCCAATTTAGCCTGTTAAATACCAAATCAACATCTTGTTCATGTATACTTTCGTTCTTTTATTGTGTAAAAAAATTTATAAATAAAAAATCGGAAATCGTTATCGGAATCGGCCAGTTTTCTTGAAAAAAATCTGTATCGGAATCGGCCATGTAAAATCATGATCGGTGCATCACTACATTTTAGTCCAGTAAACTCATTGTCATGTTCAAGACACCAATTTGAAATGATTGGAGCTTTGTGACGGTGCATTATCCTGCTGGAAGTAGCCATCAGAGGATGGGGACATGGTGGTCATAAAGGGATGGACATGGTCAGAAACAATGCTCAGGTAGGCCGTGGCATTTAAACGATGCCCAATTGGCACTAAGGGGCCTAAAGTGTGCCAAGAAAACATCCCCCACACCATTACACCACCACCACCAGCCTGCACAGTGGTAACAAGGCATGATGGATCCATGTTCTCATTCTGTTTACGCCAAATTCTGACTCTACCATCTGAATGTCTCAACAGAAATCGAGACTCATCAGACCAGGCAACATTTTTCCAGTCTTCAACTGTCCAATTTTGGTGAGCTTGTGCAAATTGTAGCCTCTTTTTCCTATTTGTAGAGGAGATGAGTGGTACCCGGTGGGGTCTTCTGCTGTTGTAGCCCATCCGCCTCAATGTTGTGCGTGTTGTGGCTTCACAAATGCTTTGCTGCAGACCTCGGTTGTAACGAGTGGTTATTTCAGTCAAAGTTGCTCTTCTATCAGCTTGAATCAGTTTGCACGTTCTCCTCTGACCTCTAGCATCAACAAGGCATTTTCGCCCACAGGACTGCCACATACTGGATGTTTTTCCCTTTTCACACCATTCTTTGTAAACCCTAGAAATGGTTGTGCGTGAAAATCCCAATAACTGAGCAGATTGTGAAATACTCAGACTGGCCCGTCTGGCACCAACAACCATGCCACGCTCAAAATTGCTTAAATCTCCTTTCTTTCCCATTCTGACATTCAGTGTGGAGTTCAGGAGATTGTCTTGACCAGGACCACACCCCTAAATGCATCGAAGCAACTGCCATGTGATTGGTTGATTAGATAATTGCATTAATGAGAAATTGAACAGGTGTTCCTAATAATCCTTTAGATGAGTGTACATTGTGAATTTATTACAGAGCACTTCAATATCGGTTGATATACTACTAGAATTTACTGAACTATTCAAATTATTCAAGTATATGAACTCCAAAGTTACTGTGATAAGTTTAGAAATATTGATATAACTATTGGTATTTCTGCTGGTAACTTTTTTGTAACACTAACTACAGCTTTTGCCTCAATAAACTCCTAATCACTGCTTATTAATAGTTAGTAAGGTAGTTAAGTTTAGGTATAGGGATGTAGAATATGGTCATGCAGAATAAGGCATTAATATGTGCTTAATAAGTACTAATAAACAGCCAATATCCTAGTAATATGCATGATAATAAGACACTAGTTAATTCATAGTTTTCAGTCTTGTGACTGTCACAGAGCCCTGGAGGGCAAAACGTCATAGAACTGCAGCAAAAGCCTGTCAATTATTTAAAAATATGTGAACAAGATGCAAGTTTTGGGCACTTATGATCCACATAGAGCACCTGCTGCAGTATTTCAATCACTAAAAACAGCAGGATGTTTTTAAAACACTTAACGTGAAAAACACCCATAGGGTGAGTTGCACCAATAAGGATTAAATTAAACAAAGATTTGCTGATATGGGTTTTATTTTAAAGGGGTCATGAACTGGCTTTGAAAAAAAAAAATTATACTGTTTTCTGAGGTCAACTAATGATGTTTGCATGGTTTTTACATTCAGAAACATCATAATGAATAAGTAATAGGCAATTTTCTGCCCTGGTTTTGAGTCTCTCTCATGGAACGCTCTGTTTTTATGGGGGTGCCGCACTGAAGACTTGGAAGTAAACGCCCACGGCTATGATTGGATACGTTTTGTATATTATAATGAGCTTCGGCTCCCCCGTCAGTACATGTGGGGAATTGTTTTGAAAACTTCCAATGTGGAGAAATGCAACCGGAATTCGCCCACAGGGCTCACAAAATGTCTTTATCAAACAAACACAATGATTTATCTCTCATCCACCCACATTGGACATTTGTATTACTTGGCCCGCCCGATCGGTGGATATATCCGCGAACCATGCATCACTAACACACACACACACACACACACACACACACACACACACACACACACACACACACACACACACACACACACACACACACAAGCCATTCACGTGCATCAGCAAAACTTCACTGCAGACATATCAGCATGTTCAAAACTTCCGCAACGTATTCCGTAGATATCAAACGATCTGTAAAAATGCAATACTGTCACATATAAAAAACATGTTTTACTCACATAAGTGTGTTGCCCCATTCCTGTCAGATCAATATAGAAGGCACAGCATTGTGTTTTAATCTCAATCTGTCTGCAAATCCAGTGTCGACCTGTGTCTTGTTTACAAACGAATCTGCGGTGAAATGAAGCGAACAAACACGCAATGTCTTCCCCACGTGAGCTGGATCTTCATTAAAAATAAAGTTCAACCACACATTCCTAATATTAGAATCTGAAGGAAGCTTATGCAGCGACTGTGTTCTTCCACAACCAGGCACAGCGCAATATCTTGCTATCTTCGGCATGTTTATTGCTCGGTAGCGCGATCCGTTTAGCTCCACGAGTCGTTGGGCGGGCTTGAGGTGGCGTTTCACCAGACGATGACGTCAATGGTCGACATATTCTGAGATTGAGCGTTTGCTGGGCCTGGTGTCAATAAAAGCTTTTCTTTAAATATAAAAAGGAAGTTTTCAGCTCCGAAACGTACAGGATATTCTTATATCACGATGATGAACTTTTATATATCAAAGGCAAGTTGATTTCTCAATTCATGGCCCCTTTAAATTGAGTTATGTTGCACCACAGATTAACTATGCAGAAATACTGATCGGGGTGAACCGACGCCAGGCTAAATAATACTTACTAGTGCAACCCACCCTTAACCCTCTGGTGCTCTTCGTTTAGGGGTTGCATTGGTTGTCTTCCCAGTCATAAATGACCGGACACCTAAAAATTAAACTTCCTCCACCCCATTTAAACCAATGCAATTTATTTTTCTTCAATAATATTTTTTCTTTAAATTTTTTTATTTTGAGATGATTTGATGGTATTTTTTAATATTTATGCAATAATTATGGTCTATTTTTGCCATTAAAAATTATACAAAAAATTGTTTATGTAATTTATTATTATTTGTTTTTAATTATTACAGTTTTTCAGGTTAAAATAGAGACCAGGCCTTCAAAATATATATATATGAAGGCAGATTAGTTCCCTCTTGTGGAATTATTTAAAAAAAATCATGCAACCATGGGTGTAACCACTAGAGGACTCTATGGAGAGGCTTGAGAATTCACTAGGTCTCTTTTGAACACATTTAATGATTTTTTTTGATGGATTTGAATATATATAAAAAAAATCTCAAAGACTATTTATTTTAAAGTTTTAGATATTTAATTTTGTTAGAAATATAGATTTTTTCTGTGAATTTGTGTTTTTGCAGATTTTCCATTCATTTCTGTCACAGCATTCTACTGACGAGGCAAGTTGTTGGACCCAAGTGCAGTTTAATCAAAAACATCAAAACATAAAACAAAAACTTGGCAATACTTGAAACAAAGACTTGACATGGCTAAACAAACCTCACCTACGCAGCAGATAACAACATCAATAACAGACCAGGACACACGGCAAACATGAGGGCTTAAATACACTGAGACTAATGACAAGTCAAGTGACACCTGTGAACAGTGATGAGACAATGAACCAATGACATGACACGACACAACACATGAGGGCATGGGAATCACATGACAATGAAACATGACAAAACCAGGAAGCTGACAGAACAAGACAAAAGGCTTGTTCGACTTCACCCAGCGATGCGCAGACCGATCGGCGGCTGACTTGAAGCAGTGCATGCCGGTTAGAAATTTTGTCCGACTTGAGGCAGCGCCGACGCCACGTGACAGTGACATATGTCAACAAAGTGCCGCGAGAGTGATTCGAGAGCAGCCGGCGATTACAGCCGGTGCAGTTTCTCGAGAGCGACTGCATGAGGCTGCACGGGCTCTGATGACGACATAGCCATCCACGATTGGCCAGATTCACCGCATGACAGCGATCACGTGTGTTTCGTGTTTATTCTAAAACCTTCAGCTCCACTAATGCGCACAAATCTGTTTTTTATAACAGTAAAACCTCCTTTCATGTAGTCGCGATGTTATATTGTCATGTTTATCAAAATATAACTGATTAAAAACATAGACCCCACTTCATTGATAGTGTAGGCTTATATGTTGAACTTTATTCTTGTAAAAACACACGCTGTATTAAGCAGTGCATAAAGTACATGACAATAATGTCTCTGAAACATCTGTGTATTGCCAAATATTGCATTTATTTCACTTCAGCTGATAAAGTGTGCAAACACAGCGCGAGCGTCACCACGGGAAGCAGAAAGTGTCCGACTTCACGTCTGTGTTTGCAGCTCCTCCCCGCCTGCACGCGGCTACTCTCGCCGATCAGTTGCATCCAGCCGCAGCCGATGTCCAACACACCTAAACTTAGAAACATGACAGTAAACGTGATGAACTAAAAACATGAAACATGAACAAACACCAAAACACCATGTGACAATTTCCTATGGTGGTCATTTTTGACCGAAGAGCACAAGTGGGAGTATTTTTTTTACGACCAATTAGCATGCTTGAATCAGTCCCCTTATTTTTTTTTTGTGTTTACACACCTAATGCTAGAAAAGTTGTGATTTTTAAAAATTCACAATGTGGTTCATAGGTTCAGTTTTTCATAGGTGTGTGTGTATAAGTGTGTGTGTGTGTATAGATGTGTCAATATCACACTCTTGATGTTTTAGAGTGTCACCCCTTTACTGCTGTGCAGCGTTGTGGCCGATTTGTAGATTGTACACACAAATATTCTGAGAATTTTTGTGTTTTTGCCGATTTCCCATTCATTTCCTATGGTCGGTCATTTATGACCGAAGACAATGAACGCTACTTTTTTTTTTACGACCAATTAGCATGCTCGAATCATGACCCCAATTTTTGTGTGTGTTAACATACCTGATGCTAGAAAAGTCGCCAAGTTTCATACCATTCTGATGAAGTTGGATTTTTAACATTTCAAAACAGAAAATTTTCTGGTCAAAAATGACCGAAGAGCACCAGAGGGTTAAAGGGCCTTAATGTACTATAACAGTGATATTAAGATTAAATTCAGTTTACACCTTTTTGATGCATACGATATACAGGCGAGCAGATGAGTCAAGAATATGAACGCAACACTTTTCTTAATAATGGTTTTCAATGGGGAAAACACTCACGGAGAAACCTCATGTTGCACTAATATTCTGTGTTCATCTGCTTGCCTGTACAACGTATGCAACATCAAAAAGATGTATATTGAATTTGGTCTTTTAATAATTGCTCTTACTGCATTAAAACATACTGCAAACCTGGTCAAAATGACTGGCGGGCAGTGGAGGAAAGCCTTGTTTTGCCCTCCAGTATAATGTCAAGTGAAAACTGTGAATAGTGAGAATTGAACCCTAAAATAAAGTGTTATCACTTTTTCAAACAACAATAATAATTCCTGACATTTTAAGGCTGAAATGTCACCGTTTCCTGAGAATTACTGAACTGCAGCGCTGAGGATAAATACTGAGAGCTTCCTGAAAATCCACTCATTTCTAAGACCTGCTTTGAGGCTTCTGTAGTTTCGTGCCGCAATCTCCTGATTGCATCGCATTTCTCAGAGCACTGAAAATTAGGCTAACGTGGAGCGCAGAATAAGCAATCAAAGCGGCACTACAGTTGTGCTCGTGACACTTTAAGATCCTGCCGCGACCCCTTGCCACTGCTCACACAATCCACCTGCACACCAGAGCCGCACTTCCACCCATGGCCTCTAGAGATCACTGTGGCTCTGCTGGTGCTCAGCACAGTCTGTTGTCAGTCAGGCCGGATCCGCACACACAGATATCTCACAGCACACTTGAATGCCTCATTTCATTCCAATCCTGCTCGGGCTCTGGAGCCCTGCTCATCATCTTATCTCCAACTGGGTGAAAGTTTACTTTTGACGTTCTCTGGACATCCTGAACAAAGAGAGTCGTATGGCATCTTCAGCTATTCGATTTCAATTTAAAAATGCTGAAAACTCAAAATGACCTCTAGATGGAAGAGATATCCTCTCCTTTACTCGAAAATCACAAAGTATATGATTTTAATTGACGCGTTCGTCTCGGATCGCACCATTCTCATCTCCAGGATTTGAGGAATGTTATTGTTTGTGCAAATACATCAAAATCCTTACATCGGAAACAGTCGCAATCATTGTAAATGTCATCACTGCACTTCAGCCACTGGAAATGTCATGTGACAGAGCTAAAGTGACACTTCAGGAGGAAAAATACCATCATTTGAAGGTCACATTTATCATTATGGAGAGTTTCCCACTGTAATATTCGGCTGTATAGTTTCATGTGCTGTACAAGTGAAGCATAAATATAGTCGCCTCGCTAAAGCCACTGTTTTGGTGACCTTCTGACCTGAGAGCAGTTTGCTTGCCAACAGATGAAGATGGATGGATCTCACGAAAGCATATCCAGATCACGTTTAACACCAAAGTAAAACATAATAATAATACAAAAAAATAATCAAACATAAAGTAAAGGAAGCCTGTATTTTTAGGGTCATTGCAATGTTATTTTCATGATGGGTAGGCCTATATTGCATCTTACATTTCCCTAAATTCTCGTTAGGCTACTCCTCAGTCCTTCTTCTTATTATTTTATTAAATTATTTTAATGACAGTAGTAAAAAAAATCCATCAGCATAAACCAAAAACTATACAGTGAATGTCAAAAACTTAATATAGCCTGTTTTCCCCTTCATATTCCGGTAATGATAATTCATGTGCTTAAGTTCATCCAAAAATGAAAATTAGCCCATGATTTACTCGCCCTCAAGTCATCCTAGGTGTGTATGACATTCTTCTTTCAGACAAACACAATCAGAGTTATATTAGAAAAGTCCTCTGAGCTCTATAATGGCAAGAAAGAAGAAAGTCATATACACCTAGGATGACTTGAGGGGGAGTAAATCATGGGATAATTTTCCCTTTAATTGTCATGAAAATAATGTCACCTGACAATAGGCTTTTATGTCCTCCTGGGTCCCAGGAACAGACTTTTGTCCTCTGTAGTGGACATTATATTTTAGTGAACATGTCAGAGTTATAAAGAGCACATTCAGAAATAACAAATGTTTGGAAGTTTCACAACGACAACTTCCTCTCCTTCGCTGTAAAATCTAATTAGTTAGGCTTACTTAAAAAAAGCATGCAAACTGATTGCCTTAATAAAAACCAAGTAAAGTGAAATAGGAATAGTATGTTGTGCTAACAAATGCTTAGTTAGTATAGTTAACTTACACAAGAGTTGCTTTTAAAAGGTGACCTAATCTCTGACTAAATCATGACCTATAGTTATTTATTCAGTCAGAAGCTAGGTCAACTTTTAAAAGAAACGTATTATGTAATAAATGTATTTATCTTCCTTTGAAACCAAATAACTGTGATTTATTGTTGCATCGCTGCATCAATAGGAAGAGAATTACAATAATATGAATGTCCCAAGAGCCCAAACCAAAGGGAACATTGATCACCATAATGGTGATGTTTTTTATATTTTTTTGAGTAAACAAGGTATAGTATGTGAATAGTACAGATTACTAGATTTTTACAATTAATTTAGGACGTTAAGTAAAGTTAACTAAAAGGTTTTAGTTAGAATCACTGTTGGACTTTCAAAATGACTGGCATTAATTTAGTGATCAAACCCAGACGACGCACTGAAGGAAAATGAAAATTGAGCGGAACTACGTAGGAGGGCAGAGCCAGGCTAAGTGTAAATAGCATCTAACTTCTATTTACACTTATCGTAAAGAAAATACTGCTATTTTTACAGTGTGAATATAATCTATTGCTATTTTAAATTAGTGTCAAGCATATTTGTACTCAGTATAAATAGCATCTATAGCTAAGAAAAAATGCTTTTGAAGCTCTTTTCTCCTTTAAATTCTGCCATTTTCTCATCTTCATGTTTTGAGAAATGTCTAAAGGTTTTTAGTCCATACGATGGAAGTCAAAGGTGAACTATTTGATTTCCAACAATTTTTTAAATATGTTCTTTTGTGTTGCATAGGAGAAATGACATGGGAGTGAGTAAATAATGACTAACTGGTAAACTTACCTTTTAAGCCCAAATAATAAAAACCACAGGATGTACTTCTGAATGTACGACCCAATCTCACAGGAAAATCTATGAGTTTGAGATTTCATAAGAATTTGTATTGCAAACTGTATTTCTGAACAATGAGCATGACGGTCACTACATGGAGCGTAAGCAGACCGGACAAATGCACATTAATAAAAACATACAGATTCATATAAATCAGCCACCAGTTCACCCAATCATAAAATAGATATGAATTACTATGAGATTGTGTTGGACCAGTTAAGCACTGTTGAGAGACAGATGACATTACAGATATGGGCAAAAATATTTGGGGAGATGATTAGGGGAGAGTGGGGTAAGATGAGCCATTTTTTTACTCATGTGGTCCTCAAGATCAGAGAAAATAAGGCAGAAGTACAATAAAAGTATCTGGAGTAGTTTCAGGATGTTTGCTATGATTTTAAATGATCAGAATGTATCTCTGACAAAGGGTTAAAAAAATATGGCTTCTTATTTAAAAAAGTGTTTATGTGGCTCAATTTACCCCATGCTAGGCGTAAGTTGATCCGAGTCAGTAGGTACGTTGAAATTTAAATTTCTTTAATCGTTTTCATTTCTGAAACATTATGTTGAAAACCAAAGTTGTAACCTTCCCAAAAACAGACTAAAAAGATTTTGTTGAATAAAATAAAACTGAATAAATGTCATTGAAACTAATAATCATTTTAGTCAAACAGTTCTTGGCATGGCAGTTTTTATCTTCAGTGTTGAACATGTTAGGACCATAGGGACTACGGGTGGAAAGATATATATATGATTAATCATCTTCTGTGTCTTATCAGAGAAGGATTTGGTGTACTTGTAGATTTTTCTTCTCAAATAAACTCAAACTAAATTTTTTATAAAGAAAATTATAAACTAAAGCAGTTGTGTAACATTACACTATACCAGTTTATACTTCACAGATTTAACTTAACTACAGAGCCTTATGGTGGGGTAAGTTAAAACGCTGGCTCAATTTACCCCAGAACATTTGGCTCACTTTGCCCCATAGCTGCCATTTTGTATCAAACTAGCTAGCTTACCAATTCAGGCTAATATTTAGTTAAATGATTTGGATGGGGTTTTTTTTGCATTGCTAAATCACCAATATGGATTATATATATTTTAGACGTGGGCAAATTAGCTTTGCTGTACCAGTCATTACATCTGTTATGCTCAAAGTTTTACTTCTACTCCTCCCATGTGCTTCTCATATGCACAGTCTGGAATGAGGGGTGGTTCCAAAATATATGGTCACATGATAAAGCCAAGATAAAGGGGGTGGGTCAACTTACCCGCTGGCTCATCTTACCCCACTCCCCCCTACACCACGCCGAGGTTGTTGGGTTTTAAATCTTTGCAGATATAAATCTTCTGCTCTGGTGTAAATCTTTGCAGAATATACACTTCACTGAGATGCCAAACACAAGAAACAACTGAAGCACACTTTGACAGTATCTCAACAGTTCAGTGCCTTGAGCGTCTGGAGCTAGCTAACCGCTAAACTTTGTCTTCTTTTCAGTGGTCAGCACAGTAGTGCACACACGGTTGAAGTCTCACTGGGCTCTATGGGTGCCGTCATTGAGATATCCACCCCGCTCTATCACTCCAGACTGCTTCACCCACTGATGATGAACCTGCACACACCTCAGACAAAGAGCTGTACTGCCCGCACGTTTACCTTACCCTAAACCATTCACCATTAAACTGGACTCTATGATTGAAGTACTAGACAAATATTCATTACTTGTCTTTCTTCATTATTCATTAAGACTACAGATTTGGTCTCAATGATTAATGTCAAGGCCAGATGCTGTCACAACAACTGTTCAGAAAATGTCGAATGATTTTGACATTCATTTTCTCTCCATTATATGTAAATGCCCTGGATGATATTGTAATTATTTTTAATTAATACTTTTATTCAGTTAAGATGCATTAAATTGATCAAAAGTGACAGTAAACCTTTACTATGATATAAAGATGTACATTTATTATGCTCCAAAAGATTTAGATTTCAAATAAATGCTGAAAAAAATGTTTTCAGCATTGATAATCAGAAATATTTCTTAAGTACCAAATCAGAATATTAGAATGATATCTGAAGGATCATGTGACACTGAAGATTAGAGCAATGGCTGCTTGGCCATCATTTTTGAAATATGTAAGGTTTTTTATGTTAAAATATGTTCTCTTCACCCAGTTTATTGTTCCTTGATTGATTTCTTTATGCCATTCTCCCCCAAAAGTGTAAACTTTGAGTCTCCCAGACACCATCAAAACACTGAAGTGGTCCACTCAGATCTGTCAATCTCTTTCAGCTCAGCCTACAGTGTGAGTTTGGGGCGTGGCTACTGATGAAGAGGTCAACGCGAACGCTGTAACTCGCTTTAATAGACGCTTCAATACAGCATCATCATGCACCCAATCAGAAAGACAGATGTTCCAGTTTATATTGTGTACTTTGATGTGTCCAACGTCAACAGTTGTGGCACATCATGTCAAAAAATGTGCCCGGTGCAGATATGTTTGGTGTGTGTATTATAAATAAGACGCTCTAGACTCTATAGAGACAGAGCATATTTAGGCCACGCCCACACCGGGGGGAAAAACAATCCAACGCTCTCCATTGACTTTGCAGTGCGTGAGGCTGCATCCTTGTCATTTCGGAATTATGACAAAAAACAGAACAATGTCTAAAAGCTGATATGTGACAAGGTGTACAGCAAACAAGCTAAAAAACACAGAAATAAGTTTTTATAAGCTGTCGACCCAAAAAAACAAGAGTTTAAGGAGCCAAAAGTGGATAAAGGCAGTAAAACGTGACGCTTCAGCAGGAAGAATGGGTACATTTTGGGATCCTGACACTCAGTATGCCTATGTGTGCAGTAAACATTTTGTCACTGTTAAGTCAAATATCCAAATGTCAGGTTTATATATTATATTTACTGTTGCTGATTACGTTCCCCTGTAGTGTGTGTAGTTCTCAGTGTAATATAACGTGTCACGCTCCGTCTCAATGGCCTGAATCCACTTTTTTGTCCTTAAACGCTCGTTTTTTGGGTCAACAGCTTATAAAAACTTCTGGGTTTTTGGTTGTGGGTTTTGTTTAGCTTGTTTGCTGTACACTTTGTCACATATCAACTGTTAGACATTGTTCTGTTTTTTGCTATAAGTCCGAAATGACAAGGAGGCAGCCTCACGCAATGCAAAGTCAATGGAGAGCATTCGATTGCCCCCCCCCCCCCCCCCCGGTGGGCGTGGCCTTCAGATTATGACGCATGTCGCTCTGTCTCTATAGCTTACTCATGACACATAACAACACAGCTAAAAGTATTACTAGCATGTTGGACCTGCTATTAAAAGTAGTCTACTTTTACAAGTTGAGACATTTGTTACAGCCCTGCCCCTTTTTTAACTAACCTAACCCTAACCCTAGGACAGAGACTCCATGGTGGGCGGGACTGCCCTAATGAAAACAAGCAGCACCTGTGGCAACCTATTTAAGAAGCTCACTCTCTCTCATTTCTGTTTTGTGTCTTTGTTTGAAGAGTGGGTTCTTGAGATTTTGTGTTCCCATTTTGTTTCCACAAACTTCACAAACCCCATTCCCAACTGTTTATTGATTTGTTGTTGTATTGCTATTTTCTATTATTATCTTATTTTTGGACCCTAGACATTATTTGTTTAACTTAAAAAAAAAAAAAATTCTCTTTATTGAAACCCATCTTGTGAAGTGTCCTCTTTATGTTGTGACAAGCACCTGTAAGAGCTTTGTTTGTGATATTTCAGTTGGAGGAAGCGAAAAAACGGCGTTTGCAAAATATGCTTTATTTTTGTAATGCCTCTAGATGATATTTTTTCACATAAATGTGTCATGATTCCAGCCTGTTTCCCTGTCTTGTGAGGATTCTTTTGTTATTTCCTGTCTTATCATGTTTTGTAGTCCTTTGCAGTGATGGGAATAACGGCGTCATAGATAACGTCTCGGTTACGTATGTAACCCTCGTTCCCTGAGGGAGGGAACGGAGACGTACGTCGGAACTGACCGACGAATTGGGATCTGTTTCAGAGACCAATCTACTTCGAGTGTATTAAAAACGAGCCAATGGACATTGGCATGCGGTGCACACATTCCACGCACCGCCCCGCATTGCGGGTATAAATACGGAAGTGGAAGTACCGCATATTGTTTTCAACTGAGGAGCCGAGAAGAGTGGCTCGGGCCTTCAGCTGAAGCACAGCACCTGGCGACGGGACGTACGTCTCCGTTCCCTCCCTCAGGGAACGAGGGTTACATACGTAACCGAGACGTTCCCTTTCAGTCGGTCACGTTCGACGTACGTCGGAACTGACCGACGAATTGGGATCCCTACCAAAACGCCAGGGATGCTGGCCCTTCCAGCGCCCTGCCTGAGCTCGCTGGACCACTCCTAAGTTGGAGTGGGAGTCAGGGCTCCCGGCAGGGAAGGACAGTCACTGCTGTTCCTGCAAGACCCACTCAGCGTGACTATTGGATAACGCTGGGAAAGCGTGCCCGTCTCGGGAGATGGTACGCTGCGGAGCCACATCCTTCAATGGAAGGAGAGGTGGAAATACGCATCAGGACTAACCTCCTAGGGTAGTGCAACTATGGAAAATCTCTGGGGTGGACCCAACCTGATCCCAGGGGGGGAAGAACACATCCCAGAGATGACAGAGCGGGCTCTGTCGAGGGAAAGACACGGGGCTAACCGAGCAGGGTAGCAGATACCGTGGAGAATACACATATGGGGTAGCCGTGAGGGGACCGCAACATATGGAACCCAGCCTACACACACGTTCCACAAGCATACGGGTGCAGGCCTGGCGCCAGACGGCCGCAACGTCTGGCACCGCAGGGGTGACGGAGGAACTCACAGGGTTAGCCGTTTCCGGGGAACACAACTGGAGCAAGAATAGACGCACGTATCCGGCCCGGAGGCGGGAGTGGCGTTGCAAGCCGACACTAGAACGGGTACTTAGCGCTACTGGCCCTGGGGGGCGAGGATGCGGGAAGATACCGGCTCTACACGGAGGCTATAAAATCTAGCGAACGTGTTAGGTGTCGCCCAGCCCGCAGCTCTACAAATGTCTGTCAGCGAGGCACCTTGAGCCAGCGCCCAGGATGAAGCAACACTCCTTGTTGAGTGTGCTCGCACCCCGAACGGGCAAGGTACGTCTTGGGACTGGTAAGCCAAGACAATGGCATCCACTATCCAGTGGGCCAACCTCTGCTTGGAGACAGCCTTTCCCTTCTGCTGACCTCCGTAACAGACGAAGAGCTGCTGTGAGGATCTGAAGCTTTGAGTCCGGTCAACGTAAGCGCGAAGAGCGCGGACGGGACATAAAGCTAGGGCTGGGTCTGCCTCCTCCGAAGGCAGCGCTTGCAGGTTCACTACCTGGTCCCGGAAGGGAGTGGTAGGAACCTTGGGCACATATCCAGGCCGGGGTCTCAGGACAACGTGAGAGTTGGCCGGCCCGAATTCTAGGCACGATTCGTCGACCGAAAGCGCATGCAGGTCCCCTACCCTCTTGATTGAGGCCAATGCGGTCAGGAGGACTGTCTTCACGGACAGGATTTTTAGCTCGACTGACTGCAAAGGCTCAAATGGAGGACCCTGGAGTGCTCTAAGCACCAGGGCTAAGTCCCAAGAGGGTAACGAGGTAGAACGAGGAGGATTTTAGTCTCCTCGCACCTCTGAGGAACCTGACGATTAAGTCGTGCCTACCTACGGATTTACCGTCTACTGCATCGTGATACGCCGCTATTGCAGCGACGTACACTTTGAGGGTGGAGGGAGACAGCCGCCGCTCCAACCCATCCTGCAGGAAGGAAAGCACGACGTAATCGAACACTTCCGGGGGTCTTCCTGGCGGGAAGAGCACCAACGACGAACAGGTTCCACTTCAGAGCATAGAGGCGCCTCGTAGAGGGGGCTCTAGCTGAAGCGATGATGTCTACCACAGCTTGCGGTAGGCCATCTAGAACCTCCGCGTCCCGTCCAGGGACCAGACATGGAGTTTCCAGAGGTCTGGACGCGGGTGCCATAGAGTGCCCCGTCCCTGAGAAAGAAGGTCCTTCCTCAGGGGAATCGGCCAGGGAGGGGCTGTCGCGAGGAGTGTGAGTTCGGGGAACCAGGTCCGGTTGGGCCAATAGGGCGCAACTAACAAGACCTGCTCCTCGTCCTCCCTGACCTTGCACAGGGTCTGTGCAAGAAGGCTCACTGGGGGAAACGCATATTTGCGTAGGTCCCGGGGCCAGCTGTGCGCCAGTGCATCTATGCCTAAGGTACCTCCGGTCAGGGAGTAGTACCACTGGCAATGGGTCGACTCCGGGGAAGCAAACAGGACTACCTGCGCAACCCCAAAGTGGTCCCATATCAGCTGGACGCTCCGGGGGTGGAGTCGCCATTCGTCCGGAGGTGTCGACTGGCCAGAGAGCTCGTCGGCTGTCTGGTTCAGCGCACCTGGAAAGTGAATAGCACGAAGTGACCTCACAAACTTCTGACTCCACAGGAGGAGATGGCGGGCGAGCCGGAGCATGCAACGGGAGCGTAGACCACCCTGACGGTTGATGTACGCAACGGCCGCAGTGCTGTCCGAACGGACCAGTACGTGTGCGCCCTGGAGCGGTTTCTTGAACCGGGCCAGGGCAAGACGTACTGCCAGAAGCTCTAGGCAATTGATATGCCAACGTAGTTGGGGTCCCGTCCACAGTCCCGAACCTACGTGCCCGTTGTACGTGGCCCCCCAACCCGTGGAAGAGGCATCCGTGAAGACCACAGCATGCCTCGACACCTGTTCTAAGGACACACCGGCCCGGAGAAACGAGGGGTCAGACCACGGGTTGAAGGTTTGGCGACAGTAAGGAGTCACTGGGACCCGGTACTGACCGCTGTGCCACGCCCATCTCGGGACTCGGTCGTGTAACCAGCGTTGAAGCGGCCTCATATGGAGCCATCCGAGCGGCGTTACCGCGGCTGCGGATGCCATATGCCCCAGGAGCCTCTGAAAAAGTTTCAGTGGGGCCGCTGTCCTGCCATTGAACGTATTCAAGCAGTTCAACACTGACCGGACGCGCTCCGGAGTGAGGCGCGCCGTCCGGCTGACCGAATCCAGCTCCATACCGAGACAAGAGATCCTCTGCGTGGGACAGAGTTTGCTCTTCTCTCGGTTGACCCGAAGTCCCAACAGGCTGAGGTGACTGAGCACCATGTCCCTGTGTTCGCACAACTGCTCCCGAGACTGGGCGAGAATAAGCCAGTCGTCAAGATTGTTGAGTAAGCGAACGCCGCGTTCTCTGAGCGGAACAATGGCTGCCTCTACGCCTTTCGTGGAGACGCGAGGCGACAGGGACAGCCCGAAGGGCTTCAGGTCGATCGCTGCGAACCAATCTTGGGGACGGATGCACTGAAAATTGCGTTTCTGCATTAACATCTTGAACGGGAGCTTGTGCAGGGCCCGATTCAAAATGCGCAGGTCCAAGATTGGTCTTAACCCACCACCTTTCTTGGGTACAATGAAGTAGGGGCTGTAGAACCCCAACCTCATATCGGCTGGAGGAACCGGCTCGATCGCGCCCTTCGCCAGCAGGACATCGATCTCTGACCGCAAGACATGGGCATCCGAGCTCCACACTGAGGTGAAGAGGATGCCCCTGTACTTGGGAGGCCGGCGTGCGACGAATCGCATAGCCGAGTCTGATGGTACAGATGAGCCAGCATGACGGTCCGGGGAGGCCTTTTAGCCAGGCCCCCAGAGACCGAACAAGCGGGATCATCGGCACCACAGACGTACCCGGGGTGAGGCAGCGAGGTGGAGCACTCAGACCCGACTCGGGAGGCCCGGAGGCGGCCCGGAGTGTTGTCTGAGTACTCCAGGTGGGGCAGAGTGTGGGTGAGAAGGCCCGGGGGCGTCCTCGGTGCCCACACTGCTGCCCCCTGGCGAAGGGGGAGAGGGGAGGAAAGGAGTGGCAAGGCCCGGGGGCGTCGCACACTGCCAACCTGACCCTCTCAGAGCCCAGGGAGGGAGGAAACTGCTCTGAGAATGTGGGTACCGCTGGACTCCGGAGAGCCAGCGGCAGGACCGAACCGAAAAAATATTCTCCCCCCGGTCCTCCTCCGGGGGAGGGAGGGGTGCGGACACCTTCTCCCCGAGCAGCTTGCCATCTCGCTGGGCTGCCCGTTCCAGGGCCGCTCGCCCATGTGCTTGCTAGCGGACTCGCGGTATCCTGGACGGGTTGGGCACATCCCCTGCGCCCGGCCACCTGCTGCCCGGGTGGAGGCTGCTGCTTGGCTTAGCAGGGGCGGAGGCGGACGCAGGGGGGGCACCCTCGGCGACAAGCAGATGGAGGTGCTGCAGCCGACGACTGGGTGGAGGCAGCAGCTAGTCGTCGGGGCAGGATGTTTTTTTTTTTTTTTTTTTTAAACCTCCATCCACTTCTGGGCCACCGAGAACTGCTGGGCGAGTTCTCGACAGCGTCGCCGAAGAGGCTAGCCTGACAGACAGGGGCGTTGAGGAACCGAACTCTGTCAGGCTCACGCATATCTGCCAGGTCTAGCCCCAGCTTCCTGGACCACTAACGTGGACATCGCCTGACCCAGGGAGCGTGCAGTGACTTCTGTCACCCGGAGAGCGAGGTCCATCACTGCACGCAGTTCCTGCATAACCCCTGAGTCAAGACTACCCTCGTGCATGCAGGAAAGAGGGTAGTGAGAGAGCGAAAAAATTCATACAGATTATGGCCCTTCTGGCGTTCCATATTTTGACACCAAAAGCTCCACACTGCTAAATTCTTCCAATGCACATCCAGGCAGCCACCCTGGAAGGCATGGCTGTCAACACTGAATCTGATTCAGCATGAGCACACACTATTATAGTGGGAAACTCAGCGTCATCATCTCCAGCGCATAACAGCCCTCTCTCCGATGCAGCAATTGACATCTGTCCTCTGCCAGAGCCACAAATGAAATGCTGGGTCCCCCTTTTTTTTTCTTTTTTCTTTTTTTTTTTTAAAAAGGACCAGCAATCCCATCTGGGCTACCAGCAGGCATGAGAGACAGTGGGCGTGGCCGCCAGACTCGACGGCACACGGCACGCTGAACGCTCAAGCCCCTATTAAAGGGGCAGGACGAACAACGCGCCGACGTGGCCATGTCCCCATGCGAAAGCAATCTCACATGTTTATATGTGAGAGAGATCGTGGCCGTCAAATGAGGACAGGAAACAACCGCATCCAGAAACACACGGTTTGAATGACATCTTGAAAAAGACGCAGGGTCAAACCGCGTTGCTCTTTTAGTGATAGAGAGAAGAGAGAACCGCTCCAACAAGTGCCGAGGCACACAGGGGAATAGCCGCGGCTCACAGTGGTTTAAAGGTGCAAGCCCACTGTAAGCACTCAGAGGAAACGCCCAGCGAACCGACAGATTTCTTCTGCTCGCGACCACCGCTGTAAAGCGCCGTCACACCGACACTGGAACAGGTAAGCTGATCTTCTCGTAGAGACTCGTTTAGTTTGTGTAAACACACTCTTCGTAGGAACATGTAATGCTCGGCTCCGAAGTTGAAAGCAATATGCGGTACTTCCACTTCCGTATTTATACCCGCAATGCGGGGCGGTGCGTGGAATGTGTGCACCGCATGCCAATGTCCATTGGCTCGTTTTTAATACACTCGAAGTAGATTGGTCTCTGAAACAGATCCCAATTCGTCGGTCAGTTCCGACGTACGTCGAACGTGACCGACTGAAAGGGAAATGGCGTTACTAACGGAATTATTTTTTCAGTAACGAGTAATCAAACAAATTACTGTTTCTCCCGTTACAACACCGTTAGCGTTACTGAGAATAAAATGCGGCGTTACTATAATTGAGCTCACTGAAGCGGTTTTCATCCAAACAGGCTCTCTGTCAGTCGGACCGGCAACGTTTATCTTTCTCAGGTTGGTTGGTGTGTGTGTGTGCGGGCGTGCGTGCCATGCGTTTTGGGGGGGAGGGGTACACATAACTGATGATGATTGGTGGGTGGGAGACAAGGTTGAGGTTGATAGGTTGAGTTCACACACACACGCACAAGCATATGCACAGTCATACACACCAACGACCAGGACGAGTCAGAACGATGATTAGTCCAACGACTTCAAAGGTAGCTTTCGCAAACTGGAAGTATAAGTGCTACTTTTCCCTCGTTGAGGTGAAAGGTGAGAATGTTTAATGTAACGTGCAACTTATGTCCAGGAAGAAAGAGTCTCTCCACGGCGGTGGCAAGTAATTCTAATCTAATAAAGCCTCACATCATCACATGCCGCCACAACATGAGTGGCCCTGAAAGTCCATAAAAAGTGCATCTGTCCGTCAAATAACTGCTCCACACAGCTCCGGGGTGTTAATAAAGGCCTTCAAAAGCAAATCGACGCGTTTGTGTAAAATTTTTTTCATATTGTTAACTTTATCAAGTAAACTTTCGACCGACCGCCTCCCTGTTCAATTTACGGAAAAATTGTTGAAAGTTCCGATCGAAAGACTAACATGACCAGGTCCGCTCGTCATGACGTCATGAACGCATCTTGAGTTTCACTGTCAACATTCAACACTTTTCCATGGAATGCGGTCGGTCGAAAGTTTACTTGATAAAGTTTTAAATATGAATATTCATACACAAACGCATCGATTCGCTTCAGAAGGCCTTTATTAACACCCCAGAGCCGCGTGGAGCAGTTATTTGACGGACAGATGCACTTTTTATGGACTTCAAAAACAGAGCAAATATGAACCATTGTTCTAATACTTGGATTAGCTTGGACTTTTGTAATATAACTCAGATTTTATTCGTTTGAAAGAAGAATGTCATATACACCTAGGATGACTTGGGGGTGAGTAAATTATGGGCTAATTTTAATTTTTGGGTGAACTATTCCCTTAAGAACTGAAATGTATATTTGTTTATTTTTCGCATTCATTATTTGTTTATTTATGTGTTTCTTTTATACAGTATAACTGGTGATGCTTGACTGCATGATAGACTTTACAAAGCTCTGCAGCGGAGATTTTGTTATCCTTAGGTGATGTTGCTTCTCGAAAAAAATGACCTAAGGGAAGATGTACTTTTCCGTGCTGGTATGTCGGTCAATGGCGGCTTTCCCTTGACTACTAACGTCTCTACTGCTTTTTGATATAAATTCACGCTCTTTTGTCCATTCCGGATTAATGACATCTGAGGTTTCGGCATGTTAACGTTATGATATGACGTAGCCAACATGTTGTGGAGGCTTGTTTACATGTTTAACCAATGGTATATCAGATATTGCTATGCATCCAATAAAGATTCTAGAGCAGGTTTTTTTTTTTTATAGGCCGATTCAGCGCAACTCCAAAAAGGAGGACAAATGAGTGTCGGGCTTGAGGTTGTGCCGGACAGGGGGCTTAAAATTCGGACTGTTCGGCCAAAATCCGGACATATGGCCACCCTAGTGTCTATCATTTACAAAAGTTCTTGGTTGTAACCCCTCATCCTTTCTCTCGCTCCATTTCGGATATTAGGACAGTGAGATCTCCCCCACTAGCCACTGTCAGTTTGTCAGATCTCATTAGTCATGATCTAACAAACTGGTAATCAAAAGGTGCAAATCAGTAGCCCACATCTTCACTTCACTCCAGTGGAAAATGTCAGGTGAAAGACACCACAGAGGATCCAATGCCCATTGTGAGCTGAGCTCTGTGAGGGCGGGCCGTGATTTCTCTGCGCTAGTTTTCAGTAGCGCCCGGTGTGTTATTGATCCCCCATTGATTTAATCAGTAGCCTTGTCACATTGTTACAAAGAAACCCTGGAAACCCAGCTAAGATGAAAGCAATTTACTTTGACATAAGGAAGATTGCAGGCTAATGCGAGATTTATTCTTGGTTTTACTAGATTTATATCTAGCCCTGGTCGTAATGGTTCAGCTCTTGTTTAGAAGGGGCAACCAAAACCATTTCAAGGCAAGTGTGAATGAATGAATGCTTAGAGTTGAAAGCATGTTTGATATTTGTTGTATATCATTTGCATTTTTTCAGCCAAGGGATCTGTTAAAATGAGATTTTAGGAAAAAACACACTGAATTACAGTGGCAGAAGGACGCTCTGTGTGTCTTTTGAGTGTTTGAAAGTTAGAAATTATTAATATTCAAAATGCAATCAATGTAGATCATTGAATGACATCATGATATTTATGAGCAGGTTTTTCTAAATGGGTGAATTTCACTACTATATTGTTACAAATTACAAACTGTATTGCTTGTTCTTAGTTTTGTTTTCATGGTTTGTATTAATTAGGTTCCTGTGTCCCTCCTTCACTTGTGTTGTCATGGTTACTATGTTATTCGTTTGTTTACTTCAGCTTTGTTAAATTAATTCTGCCATATTGCTGTCACCTGCCAACTACCACCACCCTGTGGACCTCCCAGACCCCTCAGGACTTGACTGGAGGGAGGCCATTATCAGATGTCTGGAGAGAGTCTGTTCCAGTTGTTTTCAGCCAGACCCAGAGCCCAGCCTACCACCACCCTTGACCGCGGTGACTACGCTAGAGCCCCCCGCAGACGGAGAGCGACCGCCCGCCGCGATGAGTGAGCCAGAGCATGACGAGGAAAGGACAGCACCGACCATCGCCCTGGAGTCTGACCAGGGGTGTGAGCCAGCGACATCAGTGGCAATGGGGATACTGGTGGAATTGGACATTGAGGACTGGCTGATCAATTTGGACACAAAGGTACTGGCTCCCACCCTGTATTATCAGCTTGTTCTTTCATCATTGCTGTTTCAAGACAGCAGTGAAACGGTTTCATCGACCTGTTGGGAATTGGAATTACCGTCATTGATCCTGTCAGGCTTACCTCTGTCACCTTCGCAGTAAAGTTTAGCCAATCCTCCAGCCCCGCTTCAGCTGGATGTGAAGCCTCAGGTCGAGCAATCACCAGCCTCACCTGAGCGTGTGGATCCTTTGGCTTCGCATCCGGCCTCTGATTCCTTCGCTCCACCTCGGCTCGTCGACCTGTCGGCTACGCCTTGGCTCCTCCCACCCTTGGCTCCACCAGAAACCCTCGATCTTGCGACTTCACCAGGTTCTCTCGTCCCATTGGCTCCACTTCAGTCAGTCGTGACTCTACTTTTGCCACAGACTTACGAGCCTTCCACTGCACTCAGTCCCTCCACCCTTCCAGCTACAGTGGGTTCCTCCATCCTTCAAGCTCCGCCTCTTTCCTCCGTCACACCGACTCCGCCTCTGTCTCACCGGCTCAGTCCTCTGGCACTCTGGCTTCACCTCAGACGCTCGTTGCTGCAAATCTGCCTAGGTCTCCAGTGCCAGCAGTGTCGCTCAAGTACATCAGCTCTCCGCCTGAGCCCTGGGATCCATCGGCTCCTTCTCTGTTGGTGTCGCACAGATGTCATCAGCCCTGTCAACACCTTGGCTCCTCCCTCCCTTGAGTCCGCCGTGGGCTGTTGTCACTGCTAGGCTCTGGGTCTGCATCAGTGAGGGTTTCGTTGTCCTCCTGTCCTCATCCCTCTGCCGTTTCCTCTGACCATCCCTTCACCATCCTCCTCCTAAGCCGCCTCCTTCTCCTCTTCACGCCGCAAGGCCTTCTGGGAAGTGTCGTAATGTTACAAATATTCAGTTTTGTTTGTTCTTGTTTTTGTCTTCATGGACTTTTAGTTTGTATTCATTAGTTTCTTACGTTCCTTTGTTCTTTTCCCGCTTGTCTTCTGTTGTCATGGTTACTATGTCATTAGTCAGTTTAGTCAGCGTGTTTACATTAATGACCTTGTTTGTCAGCATACTTAAGTTCAGCCTTTTCCTGTGTGTAGTGTTCGGTCTCCTTTGCGTTAAAGGGGTGGTAAAACACATTCTTTTGAAGGCTTGTCTGTGTTTGTGGGGTGCACTGTAACATGTGTTCATGCTTCGTTTTAAAAAAAATTGCCTTATTTGTCATATATTTGACCTTTATTCTACACTGCTCTGTCCCTCCTTGTAAAACGGTCTGATGCTTTCCGGGTTGTATGAAGCCAGTCCCTCAAAAATACGCAGTGGGCTCAGATTGGTTAGCTGGCCCAGTGTGTTTTGATTCGCTAACCGCAGTGCACGTCGGAAACGTCACGCCCCTTACCGGAGGCTGTTCAGTATTAGAAACAACGGCGTCAATAAAACCATATGAGCTCGAATCAGACCCAGAACATTTGAGTGAAGATGATCGAGCAGAACCTGTTCAGTCCTCGAGAGTAAAGACTGCGGATCTATAATGATTGCTACTGAATGGCACTTTAACTTTTGTATTTTTAGAACGATTATAGCCAAATATCTGTCGCAAGAACTAACGTTAACCCAAAACGAACACTAAGCACTGACTTTAGTAAGTTAGCCAAATCACACACAGAACCATGTTTAGCATGCCTGAAGATAAACAATACATAAAAGCTCTAATCAAAGAATCATTTACACTAATGCCAGGTTCGCTGTTGAGATTTTAACGTTAATGTTTGTAACGTTAGATGTTCGTCGGATAACGTTAAGTATGAATGAGCATTTAACAGACTGGTTTGCAGAACAGCGTTGTCATCTGTTTACTTCCTTGCTACAACCTATTACAGGAAAACACATCGATGAAAAATAAATCAGACTTACAGGTTGTGGCCCGTAAACAGCTTCTGTTTGTAAATCCAGCTTTCAGGACAAGCCGTTGTGCATATCCTGTATTGAACTCGCGAAGTTTGTGGAAGTTTGTGTTGTCCTCCGTGAAATGTGCAGCGCGCGTCATGCATCCACGCACTGGCAGTGTTTTTTTCACGCAGCTGACGTTTTGCAAATCTGGCATTGAAATCGCGAAGACGGTGGATGTTTTCCTCTGTTAGATGTGCTTAGATGTTAGATCTCCTCTGCAGGGAGCCCTGCGCGCGCCTGATTCCCCGCTGACTCAAACACACGTGCATATAACATGCTGTATGTTAAACGCTCTGCAACGCACCCCCATCCCTATGAAGGCTGAACAGAGCAAGTACCCCAGACCTGCAATCCGGATGAATATAACAGCGTTTCCTCGGCATCGCGGCAACAACACTCCAGCCTACTAACCACAACAGCGCCGCGATACAAAATGCCCCCCCCCCCCCTATTTAATATTCTCGGAGGAGGGGTTTATGTAAATATTGAGCCTGGTGATGTCAGCAAGCCCTGGAGGAATGTGTGTAGTCGCCTACTGGCCGTTTGCTGTAGTTCTTAGAAACTGATTTCTTTAAAAGCAAATATCTCCCTTTGCTTTAAACTTTGAACGTTGTAACTTTGCAGATGTTGTTTATGCTCAAGCAGCAACATTACACGCTAGCTAAAGTTAGAATAGTGAAATCGTGGTTTACCACCCCTTTAAGTCGTATGCAACTTCCTTTTGTTCTGTGTTACACTGTGGTTGACTATTAAAGACTTGTTTTGAACTTTATCCTTCTTCGTCATCTGTCTGTGCGAATTAAAAATACAAATGAAAAATATTTTAGTGCTACTACAATGTTTTGCATTGTGAACTTATTTTCATGTCATGCACATTTAGAGCATCACAGTCAAAATTATGTTTTTTTTCTTTTTTTGCAAAAAAGTTATTAAAGTTTGAATGGGGGGAATGTCATTATGCAATCGCGCGTGACATTCACTTCACAACAGATGCAAATTTGCGTCATGGGAGGGGCTTCTGCCAGCGGCTCGTCTCGTTGAGAAATGGCTGACATTGGCTGTGTTTTTTGTTAAAATTCTACTGTTAATGTGTGACAAAACGTAGTTTTAAAACTTGTACAGGCGATAATGTAGTTGTTTAAAGCTCAAATTGGTGGTTTATTTATAAAAAGAGTGCCTATTTGAACATTTTATCTGCCGTTTTTGGAGTTGTGAGCTCCAGTGGATCAGCAGCGTTCAGCGCTCATTTACCCCGGCGAGAGCAGCCTTTCCTCTGCCAGTCCTTCTGTCGTCTGCCGCTGGCTCTGATGTCTCTGTGGAGTCTCGAGCTATAATTCGTCTTGTGTAGATTTAACGGCCGATCTTTGGTCTCATGGATCTATAATTTGTTCCCTGGCAAATCGTTTAGGCTGAGGGCAAAGTGAAGTTTCATTACTTTTTTATTTTTAGGCTATTAAACTTTACGTTACCGTTGTAGCCGACTAGCACTGACTTTGAATGTTTGACTGAATTGTTTGCTTTTTTTCATGTATAGCTTATTATACCTTTTACTTATACTTTTGTATTATTGATCATACATAAATTTGCATTTAACAAAAAGAGACTGGGTTGTGTTTCATGTTATCACAGTGATAATCATATGCACACTTGTCTGAACGAGATATTAATGTATGATTAATATAAACCAGATTTTCTCCTCATTGTTGTCACTACTAGAGCAAGCTCCTGATTGGTTAACGCGGCGCGAATATCCGCCAAAGTTCAGATTCTTCAACTCGGGTGATTCACGCATCAAGCGCTCAATTCGCGCCGTGTCATTTGCGTCCGGTGTGAACGCACCATAAGGCCTAGGTTTAAAATACATGTAGGGACTAATGAACATAACATGAAACAGGTGTGTAACTCAAATCAGAAACCATGGAAACTGATGGTAGTACATTTGAACAGGAACATGGAAAACAAACAAACAAACACAAACTAAACAAACATACTAAATTCATTCAATTAAATTAAAATTAAAAATGCACACACACACATTCAGTGACATTCAAGAATTCGAATAGGCCTAATTAACAAAAACATTACAAACTGTCAACTCCTATCAGTGATCAGGAGGCATCACCTCTGGAGCTCCTCTTGTGCTTTAACTCCTCATCACTTCCCATGTTATAACTCTGTCCTTAATCAAGGTTTCCCATTATGGCTTTGGATGCACTGATGCTTCATACTTGGTGAGCATTGGGCCTGTTGAGGATTAAATATGATCATTATGTTAACTGTTCTGGTTTTTTTTCTGATAATGAAGCCGTGGCTGGGCTAGACCCACCTCATGAGTAGCCAATGAAATTTTGCCATAGAACGTTGGTTGAAATAGAATGAAATAAAATAAAATGTGCTGCTATTACCATTTAGATTGTGCGGTCAGCCCACAGGCAGGATACATGTACAAGTAAATAATTGAATTTGCACACCCTTGTAGAAAGCCAGGCCTGTGTGGAGACATTCATTTTTTTCCCAATCCCTATTTTCACATTGGCTTATTGTCGTGTTTTCAAGGGCATCGGTCTGGTCCTGCAGGCACCATAAATAATGAAAAGTCAATGGTTAGACTAAAGATGACTCCATTCCACATTTCCCCATCGTGCAAGTCAAATGAAGATAGTGTTCGGAACAAATGAATGTGAGTTTTGCAGATGGTTACTTAGTTGGACTGGTAACCTACAGGACATTGACTACAGCCTCTTAGACCAGCATAGTAACTGTGTACATGCTAATTCAACAATTACGTTGTGACATTTTTTATGTTCCAATTACACCACTCTATAGAAGAATTATATGAAGAATGATTGCATTTATTGTAAAACACAGGTAAAGGCTTTTTTCCACTATTGGTTTTGTTGCTTAGCTAGTGTCTTTTCACATTTTGAGTCAGAACTGCAGTGGGTTATTATTATCAATGGAATTGTAGATGGCATAAGCCATTCACTACTTTATCTGATGCAGAATTTCTCACACTCGCTACACTGTAAACCCTTATGCTCAAAATAATGAATTGGTTTGATTAGAGCCAACTCAAATTAAACAAATTAGTTCAAGCAAATTCACTTTTAAGTAATTTTTTTAGAACTTTCTTTTTCTTCTGAGTTCATAAAACTGACACATTTTGAGTAATCTGAATTTTTTCATTGTTTTGAGTTGTTTCTTTTAATTTAGCCAAATTAAATTTAACTGAAACTGGGCTGGGATTTCTATTTCCCAGCATGCTTTGCCATGACATTTAAAGGGGGTGGGGGATAATTCTATTTCATGCATTCTCTTTACACTGTTAAAGAGTTGATTATCATGCTAAACATGGATACAATTTCAAAACATAAGTTGGACGAATGACGGAGTATTTCTGGGTCAAATACACTCCTTCAGGATTCGAACAAGTTCCGGAAGGTTTTTTCGAGTATGGCCCTGTATTAGCTCCGCCCACTGCACGCCTGCACGAGTTTAGCTGTTTTCAGAAAGAATCGGTACAGCGTATCTATCTTTTATAAATATGTTAAAACTAAAGACTCTTGGGAGATATGAAGGATGCAGAACTACTCTATTGCTACTGAAACTGAACTGTTTTATGACCCCTTTAAAAAGGAAGAGTAAATGTTAAAATTAAGTGTCATATAATGTTTTGTGTGCAAGATTAATGTTAAATGTCACAAAATAAATGTCTAAATACTCATAAAAGTTTGTTTGATTTAACTAATTTATTTAATTTTGAGTTGGCTCTACTCAACCCAATTCATTGTTTTGAGCGTTAGGGTTTACATTGTGTTTTGCTATGCTAGTTTAGAATAGTTTCTGTTATGTTGAGTTGGTTACCTTCATGGTTACTCATTCTGCAAGTGTTAAAACATTTTGTTACCAATTAGCAAAGTAGCATTTATTGAATTAGCTTGTTAAAGCTAGCCAAGTTTCCACTACTAAAAATATTAACGTTGATCATTTTCAAGTTAAATGTATGAATTAGCTGTGCTTGATAAATTAGGCCCATTAGCTCTTTCCCCACCATTGACAAAATTTCTTGGCTTTCAAATTATTTCATGTTTTCACTGTTATACGGTAGGGGGCGCTATTACACATCTCCTGATCAAAACACAGGCACAAAAAGCATAAACAAGTGATAAAAGCATTGCTTATGCACGTTGTCTTTGGAAATAAGTTTAATGTCAAAATGTAGTTTTTTTGGTTAAACTCACCCACATTTAAGTGATCATAAAAAATGAAGCCGGAATAAAAAAATATGATTATTTTTAAACTAAATTTGTGATAATCTTTTCTACCCTACGTAACGAATATGGCTTCTCAAATGAAAAAAGAAATGTAGGCGGGACTTGTTTTTGTCCATTGGGAACTGACTGGGTCATTGCTGTGGTCTCATGTGAGTGACAGGTTGCTGGAGGGGAGAGGTTATTGAGCCGGTTATGTTGTTATGAAATAATAATGATGTGCACAGATAAATAATTTATAATAAACTGTAATATTCCATAAAAAATAAGAATTCTCATTTGAATTTCATGGTGACGTTTAAGTCAGACTCATTTTGCCAGCCGCCACTAACCAGGATTTGGAACCAGAACTACATATGTGATCCAAAACTTTGCCCAACACATTTTTGTCAGTTTAGAAAATTACTCCAATAAAATGTTGGCATTTCATAAACTGTTTTATGTTTGAATAGTTTGCATAGAAAATTATGCACTTTTGACCTGTTAGACATACTATTCATTAATATTCTTTGGTCTCTATTGTGCACATACTTTTGCAAAAATCTGATAAAAATGTGTTCAGACAACAAACAACATATTCTGTTGGATTTTTGCTGCCTGTCTAAAGTCTTCCAGACTTTAGTTACTGCGAGAGCTGAATTTGACCTTCTGACTGACATGTCCTATAAGACTCAGTGTGCAGAATCTATACGAGCGAGCTGACACTGCATCTTCAAAATAAATAAATAAAAACACAACAAATAAATTAAAGAGAGAGAAAGCATAAGAGCTCTGCCTTCAAAACATGTCTCTGAGCATGAGCACGAGTGTGTCTTCCAGCGTCCTATGCTATCATTAATAACAGTCCCCTGTGAAGCCATTTATTGCACATCCCATTCATCATTGTCCTCTCAAAAATAATACTGTGTCCTCCAGAGATTTCTGCCCCACTGGGGGATTTAGACATCTGTGTGGTTTGCCCTTTGGTTCCTCCTGAATTTCTCATGCAGGTTCCTGTGGGGCGGAATGGACCATGAGTTCAAATACAATGATAATGCACGACACTTAATACTGTATTAGTGATGTGCTATTCCCATATGACTCTAAAGCAAATACGGTTTTGTATAATAATTACATTTCTCTGTTTGAGCATCACAACCATTGCTGAGAGTTTCGCTGTGAGGAATGGGGTGTGTGATTAAAAAATACAAATAAGTTAATAATTAAAATGGCAGTGGGTAACAAAAATTTGAAATGTTTTCCTTCTTCTTTGAGCCGTGTTTCTTTTTCTTATCCAATAGTATTTTGTTAATTTTTAAGGATAAGTCTTACTATATATTGGTAGATTTCTCTAAAACAAGACATGTACATTTATAATCATATATATATATATATTTTTTATTATTTTATTTGAAAAAAATGGCTGTGCTGCAAAATCAGAGAGTGCTTAAAACAGAATTTCACTGATCAATATTATTGGGAAAAAATGCAATGTTACTGTAATTACTTTATCATCTGTTATATTGAACAATGTTATCTCGTATTTCACTCTTAATAGTCTGTTTTTGAAATGCATTCTATCTACCACTATTCACACTTTCTATCTCTTTAACCAGAACTATTGTTACATTCAGTCCTTTTGTTCAAACTATGTCCCGATGGCGCCGCAAGCTCATAAGGCTTCACTGTCAGAAGCAATCCATACATGAAATAAATATATTAGAAAACGTAATATTTTGCTGATTGTTTAATAATTGTTTAAGGCCATTTCACGATTTCAATCATCATACAGTATCCAGCCCTCCCTCCCACCCACCCAACCAACCAAGCAACCATCCAAACAAACAAACAAAGCAACCAACCAACCAATTAACCAACTAACCAAACAACCAACTATCCAACTAACCAACCAACCTACCAACCAACCAATTAGCCATCGAACCAACCAACCAACTAACAAACCAAGCAACCATCCAACTAACAAACCAAGCAACCAACCAATTAACCATCCAACCAACCAACCAACCAACCAACTAACCAAATAACCAACCAACCAATTAACCATCCAACCAAATAACAAACCAAGCAACCAACCAACAAACAAACAAACCAAGCAACCAAACAACTAACAAAACTAGCAACCAACCAATAAATCAACTAACCAACCAAGCAACCAATCAACAAACCAACCAAGCAACCAACAAATTAACCAACCAAACTACCAATCAAATTAACCAACCAACTAACTAAACTAAACAACCAAACAACAAATTAACCAACCAACTAAACTAACCAACAAACAAATTAACCAACCAACCAACTAACTAAACTAACCAATTAACCAACCAAATAAACAACCAACCAACAAATTAACCAACCAACTAAACTAACCAATTAACCAACCAACAAAATAACCAACCAACCAAAAATATAACCAACCAACTAACTAAATGAACCAATTAACCAACCAACCAACAAATTAACCAACCAACCAAATAAACTAACCAACCAACTAAACAACCAACCAACAAATTAACCAACCACCTAACAAAACTAACAAATTAAACAACCAGCTAAGCAACAAACCAACAGATTAACCAACCAACTAAACTAACAAACAAACCAACAAATTAACCAACCAACTTACTAAACTAACCAATTAACCAACCAACCAACAAATTAACCAACCAACTTACTAAACTAACCAATTAACCAACCAACTAAACAACCAACCAACTAAACTAACCAACCAACTTACTAAACTAACCAATTAACCAACCAACTAAACAACCAACCAACCAACCAACCAACTAAACTAACCAATTAAACAACCAACCAACTAACTAACTAACTAAACAACCAACCAACAAAATGAACCAACCAACTAACTAAACTGAACAACAGATTAACCAACTAACTAAACTAACCAACCAACAAATTAACCAACCAACTTACTAAACTAACCAATTAACCAACCAACTTAATAAACTAACCAGTTAACCAACCAACCAACTAAACTAACCAATTAAACAACCAACCAACTAACTAACTAACTAAACTAACCAACCAAGCAACCAACCAACAAAATTAACCAACCAACTAACTAACTAAACTAAACAACAGATTAACCAACCAACCAACCAACCAACCAACTAACTAAACTAACCAACCAACCAACCAACAAATTAACCAACCAACTTACTAAACTAACCAATTAACCAACCAACTTACTAAACTAACCAGTTAACCAACTTACTAAACTAACCAGTTAACCAACCAACTAAACAACCAACCAACCAACCAACTAAACTAACCAATTAAACAACCAACCAACTAACTAACTAAACTAACCGACCAACCAACCAACCAACCAACCAACAAAATGAACCAACCAACTAACTAAACTAAACAACAGATTAACCAACCAACCAACTAACTAAACCAACCAACCAACCAACAAATTAACCAACCAACTTACTAAACTAACCAATTAACCAACCAACCAACAAATTGACCAACCAACTTACTAAACTAACCAATTAACCAACCAACTAAACAACCAACCAACCAACCAACCAACTAAACTAACCAATTAAACAACCAACCAACTAACTAACTAACTAACTAAACTAACCAACCAACCAACCAACCAACCAACCAACCAACCAACCAACCAACCAACAAAAATTAACCAACCAACTAACTAAACTAAACAACTAAACAACCAACCAACAAATTAACCAACCAACTAACTAAACTAACCAACTAAACAACCATTCAACCAATCAACAAATTAACCAACCAACTAACTAAACTAACCAATTAAACAACCAACCAACAAATTAACCAACCAACTAACTAAATTAACCAACTAAACAACCATCCAACCAACAAATTAACCAACCAACTAACTAAACTAACCAATTTAACAACAAACAATCCAACAAATTAACCAACCAACCAGTTTTTATTGAATTTACTCAATTCATGTGGGTCATACTTTTTTTAGGTTGGAAAATATTTATAGATATGTAGAAATCATATCCCTGATAAATTAGTAATACAATAAGCTCTGTTTGTGTCTTATTTTGCAGCGTAATGCGTGAGGTGGAGCTCAAGTCGAGGCTCTTTCTGCTGTGAGGCCGGTTTCAAATCAAAAGGGTGAAACATAGCAAAGGCTGCAACTGGCCACAGTAATTGTAAATTATTTTTATCAATCAAATCATTTGTGTTCAGTTTTAAATGTAATTTAAGATTTTCTATTTCAATCTCAGCAATATAATTAGTTCCAGGTGGCATCATCCAGGACACAATTTGTTTTTGACATAATACTCGAGAGGGTTGTTGACAGCAGGGCAATACAAAGAAGATGGCAAATAAACTAAGAGCTACTTGCAACCGCCTTTTCACTGCCTGCACACCTCCAGTGCACAAGGATGCTGATGTTGAGAACAGCACAAAACACATCAGCACATTCCCTGCTCTGTCTCATTTGCTGTCTTGTGCACCTCATGAGCCAAATGCCAGTGTACATGCAGAGGACAAATTTCCAGCTTTCGCTCAGCACTCTACACACTGCCAAGCTTTCTTCACCTAGTCACTTGTCATTGTGCTGAAGCTTATGCTGCTTCTACACTGGCAGCACAATGCCAGACACTGAATCACAAAATAAACACCTTTAGAACTTTGTTTCTTAAAATATAATTTAGCTTGTTTTTAAGTAGGGATGTGCTGATACAAAATATCTGCGCTGATATAGATTATTCAGAATCACATCAGCCGATGCTGATACTGATAGTTTGGTGGTAATGTCTTGAGCTTTCGTGCTGTAAGGTTTATGCTGTTGAATGCTTGTGCTGCAGACGGTATGATAACTGTCTCTACACACATCACAGTATACGGTATTGCACAATATTTATTCATATTCAGTCAGGCCTACATGTCACTTTTTCTTAAAGAGCACCTATTATGGCATTTAAAATGTTCCAAATATTGTTTTAGAAGTCCCCAACAACAGTTTTGCATGAATGCAATGACAAAAAAGACTTTAGTGTTCTTATAATATGCATTTATTTGTACCTGTTTTGACAGCGATTCTCAAATGATTCCTTTAGTGATTCACTTTTCAAAACCCCGCCTTTACGTGACGCTAATCTGCGGTGATTGGTCCGATGACCCAGTCAGTTGTGATTGGTATAGTCTGTGCAGATATTTTCGGAAACGGAACGCCCAGCAAAGTCTTATAGTGACAGTAATTTGTTAATATGTGTCAGGAGTTATGAATATGAAAACCGCATCGGTACCGTTTGATTGTAATATGAGCCTCAGCTGATCTCATTCATAAAAAACCTCCTCTATTCTCCTCACGAAGACTCGCGACAAATCAACATCCCTCAGGGCTTTTAGTTCAAAAGTGTGCAGATGAGGAGAAATATTGATAGATTCTCATATGTCTGTGTCAAATTTCTAAACAGAGGAGTATTTTTTATTCAATACTTCCTCAAAATGCGTAGATATAGCCTAATCATGAGCGATGAAGACTCTTATGTGTTGTTTTCAATTCATCCTGGCAGCCGGAGGGCGCTCTGTGCACATGTAGTCCATATATATGGTACAGACAGACGAAGAAGAACCATGTGCCATAATAGAAGTCCATAATAAAAGCTTCCTGAGATCGCGAAACATGCAAATAGAGACATTTGAAGACTAATAAACACACAATCGCGACGATGTATGGTTTGTCTTCAAGCCACTTAGTCTTCAAATGCTCATCCTTGGGCAGATGAAAAAATTTTGCTTTTGAATCGCACTTCAGAACACAGCGTCTCGTCGCCATGATGTTTTCTAGTTTTCACTGGCGTCTCGTGGCCATGATGTTTTCTAGTTCCCATTCAGTCGGTCACGTTCGACGTAAATCGGACGTACCGACGAATTGGGATCACTTCTGGGAGCCCCTATCAGCTTCGAGCTATCTAGAACCGGCCAATGAACAATTGGCGTGCGAGATTTGCATCTCGCGCTCCGCCCCGCACTGCGGGTATAAACAGGAAGCGAGAGCGAATGCACGCTGTCATTCACTTCGGAGCCAAACGGCAGAACGAAGACCACTCAAATTGAGTTCGCTGCTATCAGCAAGACACTACAAAAAAAAAGAGTTTGAAGAACCGGAGAAGAGGAGAAACGCGTGTTGGAGAGACGGCACATTCCAGCGGGACCGCGGAAAGCTCATCAGCTGCCTCTGTGCTACAGAGAAAACTGCTGTTTTCACAGCAACAAATTTCTGTTGGTCTGGTTTGGGCGTTTTCCTGTATTGAGTACAGGCACGGGCTGCACTACAATCCCGTGCGCTGTCGCGTTTCCCCCTGAGTGCTTCAGCACAGAGCGTTTCCTCACAAAAGAGTACACGGGTGACGCTGCGTCTTTTTCAAGATGGCATTCCGCCCGTGCGTTTCTGGATACGGTCGTTCCCTGGCGCCTACTGACGGTCACAATCGCTGTCTCACGTGTTTGGGAAAACAGCATGCTGAGGCGATGTTTGTGGATGACTCATGTTCCCACTGCGGGAACATGACCATCGCGGAACTAAGATCGAGACTCTCCTACCTCCGGGCTGGGGGAGTCCCCTTACCCATCCCACGAACCAGGTCTACCCCTAACCCGGGTGGACCTGCTTCTTTGGATGGCCAGGGTGATCTGAGGATCACGTTTAGGGCAAACCCGCCGAGTGAAACTCCGCAGGCCCCTATTCCCTCGGTTCCGCAGCCGGTAGAGCTCCCGAGAGAGACCGCTGGACCCTCCCACGGGAGACCAGTGGTGTCTTTCGGAGCTCCGGTAGACGAGCAGATGTCGATGGCTGCATCGGAGGGGGAGTTTCAGTCCTCGGAGGATGAAGGGTCAGCTGTACTGCCTCCCTCTGGGAGAGTGGCAACGGCTGCCCCGGACCCCGAGATGACTGCTATGCTTGCCCGGGCTGCCGAAAGGGTTGGGCTCGTGTGGAACCCTCCACCATGTCCCGAACCCTCTAGGTTGGATGATTGGTTCCTCGGGGCGGCTAGCGCTGGTTGTCAGCGTCCCGCCCCGACACCTTTCTTCCCGGAGGTGCATGAGGAGCTCACGAGGTCGTGGACGGCACCTTTTTCTGCCAGAAACCGACCGAGTGACTCCTCCCCCCTCACTACCCTCGACGGCGGGCCAGCCAAGGGTTACGTGGGGATCCCACCAGTGGAGCGCGCCGTCGCGATGCAACTGTGTCCGGCGACCGCCTCTAACTGGCGCGGTGACCCACGTCTCCTGTCCCGGGCCTGTAAGTTCTCTTCCGGTCTGACCGGGAAGGCTTACAAGGCCTGCGGACAGGCTGCGTCCGCCTTGCATGGCATGGCGCTGCTTCAGGTCCACCAGGCCCAAGCGCTCCTTGACATGCACGAGGGTGGGCCTGACCCAGATTCTTGCCCAGTCGCGAGAGCAGTTGTGCGAACACAGGGACAAGGTGCTCAGTCACCTCAGCCAGTTGAGACTTCGGGTCAACTGGGAGAAGAGTAAACTCTGTCCCACACAGAGGATCTCTTTTCTCGGTATGGAGATGACAGCGCGCCTCACCGAGGAGCACGTCCAGTCAGTGTTGAACTGCTTGAATTCGTTCAAAGGCAGGACAATGGTACCACTGAAACATTTTCAGAGGCTCCTGGGGCATATGGCATCCGCAGCCGCAGTAACGCCGCTCGGATTGCTTCATATGAGACCGCTTCAACGCTGGCTACACGATCGAGTCCCGAGATGGGCGTGGCACAGCGGTTCCCTCCGTGTCCAAGTGACTCCGAGATGCCGCCAAACCTTCGGCCCGTGGTCGGACCCTTTGTTTCTCCGGGCGGGAGTTCCCCTAGAGCAAGTGTCCAGGCACTCCGTTGTCTCCACGGATGCCTCATTCACGGGTTGGGGTGCCACGTACAACGGGCTTGCAGTTTCGGGTCTGTGGACGGGGCCTCAACTGCAATGGCATATCAATTGCCTCGAGTTGTTAGCAGTTCGTCTTGCACTCAGCCGCTTCAAAGTGCCGCTCAGAGGCAAGCACGTTCTGGTCCGGACGGACAACACTGCGGCCGTAGCATACATCAACAAACAAGGTGGTCTACGCTCCCGTCGCATGTCGCAACTCGCCCGCCATCTCCTCTTATGGAGTCAGAAGCATCTGAGGTCGCTTCGTGATGTTCACATTCCGGGCCTGCTCAATCGTGCGGCCGACGAGCTGTCATGTCAGCAGGTACTTCCGGGAGAATGGCGACTCCATCCCAAGGCGGTCCAGCTAATCTGGAGTCGTTTCGGGGCCGCACAGGTAGACCTGTTTGCCTCCCCAGAGACGACCCACTGTCAGTGGTTTTATTCCTTGACCCAGGGGAACCTCGGGTCGGATGCCCTGGCCCACAGCTGGCCCCGGGAAGAACGCAAGTATGCGTTTCCCCCAGTGAGCCTTCTTGCGCAGACACTGTGCAAAGTCAGGGAGGACAAGGAGCAGGTCCTGTTGGTTGCTCCGTATTGGCCCAACCGGACCTGGTTCCCGGAACTAGTGCTCCTTGCGACAGCACCTCCCTGGCCCATTCCTCTGAGACAGGACCTCCTGACTCAGAGACGGGGCACCCTATGGCACCCGCGTCCAGACCTCTGGAAACTCCATGTCTGGTCCCTGGACGGGACGCGGAGATTCTAGGTGACCTACTGCAAGCGGTAGTTGACACCATCACTTCCGCTAGAGCCCCCTCTACGAGGCGCCTCTATGCGTTGAAGTGGAACCTGTTCGTCGATTGGTTCTCTTCTCGCCGAGAAGACCCCCGAAGATGTGCGATCGCATCTGTGCTTACCTTTCTACAAGATGGGTTGGAGCGAAGGCTGTCTCCCTCCACCCTCAAAGTCTATGTTGCCGCTATCGCCGCTAACCATGAGCTAGTAGATGGAAAATCTCTAGGTAAGCACGATCTGATCGTCAGGTTCCTTAGGGGAGCGAGGAGATTAAATCCGCCTCGTCCTCCCTCTATACCCTCTTGGGACTTAGCTCTGGTGCTTACTGCACTACAGAGAGAACCCTTTGAGCCTCTGCAGTCAGCTGAGTTGAAAATCCTGTCGTTAAAGACTATACTCCTGATTGCGTTGGCCTCCATCAAGAGGGTAGGGGACCTGCAGGCATTTTCGGTCGACGAATCGTGCCTGGAATTCGGGCCCGGTAACTCTCATGTGATCATGAGACCCCGGCCTGGATACGTGCCCAAGGTTCCCACTACTCCCTTCCGGGACCAAGTGGTGAGCCTGCAAGCGCTGCCTTCGGAGGAGGCAGACCCAGCCCTAGCTTTTCTCTGTCCCGTCCGTGCTCTCCGGACTTACGTGGACAGAACGCAAAGCTTCAGGACCTCAGAGCAGCTCTTCGTCTGTTACGGAGGACAGCAGAAGGGAAAGGCTGTCTCCAAGCAGAGGATGGCCCACTGGATAGTGGATGCCATCGTCTTGGCTTATCAGTCCCAAGACGTGCCCTGCCCGCTCGGGTTAAGAGCCCACTCCACTAGGGGTGTTGCCTCTTCCTGGGCGCTGGCTCGTGGCGCCTCGCTGACAGATATTTGTAGAGCTGCGGGCTGGGCGACACCTAACACGTTCGCTAGATTCTATAGCCTCCGTGTAGAGCCGGTATCTTCCTGTGTGCTCACTATAGTCAGTAACACCGAAATGCCTGTTCTAGTGTCGGCTTGCTGCGCCATTCCCTCCCCTATGGTAGACGGATGCATGCGCTTATTCTGCTCCAGTCGAGTTCCCCGGAACGGCGAACCCTGTTGAGTCCTCCGCAACCCGCGGCAGTCGGACGTGGCGGAGCGTTCAACGCCAGGTCTAACACTCGTATGCATTGGTGGAACTTGTGTTAGGCTGGGTTCCATATGTAGTGACCCCCACGGCGGTCCCATATGTGTATTCTTCCACGGTACGGCTCCCTACGGCGAGCCCGTGTCTTTCCCTCGGCAGAGTGTCCTCTGCCGTTCCAGGTACGTGTTGTTCCCCCTCCACTAATTGGCCGGGGCCACCCCTGGGACTTCCGTATGTTGTGCTGCCCACGGTCAGCCCATACGTGTATTCTCCACATGTTATCTCCCTCTGGGCATGATGTGGCTTCCGCAGCTGCCTTCACAGGCACGCTTTCCCAGCGTTATCCAATACAGTCAGCTGAATGGGTCTTGCGGAACAGCAGCTTTTACTCTCTCTGCGTGAATTCCCGCCCGCATCAGATCGGGGTCTGAAGGGCTCATCGCTGGGCGCTGGAAGTGGTAGTATCTATGGCGTTTTCCATAAGGGATCCCAATTCGTCGGTACGTCCGACGTACGTCGAACGTGACCGACTGAATGGGAGCGTCTCCGTTACGTATGGTAACCCTCGTTTCCTGAAGGAGGGAACGGAGACGTACGTCCCGTCGCCACAGTTGCTGTACCATCACTGCAGGTTGAGCCACTACGTTTGGCTCCTCAGTGAAAAACAGCGTGCATTCGCTCTCGCTTCCTGTTTATACCCGCAGTGCGGGGCGGAGCGCGAGATGCAAATCTCGCACGCCAATTGTTCATTGGCCGGTTCTAGATAGCTCGAAGCTGATAGGGGCTCCCAGAAGTGATCCCAATTCGTCGGTACGTCCGACGTACGTCTCCGTTCCCTCCTTCAGGGAACGAGGGTTACCATACGTAACCGAGACGTTTTCACTGGCGTCTCGTCGCCATGATGTTTTCTAGTTTTCACTGGCGTCTTGGAGCGCAATAAGTGGGCGTATCGTATTCAAATAACTTGACAAGTTGATGTCATCTAGTCAGAGAAAAAGCTTCGGTCTTCTAACGATTCTTAAAAATGACTCAGAGTCGACTCTTACTTTTGAAAGAAAATAACTATATATACGGTGCACTGTCATATTTCAAACTTTGCAGGATGTTTTTGTTCACTTAGATCTATGTTACACACTACATGAAAGGTACATTTCAAAATTCCATGATAGGTGCTCTTTAAGGAAAAAAAAAATCTCTCCCAACGAATGCTGTAAACTATACATGGATTTTGAACATTACTATAATATTAAAGGTTTAAGTTTAAAGTTTATTGCCATTTGCACAGGTACGTTTCAGTACAGGTACATTGGAATTCTTATGCGTTTCTCAAAGTCAAGTTCTAGATAAAAAAAGATGTATAAAAAAGAATAATATATATATGCATACAGCCACACATAGCCTGCATATATACATATACGTACACACATATATCTATATTTACACATACACATACATACACACATACACATACGCATAATGAGGTAGAGCAGGGAGCGACTGTTAAGGCTAATAGTAAATAGTTTTAATAGTTAATAGTTACGATTTGGGATCGAGAGCAGTAAAATAATCATAATGACCAAACAATTGGTTTGCAACAAGCATTGAATCGGGCCACACCCTCGATTGCTTGGGGTTGCAAAATGGGCTTAAAATCTTCAAGTGTGTGGCCAGCCTAAGGGAATGATGTCCGAAAGTTTTTCCATTGAGTTTTTTGCATACAGATACAAATGTTGTTGAAATGATCCATGAAAGAAACACTACACGCTTATAGACTGAACATGCATATGACGTCACCGTTTTCACAAATTCACGTTTTTTGTAGTTTACACGGAGATGATAATGGTACAGTTTTCAAAAACATGCAATTTGATATCCGTTTTCAAAAGTTTGCGATTTCTGGCCCCCAAAACACTGTTATCATGTACATGAACGGCCAAAACACATAACAAATGTTCAGTTTTTAGTTGAAAATTATATCATATAAACACTCTTTAAACACAATGAAACTGAACATAACCCTTACTCTCCTTCCCAACCAACCAATCATTAGCTTTGTGCAGTTGAAGCCACTGTTGCCAACTGATTTTCAGGGGAAGTTGCTAAAGGCAGATCGAGTTGTTGCTAAAAGTTGCTAAATGACGTTGTGACGTCATTGCGCTGTGACGTCATAACGTAATTGCAAGGCAAAACTACGCTATTATGTAACGTAGATATTATTTGAAATGCTAGTTTAGATTTGTTTGTAAAATAAATTAAAGCAATGTGTTAGTTCATAAGTACGGAGCCCCACACATGACGTGCAAGAAAAAAAAAAGTAAATTGTGCGCAAAATTTACTAATTTGTTCCCTCGATTTGCTAAACCATCCACACGATTTACTCATTTGTTCCCTCAATTTATAAATCAAGTGCACGATTTAGCCTATTAGTTTTTTCCTGCATGTCATATGCAGGGCTCCGTTAATAAGCTACCTAAATGATCTTCCGGTTTTTACAGTGATTTCCACTTTCCACAGCGATCTTAAGGAATTATGAATGAACCACTCGGCCTATTGAGCTAGCTTGTACGTGTGTTGTTTGGATTATAGTCACTTTCCAGAAGTTGCTAAAAGTTGTCAAATAAATAAAAAAATTACTAAATTTGTTGCTAGGTTCATTTAGCAAAAAAAATAATTGCTTAGGTAGTCTGAAAAGCTGCTAAATCTAGTGACAAAATTGCAAAGTTGGCAACACTGGTTGAAGCCTTGTTTATACTTTCGCAATTGGCATGACTCTGCGCCGCGAACCTGCTCACTGCGCGCGCTCCTCAGTAAAGTAATGCTTGACGTGCTCTCCGTTGTATAATACTGTGAAACAAACCATCAAAAAGCAGCGATGAGGAAGTAGTTTGCCGAAAAATTTGTCAAACACTCGTCTCGTGAGAAGTTTGTGAATAAATGGATTTCTTCACACATAAACAGATTAGGTTGTGGGTCATTTTGAGGACACGTGAAAACTATTTTAGTAGCCTACACTTCTTAAACCCTAACCAAATAATCAAGTTAACAAGTCACAATTTCAAGTTTACTGAGTTTGTGACATTAGAACAAAACATATTAATGAATAGGCCCAGATAGATTTCAGCCTAATAGGGATACCTGTACTCAATCACTATTTTCACATGTATTTTGTGCATTTTCAAAATACAAAATTTGTATTGAAATAAATTTTTCACACAGTATTTTGTATTTGGATTTTAAATACATTTCCATGTATTTATGCCCATCTCTGGTAATAGTCAAATGTAAATGCAGTCAAATGCAACCTTTGTCTAAAACCAAAAGAAATAAATAGCACTAGCAATAAAAAAAAAAAACATCTCTTGCACTTTGTGCATGACGGTTTTGTGTTGTGAACCTCTTGAATTCAAAGAGAATAAAATAATGACAACAATAAGAAAAGAACAAACGTGCATCTTATCATGGCATTAGAGTTTACACACAGTTCTGTTGTGTCTAATATGAATAGACCCAAGCTATTGCCAGACATTGCCAGATAATCACTTTACCTCTAACATTCTTTTAACAGACTTGGATCGTTTGTGATTCTGTCTGTCATCCTTTCTTGCATTGTCTTGAGCCTTCACTTTGCCAATGATATGCTATATTGTTAGTAGCCTGGATAGCCCACAGTCATTATGCTACATCATATCACTTCTACTAGTCTTGTTTTTCCCAGCCAGGCATTGTTAGGCGGAGCTATAGTGCGAATAGCACTTGAATTATTTAAAAAATCATGTAACCATGGGTGTAATCACTAGAGATCTCTATGAAGAGGCTTGAGAATTCACTAGTTCTGTTTTGAACACATTTAATGATTTTTTTTTTTTTGATGGATTTGAATATATATATAAAAAAATCTCAAAGACTATTTATTATAAAGTTTTAGATTTTGTTTTGTTTTGTTAGAAATATAGTTTTTTTCTGTGAGATTTCCCATTAATTTCCTATGGTGGTCATTTTTGACTGAAGAGCACAAGTGGGGGTATTTGTTTTACGACCACTTAGAGTGAATGTGTCAATATCACACTCTTGATGTTTTAGAGTGTCACCCCTTCACTGCTGTGTACTTTTTACAGCGTCGTGGCTGATTTGTAGATTGTACACACAAATATTCGGAGAATTTTTGTGTTTTTGCCGATTTCCCATTCATTTCCTATGGTCGGTCATAGGTCACTTTTTTTTTTTTTTTTTGCGACCAATTAGCATGCTCGAATCATGACCCCAATTTTTTGCGTGTGTTTACATACCTAATGCAAGAAAGGTCACCATGTTTCATATCATTCCGATGAAGCTGTGATTTTTAACATTTCAAAACAGAAAATTTTCCGTTTAGAGGAGCACCAGAGGGTTAACATGAGAAATATTGCCAACACGTTTACAGGAAACTCTGGCTTACCAAACAAATCTGTTCATATGTCATTTACAGGCTGGGAAGGAAGTTTTCCGCAGCACAGAATATAATAATGTATAATAAATAATAAATATAATAATATAATGCCCCGTAATAATCAAAGAGCTGCCCTCTGAGACCAACACATTATTCCTAGATAAAGAAGCCGCCACCCATTAATTACAAGACACATAACAAGAGACAATGGCTGTGCGTGTCTAATGTTGTGGCTCACCTAATCATTGGCAGAGTCTCAAAACCCCAGAGATGCATTGACGGTGAGATGTTTAACTTAGGCGCTACCCTACACAATTAGCCCATTCTCTCCAGCAACGAAGCACAGCATTCTGGGTCTTGTCTTGTATCAGCTGTGCAGTAAGTACCCCTAGGAGAGTTCATTAATCTCTACATGCCTAGCACTAAGGCCAGTGGGTAATTGAGAGTTTAAGATTGATTACTGGGAGCAGATAATGGGCGATGTTTGCAAGTTGGGATTAGGCTACAAAACAGGTTTGCTTGCTCATAAATATTAAGTATTTCGCTGTGTACACAAAGGGTGTGTGTATGTGTAGGCCTGCAGAAATATCAAATAATTATATTTTCCAGAATTAGGAATGATACGATCAGTCTACAGCCGACCACATTATGTGTATGATAAATCATTAATTAAACCACAATGATTAATTGCAAATTTCACATTAGTTACAGGGAGAAATAAATGGGCGGCTTATCATGGATTAATATGATTATCAGTCCTATGACATTTACCATAACAACAGAATTGCTTCCACATTTCAATGATTACTTTTGTTAATTGGATATTCAAAAGTGGCGAATGACGGCCGAATACACACTGGCTGAACGAACTCCTTTTGCGTTCCGCCCTGGGTTAAGAGTTCGGTTAATGGAGAGAACTGTGTATTCTTGGGTGACTTTTGGGTGATCATAGGAAAAACGATCCTGTACAGAGCAGTGCACTGACCGTGAAAGATAAAAACACTGAGCAATTTACATGCATCATATACCTGTTTCATTTTCCTCCTGTAAGCTTCATAGGCTGCTAACTATCTAATTGAGCTCTTTCAATCATATTCTGATTTAAAGTGCCCCTATTATGGATTTTTGAAAATTACCTTTCATGTAGTGTGTAACATAGTTCTAAGTGAATGAAAACATTCAAAGTTTTTTCATAAGACTGGACCATTTGACCAGTCAGAGCAAAGTAGACCAATCACAACAGACTGGGCCGTCTGACCAATCAGAGCAGAGTAGACTAATCACAACAGACTGGGCCGTCTGACCAATCAGAGCAGAGTAGACTAATCACAACAGACTGGGCCGTCTGACCAATCAGAGCAGAGTAGCTCGCAGAAAGGAGGGGTTTAGAGAGACTGAATCATCCGTCGAGGCGTTTGAGAGTCATTAAACATTGTGGTGATGTGCAGTGTATATTATGAGAAAATTAAACCTTTTTTTGACCTTTGATGCATGTAGACCTGTAGTTGGAGACCTCCAAAACTAAAAAAGGAAACTTTAAAATAGCATAATAGGGGCACTTTAAGCTTTGAGATGGTGAGCATGATTTTATTAAGTAGGAGATGTTCCTAGATGAACATCCTTGTCAACATTTCTATCAACCAATCAGATTTCAGTGTTGGAGTAAGACTTTTGGTTGGGGGATGGAGGGGATCAACAATATTCGTATAAACTGTCAGATTATTAAAACGTTTAATCTACTTTGAAAGACTAAAGATGATATGATGTTTTGAATAACAAAGGAAATGTTGCTATTAAACTTAAAGTTATAGTTTTGGCACATGCAGAGAGCTGGGGATAGTTTTTTAGTCTCTGGAGAAGAGATTCTTTCAACACAACAAAGGGACATTTCAATCAGCTCCTTTCTTTTGACTGAAAGAACGGTACACTTTGATGTCCCATACTTTGATGGTTTAATATTGGTGTAAAATATGGATCAGTCCCTTATCAGAGGGAATTAAAAACATGCCCATTTCACGCTGAAAATCTGCGCTGGTGTGGCATGAATATGACATTTAAGCAAAAACAATACAATATTCTCAAAGGCATTAAGTGTGGGCAGAAAATCTATAGCACACACAGACACATACTGTATAAAGCTCAGGAATATACCAGGAAAAATATAGTGAAGAGCAAAGAATGCTCTAGAGTAGAGGAAAGCATTGAAATAATAATAGTCATCCAAAAAATATGACAAAAGTGATTTAAATGATAAGAAAAGGCAACGTTCAATTATGCTTCACATCAGCATTTTGCTATCAGGGCTTTGGGGATGCATCTTGAATCCAGTGGTGTTTATAAGCACATTTGTCTCTATTTACCTCTCGCACATTAAGGCCAATTTTTACTTCTGCGTCGAGTGTACGCCGTAGTGTACGCCCGTAGCCGACGCCGTCGTGAGCATTTATACTTCTGCGCTGTTGTCTGCGTCAATGTGCAATTACACATGCAGACGCTAGTAGGCAGTGTCCTCGGACATGTTGGTGTAATCAAGAGAACAGCCGAAGAAGAAGCAGCTTGTTGTGTAGAATCTGTACATTCATGTCGGAATATCAGCAGCAGTGAGAGAGCGGCTTTTCTTGCAGCTTGAGTTGTTGTATCTAATACAAATTAAGCATCTCTAGTTGATTAGTAAAGTTGAATAAGGCGATCTGCCGCTGGAATGTGTTTGTGAAGTCATGCGGAGCTCGTGGCCGCTGTTCCCTTTCAGTCGGTCACGTTCAACGTACGTCGGAACTGACCGACGAATTGGGATCTGTTTTCAGAGACCGACCTACTTCGAGTAATTAAAAACGAGCCAATAAACATTGGCATGCGATCACGCATTCCACGCACTGCCCCGCGTTGCGGGTATAAATAAGGAAGTGGAAGTGCAGCATACCGCTTTCAACTTCGGAGCCGAGCATTGCAGTAATCTGTGTGTTCCTACGAAGAGTTTTTCTACAACGAGTCGAGAGAAGATCCTTACCTGCTTCCAGTGTTCCAGTGTTGGTGTGACGGTGCCCTGCAGCGGTGGTCGCGACCAGGAAGAAAAGGACGAACAGCTGTTCTCACGGCTTGCTGGGCTTTTTTTCTCTGAGTGCTCACAGCGGGCTTGCACTTTTGAACTGCTGTGAGCCGCGGCCATTTCCCCTGCGTGCCTCGGCACTGACGGAGCGTTTTTTTCTCTCTCTCTATCACTAAAAGAGCAACACGGTTTGACCCTGCGTCTTTTTCAAGATGTCATTCAAACCGTGTGTTTCTGGATGCCGTTGATTTCTGTCCCCAGTTGACGGACACGATCGCTGTCTCTCGTGTTTGGGCGTTCAGCACGCAGAGGCGGCTTTCGTGGATGACTCATGTTCGTACTGCGCGAACATGACCATCGCAGTGCTACGGTCTAGGCTCCAATACCTGAAAAGGGGTGGAGTCCCATTGCGTATCCCCCGATCTAGTGGTCCTCCCGCTGCAAAGCAGAGGGCTGCTACTTTGGCTGATGTCTTTGGTGGAGATCTGAGGGTGACGGTCAGGGCACCCCCGCCCAGTCAACAGGCTGCTCGGGCCCCTCCCCCCTCCGCTGCGCCGGCGCAGTTCCCGGAAGATCGCGGTGGTCCTTCCCATGGGGGGCCACCTGTTTCTTTCGGGGCTCCAACTGAGGATATGTTGTGGACTCGAGCTAATGGACTCTGGAGATGAGGATTCGGCTGCGTTGCCCCCTTCGGGTGTGGCACCGTTGCCCGAGTCTGATCCAGAGCTCACGGCTATGCTTTCCCGGGCCGCCGCGAGTGTCGGGCTCGAGTGGAACCCTCCACCGTGTCCCGAACCCTCGCGGCTGGACGATTGGTATCTCGGGACGGCCCGTGCTGGTTCTCAGCGCCCCGCCCCAGTGCCTTTCTTTCCGGAAGTGCATCAGGAGCTCACGAAGTCGTGGACGGCGTCCTACAGCGCTCGTTCACGATCAGCGAGTTCCTCCGTCCTTACTACCCTCGATGGAGGCGCGGCTAAGGGTTACGTGGAGGTCCCTCCATTGGAACGGTCGGTTGCGATGCAACTGTGTCCTAAGACCGGCTCCGACTGGCGGGGCCATCCGCGTCTCCCCTCCTGGGCGTGTAGGTTCTCGTCCAGTCTAACGGGCAAGACCTACACAGCCTGTGGAGAAGCCGCGTCTTCTCTGCATGCCATGGCGCTCCTGCAGGTCTACCAGGCCAAGGCGCTCAAGGAATTGCACGAGGGTAGTTCCGACCCAGGGGTTATGCAGGAACTGCGTACCGCAACGGACCTCGCCCTCCGGGCGACGAAAGTTGCCGCACGCACCCTGGGTCGGGCGATGTCCACTCTCGTGGTCCAGGAACGCCACCTATGGCTGAACCTGGCAGATATGCGTGAGACCGACAAAGTGCGGTTCCTCAACGCCCCTGTCTGTCAGGCCGGCCTCTTCGGCGACGCCATCGAGAGCTTCGCCCAGCAGTTCTCGGTGGCACAGAAGCAGACGGAGGCCATCAAGAACATCCTGCCCCGGCGACCTGCTGCTGCCTCCACCCAGTCGCCGGCTGCACCTCCGCCTGCTCATCGCCGAGGGCGTCCCCCTGCGGCCGCCTCCGCCCCTGCTAAACCCAAGCAGCAGCCTCCACCATCGGGGAAGCAGGGTGCCGGCCGTCAGGGTGCCGCCCAACCCGTGTCGGGGCCCGCTAAGTCGGCAGGCAAGCGCAAGGGCAAGCGGCCCTGACACGGGGAGCCCAGGGAGAAGAGGAGCTGCTCCAGGGGAGGTGGTGTCCGCACCCCTCCTCCCCCCGGAGGAGGACCGGGGGGAGAATGTCAAGACTGGTACCGGAAAAAACATCCTGCCGCTGGCCCTCCGGGGTCATGCGGTACCCACATTCTCAATAAAAGAGCAGTTTCTTCCCTCCCTGAGCCCCGAGAGGGACAGGTTGGCAGTGCGCGACGCCCCCGGGCCTTGCCACTCCTTTCCTTCCCTCTCACCCCTCGCCAGGGGGCAGCAGAGTGGGCACCGAGGACGCCCCCGGGCCTTCTCACCCACTCTCTGCCCCACCTGGAGTATTCAGACAACACTCCGGGCCGCCTCCGGGCCTCCCGAGTCGGGTCTGAATACTCCACCTCGCTGCCTCACCCCGGGTACGTCTGTGGTGCCGTTGGTCCCGCTAGTTCGGTCTCTGGGGGCCTGGCTAGGTCTCCCCAGGCCGTCTCGCTGGCTCATCCGTACCATCAGACTCGGCTATGCGATTCAATTCGCACGCCGGCCTCCCAAGTACAGGGGCATCCTCTTCACCTCCGTGCGGAGCAGCGATGCCCATGTCTTGCGGTCCGAGATCGATGTCCTGCTGGCGAAGGGCGCTGTCGAGCAGGTTCCTCCTGCCGATATGAGGTCGGGGTTCTACAGCCCCTACTTCATTGTACCCAAGAAAGGGGGTGGGTTAAGACCAATCTTGGACCTGCGCATTCTGAATTGGGCCCTGCACAAGCTTCCGTTCAAAATGTTAACGCAGAAACGCATTTTCCAATGCATCCGTCCCCAAGATTGGTTCGCAGCGATCGACCTGAAGGACGAATACTTTCATGTTTCTATCCTTCCTCGACACAGACCGTTCCTGCGCTTTGCGTTCGAGGGGAGGGCATATCAGTAGAAAGTCTTGCCCTTCGGGCTGTCCCTGTCGCCTCGCGTCTTCACGAAGGTCGTCGAGGCAGCCATTGTTCCGCTCAGAGAACGCGGCGTTCGCTTACTCAACTATCTCGACGACTGGCTCATACTTGCCCAGTCTCGGGAGCAGTTGTGCGACCACAGGGACATGGTGCTCAGTCACCTCAGCCTGTTGGGACTTCGGGTCAACCGAGAGAAGAGCAAACTCTGCCCCGCGCAGAGGATCTCTTATCTCGGTATGGAGCTGGATTCGGTCAGCCGGACAGCGCGCCTCACTCCAGAGCGCGTCCGGTCAGTGTTGAACTGCTTGAATACGTTCAAAGGCAGGACAGCGGTCCCACTGAAATTATTTCAGAGGCTCCTGGGGCATATGGCATCTGCAGCCGCGGTAACGCCGCTCGGATTGCTTCATATGAGACCGCTTCAACGCTGGTTGCACGACCGAGTCCCGAGATGGGCGTGGCAGAGCGGTCAGTACCGGGTCCTAGTTACTCCTTACTGTCGCCAAACCTTCAGTCCGTGGTCAGACCCCTCGTTTCTCCGGGCCGGAGTGTCCCTAGAACAGGTGTCGAGGCATGCTGTGGTCTTCACGGATGCCTCATCCACGGGCTGGGGGGCCACGTACAGGTCACTTCGTGCAATTCACATCCCAGGTGCGCTGAACCAGACAGCCGACGAGCTCTCTCGCCAGTCGACACCTCCGGGCGAATGGCGACTCCACCCCCGGAGCGTCCAGCTGATATGGGACCACTTCGGAGTTGCACAGGTAGACCTGTTCGCTTCTCCGGACTCGACCCATTGCCAGTGGTACTACTCCCTGACCGGAGGTACCTTAGGCATAGATGCACTGGCGCACAGCTGGCCCCGGGACCTACGCAAGTATGCGTTCCCCCCAGTGAGCCTTCTCGCACAGACACTGTGCAAGGTCAGGGAGGACGAGGAGCAGGTCTTGTTAGTTGCACCCTACTGACCCAACCGGACCTGGTTCCCAGAACTCACACTCCTCGCGACAGCCCCTCTACGAGGCGCCTCTACTCTCTGAAGTGGAACCTGTTCGTCGAGTGGTGCTCTTCCCGCCGGGAAGACCCCGAAAGTGTTCGATTAACGTTGTGCTTTCCTTCCTGCAGGATGGGTTGGATCGAAGGCTGTCTCCCTCCACCCTCAAAGTGTACGTCGCAGCAATAGCGGCGTATCATGATGCAATAGACGGTAAATCCTTAGGTAAGCACGACTTAATCGTCAGGTTCCTCAGAGGTGCGAGGAGACTAAATCCTCCTCGTTCTACCTCGATACCCTCTTGGGACTTAGCCCTGGTGCTCAGAGCACTTCAGGGTCCCCCATTTGAGCCTTTGCAGTCTGTTGAGATAAAAATCCTGTCCATGAAGACAGTTCTCCTGATTGCATTGGCCTCAATCAAGAGGGTAGGGGACCTGCATGCACTCTCGGTCGACGAATCGTGCCTAGAATTCGGGCCGGCCAACTCTCATGTTGTCCTGAGACCCCGGCCTGGATACGTGCCCAAGGTTCCTACCACTCCCTTTCGGGACCAGGTGGTGAACCTGCAAGCGCTGCCTTCGGAGGAGGCAGACCCAGCCCTAGCTTTGTTGTGTCCCGTCCGCGCTCTTCGCGCTTACGTTGACCGGACTCAGAGCTTCAGATCCTCACAGCAGCTCTTCATCTGTTACGGAGGCCAGCAGAAGGGAAAGGCTGTCTCCAAGCAGAGGTTGGCCCACTGGATAGTGGATGCCATTGTCTTGGCCTACCAGTCCCAAGACGTACCTTGCCCGTTTGGGTTGCGAGCACACTCAACAAGGAGTGTTGCTTCTTCCTGGGCGTTGGCTCAAGGCGCCTCGCTGACAGATATATGTAGAGCTGCGGGCTGGGCGACACCTAACACGTTTGCTAGATTTTATAGCCTCCGTGTAGAGCCGGTATCTTCCCGCATTCTCGCCCCCAGTGGCCAGCAGCGCTAAGTGCCCGTTCTAGTGTCGGCTTGCATACGCCACTCCCGCCCTCTGGGCCGGATACGTGCGTCTATTTTTGCTCCAGTCGTGTTCCCCGAAATTCGGCTAACCTTGTGAGTTCCTCCGTCACCCCTTCGGTGTCAGACGTGGCGGCCGTCTGATGCCAGGCCTGCACCCGTATGCTTGTGGAACGTGTGTATAGGCTGGGTTCCATATGTTGCGGTCCCCTCTAGGCTACCCCATATGTGTATTTTCCACGGTACCAGCTACCCTACTCGGCTAGCCTCGTGTCTTTCCCTCGACAGAGCTTCCTCTGTCGTCTCTAGTTGTGTTCTTCCCCCCCTGGAACCAGGTTGCGTCCACTCTAGAGACTGCCATTTGTTGCACTACCCTGTTAGGTTAGTCCTTATGTGTATTCCACCTCTCCTTCCATTGAAGGACGTGGTCCGCAGCGTACCATCTTCCGAGACGGGCACGCTTTCCCAGCGTTATCCAATAGTCACGCTGAGTGGGTCTTGCAGGAACAGCAGTGACTGTCCTTCCCTACCCGGAGCCCTGACTCCCACTCTAACATAGGAGTGGTCCAGCGAGCTCAGGCAGGACGCTGGAAGGGCCAGCCTCCTGGCGTGTTGGTAGGGATCCCAATTCGTCGGTCAGTTCCGACGTACGTCGAACGTGACCGACTGAAAGGGAACGTCTCGGTTACGTATGTAACCCTCGTTCCCTGAAGGAGGGAACGGAGACGTACGTCCCGTCGCCAGGGGCTGTGCTTCAGCTGAAGGCCCGAGCCACTTATCTCGGCTCCTCAGTTGAAAACGGTATGCGGCACTTCCACTTCCTTATTTATACCCGCAACGCGGGGCGGTGCGTGGAATGCGTGATCGCATGCCAATGTTTATTGGCTCGTTTTTAATTACTCGAAGTAGGTCGGTCTCTGAAAACAGATCCCAATTCGTCGGTCAGTTCCAACGTACGTCTCTGTTCCCTCCTTCAGGGAACGAGGGTTACATACGTAACCGAGACGTTTTCAGCAGCGGTGGCTCGAGCATGCGATTGCTGTTGCGGAGACTTCCTTCACGAAATATACCCTAATGTTTCCCTGTTCTTGATATACAATTACTGATTAACATCTTTGGTTTTAATGAGAAAATAACTAAACTATACTCAGCGGATCTATGTATTTATTTACTACCATAAAGAATCGCTGGACTGCAAAATATTGTGTTATAGCAGACGTAAGGAACTATCATCCAATTTCTGGACACACACACACTCCTATTGCAGTTTTTTTATTTATTTATTGACCTGAGGGAAGGGTTCTGGCAGACCAATCACAGCACTTGCGGTCCGCGTAGAATTGACGCGTTGTTACATTTTTGGAGAGGTGCGCGTCAGGGTACGGCGTAGGGTACGGCGTATCCAACGCGTCTATGCGTAGGGTACGCCGTACCCTCTGCGTGCACTCGACGCAGAAGGATACATTGGCCTTTACCTCTAATTAACCTTTCAGATATACAAAAAAAACCTATAAAATTCAGATAAAATTAATTTGGACTTGGTTGAAGCGATTTTTGCTTTTAATACAGCAGCCAGTCGTTTTAAATAACATCGTTGTGGCAAGCAGGACGAGGCCTAATGGTGCCGAAACCCGGGAGGAAGGAGGGACATGCTGTAAGAGAGCCCTCGCTGCTGAAGGGGATCGTGGTGTTGAGGAGGTCAGGCAGCGCGGAAGAGTGAAGACTGCATGTGGCTGCCCGAGGCGGTGGTGCTGGAGCGAGTGGAGACCCGGTGGGACGGAGAGCTCGCTGTCATGCTCCTGGGTGGAGGTGGGGTGGCTGCCATCCGCCATGATGGGGAGGAGCAGGGAACGCTGGACTTACTGCTGGCATCCCTCAACCGGAGGAGCCACCCCGCCGGCCGCCAGGGGGCAGGGGGCAGATCAAGCCGTGCACTGAGCGTCCAGTACCATCGCATGGCATAGCGAAGAAGATTCTGGCTGAGGACCAAGCGGCAGTGTGTCCGGAAACCGGACCATGATTTTTATTTATTTTTTCCTCTCTCCCCTCTCTCGTCTCTGTTGCTCCTCATGCTTCTGGCTCCTTTTCTCTTTTCTCTTCCATGGCCACCGAGATCGGGGGTATGTTGCACGCAGGGGGGGTAGAGCGGGAGTACCCCCCGGCCTGCGAGGGGCGATGGGGGTATGTGGCAAGCAGGACGAGGACCATGAGAACGGGGCGAGGCCGGTGGTGAGTTAGGGCTACTTAGGAGGAGCTTATGTCTCATGGAGGAGATCGGGCGCATAAAAGGAGGAGCAACGACAGTGAAAGACGAGAGAGGACCAGGCCTGGAGTTTACCTTGTGTTTTGTTTATGTTTTGTTATGTGTGTGCGGCAGTCATCCATAAGGTCAGAAATTAACGTTTCCAGTAGGGGCAATATTTGACCCCTGGAATAGATTTTCCAGGGGCATTTTACTATTGTAATAATTACCTTTATTAAATGCAGCTGTGTTTATTTAACCAATTACCAAATTTAACCAATTACTTCAATCAGTCAGAATACATGTAGGCCCCGTCCACAAGGAGACGCGTTTAGCTGTATACGTATAAGATTTTGTATTGTATCAACGTTTCGTCCAGACAGATACAGCGTTTTAGGAGCCTGAAACCGGTATTTTTTCAAACCGGGTCCCAGAGTGGATAAATCTGCAACACCCTTGTGTTTTCGTGTGTACAGCCAATACGTATATTTTGTGAAACGGTGATGTCATCACACCACTTCCCGCACGGTAAAGATTAGAAGGGATACCGCTACGGCCACTGGGCATGCGCACATCAATATTGTGTTATTTAATTACTGTATTTGCATTATTGTAAGGGTAGGTTTAGGGTTGGGGTAGGTGTAGGTGTTAATAAAACAATCTGGTAAGTAGCACATTTATTTATTATTTTATGGTGAGATTTTGCCTCTGACCGTTGCTGTTCCCCTTCTAGCCACAACTCTTCTTCTCTGTTTTTAGTGTATTTCTGTGGCAAAATTACAGCGCCACATACTGGCCTGGCATGTGTATTACATAGTTTTGAGTCGGTTTCTGTGGTTTCGTGTGTATGCAGATATTTCTTGAGACAAGGGAAAAAAAAGATTGGATAGGGAAAGCTCTGGCTTCGTGTGGATGTGGCCATAGACTTTTACCAATACAATTTGTATCCAACACAAACAGCAGTTAAGGAAGCATCTGATCGTAGTGACATGGATATTTTGCACCAGCTCTGCAATTCGGCATTCCAATCAAGTCATGGCACATTTATTTATATATACTTTTATTAATATAGCACTTTACAATAGATTGCTTTGAAGCAAACAGCTTTACTAGCCTGGATGCCAGCAGTTCGGGCTGGAATTGATCCTTTGTGGAGCAACTATGCCCAAACAGAATGGGGGGTTTGGGGTTCTCTGGAAAAAGTGGCGTTTGGGGTGTAAAATATGTGTTTTTTGGCTGGGTTGCCTGCTAAAATTTTCATTCCTGCGTCTAAATATCACATAATTGCGATCTCTTCAACCCACGGACATGGAAAAACATGGCAACACTGTGTGCAGTTGAGTTCTGTTGACATTTGACAACTAACCTTATGCATCGCTCCGTTGCTCTGATTGGTTGTAGGTCCATCCAATTCGAGGTCTTCCCTGGTTCGGTTGAAACACGCCCCATAATCGCAGCCCAAAGGAGCAGTATCAGACTCATATTCTGACTAGAATTGAGTATGACAACGTCAGGCTACAGCTTTACAGTATTAAACATGAAAAAACTTGTCACTTTTAAGTATTAGAAGAATTACAACTTTCTAGTATTCAAGTTTCTACTTTAAAGCGATTCTCCAGTGTGTTCATGTTTTCACTCACAGACGTTTGACCTCGATGGATTGAACAGAAGAAATTAACCAAAGACGATTTCCACATCAAAGAAGGCGGAGCCTCAGAGCCACACCTACCTCTAACATAATCACAGCAGGCCAATGGTTGTTCAAAAGGGTTAATCAGCCGGAGCAAACTTTTCCTGAAAGTTTCGAGCTCCCAAAACGAACTCCAAGCAAATTTCAATTGGCCTGATTGTGTTTGAAATTACGTCACACCAGTTTGTTCTTCGATTTAGCTGGAAGTACTGTACCGTGGCCTTTAGGTTCCCCATTGTATAGATTTAAACAGAGAAAGCATTAGTTTCAAACCCTTTTCTTCCTCTTTTCCTGTTTTTTTTTAGCTCCTGTGTTTCTTCTTCAACAGTCAAAACGTACAGTCAGCAGAAGTGGCACCATCTGCTCACATGAATAATTGACCAGTCACTTTCTTCATCAGTTCCTACCTGGTAACAGCAGGACAATCTCACTCACAAATTTCCTGAAATGAAAAATGTAAAATTAGCTCAAGCGAAGTGGTATTTTCATGTCTGACAAAGTGAGCTCAGATATACAAAAGTTGGCCATTGAATTTTTTCAGTCAGTTGTTATTATAAAAAACGTGGTCACACTTTAGTTTAGGGTCCAATTCTCACTATTAACAAACTATAATAGGTATTAAGGTAGTTGTAACATTTCGATATTGGGTGATTAAGGGATGTAGAATGCAGAATAAAGCATTAATATGTGCTTTGTAAGTACTAATAAACAGCCAATATCCTAGTAATATTCATGATAATAAGCAACTAGTTAATAGTGAGAATTGGACCCTAAACTAAAGTGTTAGCAAAAGTTTTTATTTTATGGTTTTATACACAGGGGATATACACTGGTAGTGCATATGTTATAAACTCAAACAAGTAACCAAGAAAAACTATAGGGCATTACCTTGTAAGTGATTAAATATATTTAGCAAATTATAACTTCAGCATCATAACTAATAACAAATATATTATTATAACTACCTCATGTTAATTATGTCTGCTATTTTGATCTAAATGACTGGAACAATCTCAGGCAACAAGGATGTTATAAAACCATTAATCCTACAGATAATTATAAATCTGATACAGAATATTGGTTATTTTTGAAAGAAATTTTCCTGTATGCATTCGGATGACTTTTTTTTTTATCCAAAGCGATTTACATTGCATTCAAAGTATACACTGATCAGGCATAACATTATGACCTAATATTGTGTTGGTCGCCCTTTTGCTGGCAAAACAGCCCTGACCCGTCGAGGCATGGACTCCACTAGACCCCTGAAGGTGTGCTGTGGTATCTGGTACCAAGATGATAGCAGCAGATCATTTAAGTCCTGTAAGTTGCGAGGTGGAGCCTCCATGGATCAGACTTGTTTTTTCAGCACATCCCACAGATGCTCGATTGGATTGAGATCTGGGGAATTTGGAGGCCATGTCAACACCTCAAACTCGTTGTTTTGTTCCTCAAACCATTCCTGAACCATTTTTGCTTTGTGGCGGCGCATTATCTGCTGAAAGAGCCACAGCCAACAGGAAATACTGTTGAAACACTCCCCTTCGCTCCCCACTTGCATCAATGAGCCTTGGCTGCCCATGACCACTGTTCCTTCCTTGGAGCTCTTTTGATAGAGACTGACCACTGCAGACCGGGAACAGCCCACAAGAGCTGCAGTTTTGGAGATTCTCTGACCAAGTCGTCTAGCCAACACAATTTGGCCCTTGTCAAACTCGCTCAAATCCTTACGTTTGCCCATTTTTCCTGCTTCTAACACATCAACTCTGAGGACAAAATGTTCACTTGCTGCCTAATATATCCCACCCACTAACATGAGATGAAGAGATCATCAGTGTTACTACATTTTATATTAAAACTTACAACAGGCTAGACAAAAACAGCCGACTCTCATCTTTTCTTTTGTTTTTAAATCTTTTTTTACAAGAAATCCTGCAGGTCGTAAAGAAATTTGTTTTTCCACCTCCTAGAAAAGGAAGAGTGCTATCCATTATGTCACCTTTTTTACCTAAATGCCAGGAACGGTGTCGTTTTCCTTGCTTTACCAGAGGAAAAAAGCCGTGTGTTGACTTTGAAACAGAGTAGACCTTAAATTATATGCATCTGTGGTGAAATTACTCGATTTTTCGGGTCAATACTTGTTTATTTTAATGCGAACAATGTGCTGTCACTTTAATTCAGCGCATCCAGCACAGCAAAAAATAGACTCTGTGCGGAAACGAACGCCGCACTGCTGCAGACGCACTGACGGACCGATCCGCGTGCAGTGTGAAAGCTGTAATCCGTTAACATGGATACGGAAAAAAATACGCACCGCATACGCACTGCAAACAGAGTATATTTGAATGTTTGAAACGGGCGTTATGCTTGATTACTTCCAGCTGTGTATCATTATCCTGTTAAGCTCTGTCTATATGAGCCTTTCACTCACTCTTTGTGAAGTCTTGTATGTTGTTATGTAATCCCCTTTTTCTGGTTCGCTCTTTTCATTTCATTTTGTTATCCTGGTTTCACGTTTCTCTGTTTTTTGATTCTTGCCCCTTTTTCTGGATTACCCTTTTGCCTGTGTTTTCTGCCCTGTTGCTCATTTGGATTGTTTGCTCGTGTGTTTGACCTTTTGCTCATTTGATGGATTACGATTCTGGATTGTCCCAAAAAAATTGAATCACTTTGTAGAGAAAGCTGAACATATAGACCCTTAAAAACGTAGTAAACATGGATATATGAGCGGGAACAGTGTTAAAACCACTGCAGCCTTCCGTTTTCAACAGCCGTGCTGGAGGAAGAATCTAATCCGTCATGCTAAACAAGTATATTTATTTACAGACATAAAGGATATAATTAAAACAGTAAAAACCAATGAGTTACCAAGTATTTAATGAAGTCTATGCACTGGTATGTCAAAGAGGCCGTTGCCTACAACGATTTCAAATTAAAATATAGGGCATGAATTTTAATACACTAACCAAAGCATGAAAAATAAATTGAATAGCATGAGAACTGGCAAAATACACAGCTTGGGGGAAAAAAGAAACCTTCGCTTTGGAGTTTTCTGCTGTACCTTTTTGCTTAATTTTTCATTATTGTAATACTTGAACGTTTATATCCCATCATGTCATTCCAAGGGTGCATCTTTCTGTTGGCTAATGCCTGAGCAACTAATGATAATAAAGTCCAGTGATACTTCTCACAGTCTCTAAACATGATATTAAAGTGCATAATGTTAAAATCCCACATCCTCAGACAGCTTCTCCGGTTAAATAAAGTCTTACAGAATGAGTGAGTTTAAGTAAACCTCATAATCATCTCACAGAACAGCCAGAATTCAGGCATCCATCTGCACCAATGTGTGTGTTAGAGAGAGACAGGAATGAGATGGTGAGCACAAAAGGGTGGGCAAGAAAAAAACAGATAGAATAGGTGAAAGAGATTGTCAGACACCCAACTCACGCATTTCAGCCGTCAGCTGCATTCTCAAGCTACAGATGATTTGTCCGTTTCAGGAGATGATTTCAACTTTCTATCAGCCGAGAATGAATTGCTGCTTCTGCCAATATTGTCTGCCCAGGAAAGGAAAGGATATGTAATAATCAAATCATGTGTTGTTATCCAAAAACTAAAGCCCATCTCCTGCCTGAAAGAGTTTAACTAGTGTTCTTTTATAACCAGATGCTTTCTAGAGTAGACAAAGGGATCCAAATGTTATGTATTTACTGGGTTTGGCTGTGCTTTATTATCATTGTTTTGTCATATCAGAACATATATATAATAATCCATTTTCTAAATACAAGTATATAATATTTCATAGTCGTTAAAGTGGTTTTCAACCAAAATGATGCTCTTTGAATATTCTCATTTTCACTTACATTTATTAATTTAGTAGACGCTTTTATCCAAAGCGACTTGCAACAGGAACACAGGAAGTGATCTGTCATGAAGAGGCAAAAAGTGCCTGAGATTCTATGTTTTTGACATTGCTTAGAGGAGCATAAGCTAGATTAGGGCGGGAATAGAGGGAACTTTCTTTTTTCTTTTTTTTAAGATGAGGTTAAGATGAGTTTTCAGCTGTCTTTTGACACTTCAGTATTGTTGTACATTAACAGGATGCAATAATAAGATGGAGTGTAAGTTCTTATATTTATTCAAATTATTAAATGGATGCCGCCTTAACGACAATAAAAGCCCTCCCTACACCGACCCTTAACCCTACCCAATAAATGCTTTTATTATTATTAAACATTTCGTTAGGCACTTTATTACCACATTTAGAACATTTTCTTAATTTTTATTGAAAGAAAATGCCTTTCCGATGTGATATGTGATGGGTAAAGGGAGAAGAGCGAGCTCTGCAAAAGGCGGATTCGAACCTGGGTCGATCGCGTCAAAACCAAGATCCTTAAGCCTTACGCTCTACTGACTACACCACTGAAGAGTCTTTTTTAATCTTGTTTGGCCCAACCAGGCATTGTAAGGTGGAGCTAGTGCGAATAGTACTTGTCAACAAGGCACGCTATTTGCACTGTGTGAGTAGACACTCCGTTATTTATTGTTAATCCAGAATTGAAAAGTACAATGACAAAAATAAAGGTAGTATGTTAGCCTAGTTTTTTTGCTCGCATAGTTTGTATGTAGCATTGTTTGCAAAGGGTGTAAGTTTTAAAATAGACATTTACATTTACATTTATTCATTTAGCATAAATACACTTTTATTCAATGCGACTTTCAACTGAGGAATACAGGAAGCGATCCGTCATGAAGAGGCTAGTATAGGGAGGGAATAGAGGAAAAATTTAGTGATGAGTTTTCAGCTGAATGTTGTCAGTGATTCTGCATTCCGGATGGAGATGTGGAGATCGTTCCACCGGCAAGGAACAGTGAACGAAAATGTTCTGGAAAGGGATTTCATGCCTCTCTGTGGTGGTACCACGAGCCGTCGCTCCTTTGCCGAGCGAAGGCTTCTGGTAGGGATGTAGACTCGTAGGAGCAAGTGGAAGTATGCGGGTGTTGAACTTGTGGTGGATCTATAAGCAAGCGTCAACATCTTGAACTTGATTCGAGCAGCGAGTGGTAGCCAGTGCAGAGAGATGAAGAGAGGTGTGACATGGGCTCTTTTGGGCTCGTTGAAGACAAGACGTGTCACTACATTCTGGATCATTTGAAGCATCTTGATCGCACACGATGGTAGTCCAGCCAGAAGCGCATTGCAGTAGTCAAGCCTAGAAATAACCAGGGCCTGGACGAGAAGCTGTGTTTGTATGCTCTGTTAGGAACGGTCTGATCTTCCTGATGTTGTGCAGCGCAAGCCTGCATGACCGAGCTATCTCTGAAATGTGGTCTTTGAAGGACAGCAGGTCATCAAAGGTTACTCCAAGATTTCTGACGACCTTGAAGGGGAAATCAAGGATGAACCTAGCTGGATGGTGAAGTCGTGCTGTAGAGTCAGATTGGCAAGGAAGACGAGAAGCTCAGTCTTTGCAGGTTGAGCTGCAGTGTGGAACATTTTGCCAAAGCCATTTAGAATAACTCGAAACATGGAAGAGGCTTCAACCGCAGTATGTAGTCTGTTAAAAATATTAGTTTATAACAACAGTGCTTTCTGGTTCTCGAATCTGATTGGCTGAGAGCCTTTTCCAGCCATGCGATATCCACCCAGTATCAGCACTCAAACCGCTTCACCGCTTGTATCACTCCGCTTGCAGCGAATGTCAAGGCGGTCGAGCAAATCTACCATAAATTTTACAAATAATACTGTTGTTGTGTCACGGAATGTAGTTTTTTTTAGGCGAGAATGTAGTTATTTGGACCTCAAATATGTGACGCATATATAAACATAGCACCTGTTTTACGATTGGTTTAAAAGCTTTGGCAGATGCGAGATCCAGGGCCGTTGAGCGCTCGTGTACCCGCAGAGAACAGCTTCATCTCGGACAGTCCTCAGGGATTGGCCGCTGGCTCTTAATGTATGTAGATAGAGGTTAAACCTGAGATCAATTTATTTGGGGAATGTCAAACGGGCAATCTTTGGTCTTATTAATCTATAACATGTTTCAGAGCAAACCGATTTGGGTTAAGGGGAAAATTAAGTTTCATAACTTTATATTTAGACTATATTTAACTTGAATCCTGTACTAGAGCGCTGCCTTTGTACGTTTGACTGAATTGTTTGCTTGTGTTTTATTTACTATTACCTTTTATAATGGCTATTGTTGTAAATTTAAATATTATTGTTCAATAAATATGATTTTATATTAAAAACATTGGTATTGAGAAAGGGTCCGTCAGTGATTGCGATAGTCGACTTCAGTGAAGTTACATTATTACACCACTGGATAGCAACAAATACCGTTTTTATGAGTGACTGATTGTAAACAAGAAAGTTGTTTTAGGCTGTCAATCTTTTAAAATGACAAAGACAAAGATTATTGATTTCCTTAGTGGACATTCAAACTCATTTTGTAATGGTTATAATATTATAGACATTGTCCTGAAGAATAATCAGATGCGGGTAATACACTCGTTTAGTCGATACAATAATCTTCAATGAAGTGACTCGTCGTTCCTTAGTTACTCTAAAGTGACGTTTGAGAATTAGTAACGGAGGTTTGGGCTCGACTGTTAAACTGTCACCTCTTCAACCACCACCAATGTCCAGCACCACCTGGATGATGCGACGGCAGCCATATTGCGCCAGAACACCCACCAAACACCAGCGGATTGGTGGAGAGGAGAGACGAAGCCAGTCATATATGGGGATGATTAGGAGGCCATGATGGACAGAGGCCAATGGGCAAATTTGGCATTTTTAATGACCACAGAGACCTCAGTTTAACGTCTCATCCGAAGGATGGATTTCTGATTTATTTACACACGTGTCGTCAAACTGTTGTATAAACGCAATATCACACTCATGGTCGTGCGATATGTCTGTATATCAGGACGTCTGTGATTCGGCCGTAGGTAATCACTGATATACATCCATATCGCATGGCTACTTGTGTGATATTGCTCATACAGCTATATTATATGTATTTTTGAGCCCCCAACTCCACCCCTAACTACTGCACAAAAATGTAATGGGCAAAAATGTAATTAAAAAAATGCTAAGTAGTCAGTTTGACACAACTCACACTTTATTCCATCAAGACATATGATAGATTTGTGTGAGAAACTGAAATTTAAGCTGGTATTCACACAAAATATTCCTTTCTGCAGCTCTCAAACGCAAGACATGCAAGAGACAAAGACATCTGACATCTGTGATATCAATCTGGTGAGCAGTGGATTCAATCTTTGAATGAGATTTGGCAGAGGGGGAAGTTTGCTCCTCATGCAAAGCTATTGTATCGTAACAACATCCACTTTCATCATATGGAAAATAGCAGCTGGAAATACATAAGAATGAATGAATGAATCCAAGGATGTAGAGAGAATGTCAGAGAGCACAAAGCAAAAGACAAAAAAAAAACAACAACAACAGAAGGACATTTTAAGGGTTTACTATTGAACACTTCAGCCTGTCTACTGAGACACTCTAGCCCATTAAAAAAAATAGAATATTGATTTTGCTATCTTGAAAAGCTGTGAGATTTTTTATTTGTGCCATTGCACAGTAAATGAAACGCAGAAGAAAAGGACTAGTCATTAGGTGAACTGCCACTCAATAATTCAGCATTTGCCCTCAGTGTAGAGAGAGATGGATGGATGAATGAATGAATGAATAAATAAATAAATAAAGTAACACATTTTCCAAATAGCTCTCTGTGAAAAGCTGTATTCCTTTCACCTGGACCTCCACTTCTCCTCTCATTATCATACATGAGCTACTATACGGCCAGATACCAAAATAAAGGCCATCCATAATATTAATTCATAACACAAAATTATTATATAAACTAAACAATTATATTTAAACTTAAATGGCACCAACTATGCATTTGTATTACATAGCTTTGAAATGTGTCCCACTAATAATAGAATCATCACTATATATTATTCTCTATATCCCATTGAAATGGAATGGTGATGAATGAGAACATGCCAAATAATGTTCAATATCCTGTTAAACTGGCATAATTTCTTTGAAATGACGATTCTTGTCTTATGTTTGCACACTTTTCAAATGATTGTTAATCAACGTGATTTTGTCTTCCATGGAGGCAAAAAAAAACATCAGAGCAATAAAAACATATATGAGTACTTTCTGATTCTTGACATAATTACACAACTGACCAACTATATAACGTCATGTAAACACAAGCGCAAATAATAACCAACAATGTTATGTGACATATCCCTGTCTGTCATTCTGTTTTAATTGAATGAGATTGAGATCTTTATTCATGGAGTAGGAAACCCTCCTTAAAATAGCAGTAGATAAATCAATACGCTAGCTGTTAATCACGTCCCCAGAGAGTTTAATGAGAAGCATAATTGTTGCACTAAAGGACAAAATGTGTGTCATGGCCAGATATTTTCTTCAACATGAAAACATAGCTAAATGTCCCCAAGTGCTGCGAGAGAAACCATTACCAGGAATTGTAGGTGTCATGACTTACCATGAATGAAGAGTCACATGAAATAAAATAACTTGAATGTTTGATGTTTGAGCTTATGTGGAGAAACTCAAAGAAGTGAACATCTTAAGTAGTCTTAGTTAAAATGTTCTGGGAACCCACACATACAAAATAATAACAGTGATTTGGAAGTAATTTTCCCTTCAAGGTTATGTAATTATATGTTTCTCTTTTTATATGGTCTTTTTTCCTAATCAAAACCCAGCTGACACACTGAAATGAAAAAAAAAGAGTTTACTTTAAAACAGTTTTCAGAAATTGCTGTTAGTAAATTTCACAAATAACTACAAAGAATCAAGAAGTAACGCGCCCAATTAAACGCGTTGCACATAATCTCTGTTTATGTTTTGGGTGGGTTTGTCACGTGTTTTAGTTCTGTTTTGTTAGTTTCTATGATTTCCCGTTGATTTGATTATCATGCCTGAGCCTACCGCAGACACAGAGCTCAAGCCAAGAGAGCCTTTCCTGAGAATCGTGTCTGTCCTTTATTGGACAGAAACCCTGTTTATTAAACCTCTCTCTGCACTGTCCAGTCATTCAGCACTCCTGCGCTGTTTGCTCAGTGATTGTGTATCCGGGTCGGGCTGATTGTTTGTTAGCTCGTCCCTGCACTGTTGACCCATTCACTCCGCCTAGAACCTCAGAGCCCATCACTCCACCTCAGCCTGCCAGCCTGTTGGCTCTACCATGGCCCCTCGCCTACGGCTCCACTGGGCTTCCTCATCCCTCTGTCTGCGCCTTGTCACTCTACCATCGCAATGGACTTCCAGGCCTTTGTCTGTGACTCGTCCCGCCACCCCTTTGGCTCCATTGGGCTCCTCCTTTCCTCCGGCTTCACCTGAGTATCCTGCACACTGGCTTCACCTCGGCCGCTCTGCCCCGCCTTGGTCTCCAGGACCTTCTGTGCCACAGGTGTTACAGTCACAGCCATAACATAAAAGAGTAAAGGCTCGGTCCATTAGGGTGATTATTTAAAGACAATAATCATTGTGGTGAGGGGGGCGTGGTTTCATGAGGTCTGGACAGGCGGAGGGAATGAGGATATGTGCAAAAGAAAGTAGGTCAAATGCATGTGTCTAATTGCAGTGATTGGCGCGGAGAAACCGGATAAAAGCCGCGCCCAAACAGTTGTATTGGAGAGAGACGGACTGAGGACTCGTGGATACGGTGTGAGAGCGATCCAGAAGGAAGTTGACCAAGTTGATCCAGAAACCAAGTTGACAGATACTGAGTGACAGATACTGACAGATACTGAGTGTGCTCTCCCCTGGTGAGAGCGCGTGGTGCCAATTTATTTGAATAAAACACCCACGAGTCCCAGTTTACAGCAGACCTTTTCTTCTTCCTTTCATCCACAAACTAACTTAGTTACAATCATAACAAAAATGTGGGGAGAAAAATTGCCGGGAACATAAAAAGAGACAGAAGAGAAGCGCAACGGGATCGCCGCCGAAGTCCCGCCTCCCAGTTGTTGCAACGAAGCTCCTTAAATCCACATTCGAGAGGTCCGCAGGTGTAGGGTATCTGCTCATAACAACAGACACAGGTAACAAACATTTCTGACCCCTAGAGGGCAGACAAATCGCTAGGAAAGGGAAGAGTAACCAGTCAAGCTACATTCACATGTAACACCTGGGGCCCTATCTTGCACCCAGCGCAATTGACTTTGTACACCGACGCATGTGTCATTCCTATTTTGCACCCGCGCAAAGCGTGCTTTTCCCTCCACAGAAGCACGTCGCTAAACTAGTGAATGAACTTGCGCTCCCTGGGCGGTTCAGCGCAAAAAAGGAGGCGTGTTCCGGCGCAAACAATCCCTGGTGCTATTTTGCTGTTCCATTAAACAATTGCGCCACTGACCAGAAAAAACCTAGTCTAAAGTCAGTGGCGCGTTGCGCGTTGTTCATTATGCTATTTTAAGGGCGCATGTTTGACCATAATGTATAGCGTGCACAACGCGCATACACTTTGCTCATGTAATCTACACAGATGCAACAGTTATTTTTGCAAATCATAAATTGTTACACTAAAAAAATATTAACACATGAGATGACGGAAATCATTGTGGTGTGCCACGACGATGTGAAAAAATAGGCATAAATCTAGCTTACAAATTATTCAGGCTAATTGTAATAATTAAGGATCAGACCTGTTTGCCCAATAGTGGCAAGACATATATGTATATAAGGACATCTGACAAATTGGTTTGACCGTTAAGAACCAGGAAAAAAAATCGGTGAGTGTGGACGCAGCGATGTCCTCTGCTGGCGTCAGGTCCTGAGTAGAGGCAGATCCACCTCCCGTTACACGGCGTGCCCGATTGATGCTGGCAAGCTTGGACTTTCCCCATCTTCTGATGTCATTGTAGCGCTTGCGGCACTGGTGCGACGTCCTGGGGATGCCAGCTGATGAAACAATTGTGGCTATTTCCTCCCACGCCTGTTTAACCGACGCTATTTTGGGTGGGTTTCTCCCATCCCCATACAACACAACTTCTCTGTCTTTCACTGCTCTTACAAGAACATCAGTCTCCTTGGCTGTGAACCGCTCCTGGCGTGCGCCTGGTAAATAAGCCATAATAATAGCAATCCATAATGGAACTTGCGCACCTACTTTTAAAGGGAATGTTGGATGACGCTCTGATTGGTTTATTCACGTTACGCCCAAACCACACCTATGAATAATGAAGCTACTTCAGACCAACCCATTTTAGATTTGCGCCGGGCGCAAGAGCCATTTATCCCGCCGGGAAAATAGCAACAGCGCCGAGACCCGCCCACAAAGTTACTTGCGCTTCGCGCTTTGACACTTGCGTTTCAGATCGTTAAAATAGGGCCCCTGGTCTCATTGGCTCCTCAGATTTGCCTGGGTCTCCACCACCATCAGCTCCACCTCAGTCAGTCATCCCCCTGGTTCCATCTGCCATCATGGCTCATCCCTCCCTACATTCTAGGATTCTGTCCTGGCTCCTCCTACAGCTAACTTCTCCCTGGCTTCTGCCACCATTGTCTCCGCCCTGGCCCTTCATGTTGTCTGCTCCGCCCTGGCTCCTGTGGTCTGCGTCCCCCACCTAAGCCCCTTCCCGCCCTCCTCTGTTGGACTGTATGTGATATGTTATTTCTAATCTGTGTTTGTTTCTGTTTTGGGTGGGTTTGTCATGTGTTTTAGTTCTGTTTCCTAGTTTTCAGTTCATTTCCATGGTTTCTTGTTGATTTGAATATCATGCGTAGCTGTCATTCATTTCATTGATTGGTTTACGTATTTAAGCTCTGCATTTTTTGATCAGTCCATTGTCTGTTCTCATCGCTCATACACAGTTTTTCTGTTCATATTTCAAGTGTTTTGTTTTATATATATACAGTATATGGGTTGGAATGTGAGAACACCCAATATTGAAGGCTGTAAAACTGCTGTTAATAAATTGCATTGTCTCATCTCATGGCTAAATTAATTTAAAAAAAGTAATATATGCTGGGATAACTATGACCTTCAAAAAATAACAGGATTACTTAAGGTCATGTCACTTTATGGCATTTATTACAAAGAAAATTAATGTGATATTACTCTGAAGACCCAGTATTCAATAATATGTTGTTTATTAATAACTTAAAGGGGTCATAAACTGCATTGTTTTATAAGGGGTGGGGCGTGTCTGCTGTGAGATTTCAGTGTAAACGTCCACTGCTGTGATTGGCTGCTGTGAGACTTAAGTGTAAACGTCCACTGCTGTGATTGGCTGCTGTGAGACTTCAATGTAAACGTCCACTGCTGTGAGACAAACTGTTTTTGGACTAACACATAAGTTTTCAGTTCTGACACTTACAGGATATTCTTATATCCTGTGACACCTTTAATAATCAATAATTCATGTTCAATAATCCGATAAAAACACAAGGGTGGGGATAAGCCAAAATTGAAGGGGGAAAAAAATCAATCAAATAAATGGCTAATATTGCTTTCTCTAACGCATATTAATGAAAGACATACAAGGAACCCATTTGTTTTAAAAAAGCCCCCCATTCTTTTGTCCCCACACTTACTATACCGTATGAAAATTACATTTGTGAGCTGTCTTTATTACCATATGTGAGAGACTTGTGAAATAAACCCTGTGGTTTTGCTGCTACACAAGAACTGCAGTGCGTTTGAGTTTCTCCTACAGGTAATATTCCACTACAGCAAAACCACACAACCCTCAAACAAAAACTATAATGCTCCACTAGCCATACGATTATTCTTCACCATTTTCTCCTTTCCACTGTCTGAGAGGACTGTTGCAATACAAAACATTTAACTCTATCTTTAGTAAATGCATTTCTGTTTACGCAGTATTATGGTAATGGAATCAATCACAATACTGTGGCTTGCAGTTGCACTATACTAATCCAATTCATGAGGCAGGGTGTCCCCTGTTGATTAAATGTCACAGCATAAATGTGTTCATATTATGTTTATTCGGAGTGGAAAAAACAGAACTAGACCACTGAATATATTTTCCACTCTCAGCAGATGTTGGGAGCATTATATTGTAATTCCGTCGAACATGACAGCCTTGGAATTTACATACATTGTGTTATTAATGCTAAATGAATTGTAAAATAGAATGTTTCATTGAAATGCATTATCTAAAGTCGACTGCTGCGTTTCTGGGTAATCACAAAAAATGTCCTATTCTACCTACAATCATTGTCAAGATAAGGAATCCATCTGAAAAACACGTCTTGGTAATTAGCAAACTCCTTCTCCATGCCAGACAATGAAAATAAGTAATGTTCAGAAATGATGAATTCATGTTTAAACATCACTCTCTCAAAATCAAAAATACGTTAAGGTGTTTTTTAGGTTCGGACGTGAGACAGTGAGTAATTATTCTCCAATTCAAAGTTGCAGTCCAATTCTACTGATGTCTAACCGCAACATATGTTCCAGTGATTTAAAATGACTTTTGATGAAAGATGTATTGACAATCCAATTCTTCATTGGAATGAAAACATGGAGTGATGACATTTAAGAGTGTGTTTCCTATCTCTGTGTTTCCTTCTTGTCAATCTTGGTAGAGGAGAAGTAATCGTATAATGTTCGAAATAAGGAGCGCATCATTCCCTTGACAGTAACTGGCTGTACTGCCAGGACAACTGAGTGAAAGAGCGGGGGGAAATATATTTCTGACCATTTAAGCCCAACTGTAGCCCAACTCCACATCAAGAGGAGCCAGCTGAGGTGGCTCGGGCATCTATTTCGGATGCCTCCTGGACGCCTTCCCAGGGAGGCGTTCGGGGCACGTCCCATCCGAAGGAGGCCCCGGGGAAGACCTGGGACATGTTAGAGGGATTATGTCTCCCGGCTGGCCTGGGAACGCCTCGGGGTTCCCCCGGAAGAGCTGGAGGAAGTGGCTAGGGAGAGGGAAGTCTGGGCATCTCTGCTTAGACTGTTGCCCCCACGACCCGGCCCCGGATACGCGGAAGATGATGATGATGTATAGTGTTATGAAATCTCTCTCTCCTAGCGTATGTCCCATCGTAATACATTGTCTTCCTTTATCCGATCCATCCATCGCTTCTTTGGTCTTTCTTTGGGGTCACTTTCCTTCAGGGTTGAGATTCATGGCCCTCTTCGCTATTGACTCTTCCTTGCTCCTGACTACGTGGCCATACCATCGAAGTCATGCTTCCCTCATCTTCTCCATAATCGGAGCTACTCCCATGGTCTTTCTGACGTTCTCATTCGTTACTCTGTCCCATTGGGTTAGCCCTAGCGTCCACCTGAGCATCCGCATCTCCATTAGATTAAGGACCTGTTCGTGCCTGTTGGTCGCAGGCCAACACTCTGCTCTATATAGGGCGACTGGACGGACGACTGTCTTATAGATCTTCGCTTTGAGGTGTTTGGGCATGCGTTAAAGGACACCGGTGACTTGGTGCCATTTCAACGAGGCAGTGTTGACTCGGGACCTGACATCTGGGAGGCTGTTGCCATCGGCCGAGAGGGTGGAGCCGAGGTATTTGAATTGGATGGCCTTATCCAAATCTATGTCGTCGATACTGATGGTATCCCTGTTCTGGGGGGGGGGGGTACGTGTACTCCGTCTTGTTGATGTTGAGCTGTAGGCCATTCTGGACCAGGCGGTCTTTCCACCGTTGTGTGTGGTCTTGGAGGTTTTGCCGCTAACTGTCAGCAAGGAGTATATCATCCGCGTATAGTGTTATGCAGACATATTTCATTATTGCCCTCCTGCAATGGCACAAATAGGTGTGATTAAAACAACACTTAGTAGAGCTTGTTATTTAGTACTGTTAGTATATTTGAAATGTATATCTGTATACATGTGGAATTTAAACTTATGCTCACTGTAGCCACATAAATGATGAATGTAATATTGTCAAATTTCCCAGTTCTTAAAATAAGTAAAACCATAATCATCCAAGTAAATTAATTAATAGGTTTAGTTCACACAATAATTCCACTACTGTCATGCATTCACTATAATAACCAACAATTCTGTATCAAATATACTTAAATAACCAATCCTACATCATTTTTGTGTTCATTAGATAGGTCGGTTTTCAGTTGGATTTGCTTCAGGAATCATGTTTTACATTAAGTAGCGATCAAACTTTTCCAGACAAATGACATCATGACAAAAGTACTTTACTTTATTTTATGTTCTAAGTAAGTCAAATGGACATACGAGTGAGCAAATAATGCCATCATTTACATTTTTAGAGTTTCTTTAAGTAATGTATTTAAACAATCTAACTTTAAGTATATTTTGGGCCAGATTTACTAAACAGGGCAAATTAGTATGATAGCGCAATCCCATAAAAACGCAGATGCAGTGGAAAGTTCTGCGCGTGATTTACTCCGACACGCAAATTACAGAACACAGACTCAGCCGGATCATTTCCATAATGACCAACACCATCTACCAAGAGCAGCGCAAATTAAATAATGTCGCAAATACCAGTAAACTGTCTAGCGCAAACCTTAGTAGCTAAATCTGCTTGAGTGATTAATTTAAATACTAAAAAATGTTGCGTCTGAAAGGGAAACTCCTATACATGCATATCGTTGCTGTCCGATGAAAACCACGTATGTCCATTTTGCAGATTTTGAGATTTTTCGACGGATTGAATGTCCAGGTTCATTTCCGTATACAGTATGCTTCACATATCTAAATGGACAATAAAAAGTTGTGAAATCATGTCATCTGATTTTCACGTATATCCATTTGGTGTCAAAGCTGTCAATCACGCCGCATCTCTCCCGCCCTGTGGAAGCATCTCGCCGGTCTCGTGAAACATAGCCTGGTGAGACAATGACTTTCCTTCATCGAGGTAAACGTTTCCCCCCTGACGCCAGACGTACGTCTAGGAGTGACAAAATTACATTAGGACTGTACAAACAAAGTATCTGTCTAGCATTACCATGTCAGTGTATTGATTCATTGTCCCTTCATAGTTTGCAAGACACATTTAATACATTTATAATTAATATTAAATAAACTAAGCGTATTTAATAAACTAAGACGTAGGCTATTTAATAAACTGAGCGTATTCCTCTGTCAATATGAAACGCGACTTGGCCATTCTAATTAATGATCGAAAGAACGCGTATCGACCACCGTTACTGTAAAATATGCACGTATGTCCATTTAAACTCAATTTTGGTCAAATGTGGATTATATCATTACACTGGCAAGAATATGGTTACATGTAAAGATGCCGTACCAAGAATGACAACGCTACATTCAACTGCTTTTGAAATACGGTGTTTTTTTTCACTTCCTGAAAAGTAACCATTTTGGACATACGTGAGTTTCATCGGGCAGGGACGATATGTAATAAAGTCAGCCACAAAAATAACTAATAAATAATAATGTCCACGCCTTTTCAGTGCTACTTGTCCACTGTGTGTCTTTAGTAAATCATCAGTCGTTTTTTAACACCAAAAGAGAGTTTGCACTGGCCCTTTGTCTTTTGTTATGTAGCAGATTTTGTCCAATTTTAATTTTTTTCAACTAACTTCAGTGGGTTTTAAGCTTAAAACAACTGAAATTAATATAAAAATGGAGAAAAAATACACTTAAATGGAAGGTTCTGTACATTCTAAAAAAAAAGCCTTAATAGCTTTTGCAATTTTCTCAATGCATTTTGTTTTAAAGGTGTTTACTGAGAACTAGAACATTACATTTTTTCTTTCCAGTGAAGACCTACAGACAGAACTGCGAGTTGTGAAGCACATCCCAGAGACAGTGCTGTACCCATGTAGACGTGACTGCCTCTGGAGTGGACTTCTATCATGTGACCTTGGGAACAGTGTTCGTACATACAGTACTCTTCCTCACAACCTCAAGTTCACTGCTACAGAGTGTGCTATACATAGCACATAAGAACACACTGAAGTCAAAGCAAAACAACTGAATGCCACTTGTTCAGCTGCGGCAAAACGTTTGGAAGTAAGTTTGCCTAGTTTTCTCTTTAAAAAAGATATGTAATTATTGACTGAAAGGGAAAAGAGCGGAGGACACGTTGGCAGCAGACAGCTGAATTATACGGAGAAACACACTTTGTAATTACAGAAGCACTTTTCTCCTTTCAGTAATTTCGTTAGACTCCCTTCTCTGAGCACATAGGCCTAATATATTCTCAAAAGAGTTGTCCACTTACACAGCAATACAATGTCAATGTTTTGTTTAATTATAGTTACCGAGATTTAGGATTAGGAACACACTTTTTAAAAGTTCTGAAATATCTTAAAATGGCATCAATTATAGATATATGGAAAAGTTTGCCTGTTGTCCTTAAATTTCTGAGAACGTTTTACTTCATGCATTTCGGAACTGAATTTAGGCTATAGCTCAGAGCTAATTAGATGGCAAAGAGACAGTTTAATGATTTATTAAAGCTATTGGCATGGGAGGCTGTGCACTTCTTTGACTTTGCAAAGAATTAGGGGTGTTTTTAGGCATGACCTGAAGCGGAGCCAAAATATATATTATATAATATAAGTAACGTTGCACCTACATGTCAATTAACTCTCATTAGAGTATTAGTAGACTGTTAAGTTTAGGGTTAGTAGAATATATTAACATATACTTAGACTTATTGTAAGTAGAATATCTGTTGGAGGATCATCAAAATAAATGTAAGTCTACTAAAACTCTAATGAGAGTTAACATGTAGGTACAATGTTACTTATAGTCAACAGAATGTCTAAAGGGACCATTAAAATATAGTTTTACCCACTTTAGACATTCTATACCCCCTAGTCGACTGAAACTGCTATGGCAAACCCATTCAAATAATGGGCGAGTGGGATTTTTCCAGAAAGGTCCAAGGGGCCCTGAATTTCAGCACAGTGGCACCTGGGCCCCCGCTCACTTTAGTGGGTAATCAGACAGATAGTGGGTTTGTGGGACGCTGCCCCGCCTCCCTGAGTGACCCCCCACTGGACTTGTGGTCAAACGGACAAATAGTGGTTTGGGGGGGGGGGGGGGTCTTTAGCTCGGGGTCACCCCCTATAGGTGTCCAAAGACCCCCTAAGTGGGTCGGGGTCCATGGACAATGTGGGTATTCGAAAAAGGCCCGAACGCCCAATATATAAAATGCGTTTTGGTGCCCAATTCACCCTACGGTCCTTCCAACCCATTAGGTGTCCATTGGCAGCTTAAATGAATGGAACTTGACTTTCTAAAGTAACTTTGCTACTACAAGTCAACTAACTCTCAGAGTTTTAGAAGACTGTTAGGTTAGGGTTAGTAGAATAAGTTGACTTGTACTTGTTACTTATGGTCAGTAGAATGTCTGGTGGATGACTATCAAAATAGTGTTTGCAGATATTAAGCAGACAGTTTACTAATACTCTCATGACTGCTAGTTGATATGTATTTGCAAAGTTACTCATAGTATAATTCTAAAGTGGACTCTAGAAATAAGTATTACCATATAGTTTAAAGTAACCAAAATCATAATTGTCTCTATAAAGGGGATGTAGATGGCCATCTCCAGGCAATGATAGCAATCACTTTAGCTTTAAAACGATTTTGGTCATGTAGAGAACAGCTGCAGCAAGTGCTCCAGACCTTGAAATGCAAGCGAAGAGGAAAAACAACCTCTAGCGCTACACAACATCCTGAGGACAAAGCTCATGACTCTAGTAGCACAGGAGGCCGAGCAGAGAGAGAGAGCAAGGAAGTAAGTTGGCTTTTCACCAAAACAACTGCTAGAGGACAAGAGCAGTGGTGTTTTTTTGACAATATTAATTTCTACCTCCATAACACCCTAAATGACTCAACAAGAGACCAAGAGCTGACACCAGAAGGCTCTCATCAACAGAACTGCCAACAGTTGAGTTTGATCTGAGAAAGCAGCTGGAAGGAGATTCAGGAGATAATCAAAGGAGTGAGATCAGCCTAGAGGCGTACCATACATTGTTTACAAGAGCTGCCCAGAACTCTTCCAGCTATGGAGGGTCCTCAGATTGATCTGATGCAGAGGTAGTCACTACTATCCAGGGCTAATTATGTACGGAACAGCTACAACTTGTGTGTGCTAGGGCTTGCATAGACTAGTCATGTAGTCGACTACTTCAACCACTAGTCTGCGCTGTTGAATGCCATCCAGTAGCCTACTCGAGCTCGGAATAACCATAACTTCACGTCGACAGCAAACCAGTGAGCCATGACAGCAAAATTTTTTGTTATTCAATTCTTAGGCAACAGGAACAGCAAGAGGTTATGGAGAAAAAAAGACTATTTTTTATAGCAATACTCTTTCTTTATTTTACTTAAAAGAATTGAAAAACCTACCTTAAACTTAAAATTTTACTTAAAAAAACCTTATATACTGTATACATATAAAGATTTACACTGGCAGCTCTGAGATGTACAGCAGCATTAAAGTATGAAATTGAATGAATGAATGTAAAAATAAAACACTACATAGACTTCACTATAAAATATACATGATTCTTATTAAAGCTACTGTATTAGTTTTTCAGTCAAGAGCAGTGAGTGATTTTCTCTTTGTCTTTTTTTGTTGTATTAACATTAAAGGGATAGTTCATTCAGAAATGAAAATTCTGTCATCGAGAAATGAATACAGGTTAGAAACAATATTAGAGTGAGTAAATAATGACATAATTTAAGAGGTGAACTGTCCCTTTAAGGACCGCGTGTTCACTAAGGTGCGCTGTTGTCAATTTAAGACCTGCGTGCATCTAATATACAGACACACGCAATTTTACTTTCACTTTAGACATAACCGACTGTGTTTATGTTAACCTTGTGTGTATTTGATAGTATTAGCGGAGTAAGACGCCTATTTAGTCCAGTAATTGTGAATAGCTATAGTATTCCTTGAGTATAACTCTACCACTAACGTGTGATGTGAATGTACTTTATGTCGCGTTGTTCAGTATTGGGATGGAGGCAAATTATAGAATTTGTAGAAAAATTATTAATTAAATGCAAAACCGAAAAAACGCAATTCACAAGCGAGTATTGAACCGTGAATGCCGTACCGAACGGTTCAATATTATATTGAGAATTGTGGCATCCCTAATATATATATATATATAATGTTATAGGTTATAATGTTTTGTCTTCTATAACTACTGGTATAATCGTGCTTGGTACAAGGAAACCGTGCCTATATGAGTACGCCCTTGGTCATGCTGGCTGCTACAATACCACATGATTATTCACTAAATGAAAAGTTATGTACATTGGGGGGAGTTTGTCAACTTATCTAAAGGATTTGTAAATTGATAATGTGTAAAGCCTCTAATAATATTATCAACACAACCATTAAGTTGCTTTATGCTCGCTGATCTCTACATACAGTATAGATTAGAGATACAGTATATTATAACTGTATCAAAGTTCAAGGCTCAGGGAAGAAGGAAGCTGTCTCTCCATGTTTTGGGGGACAGAGGCGAGTATATACATCCCCCCTCCATCTTCATGGCCTCGAGCATCCTTGGTGGCAGATTAAACGTCCCTCCTTCTTCCCAGGTTTCGGCACTTATGTAGCAAGGCTTAAAGTTTTGGGAAGGAGGTGGGAAACTGCAAATATTCCATGTAAACTTTAATGACAGAAATAAACAAACACTTGGGGTTACTTGACTGTAACCCTGTTCCCTGATAAAGCGGAACGAGATGCTGCATAAGCTTATGCAAATGGGAAATGTCTTTGACATAACCAGCTGTGAAAATAGTGTGAAAACACGTCAATGAAATTGACCCGGAGGTATTTATAGCCTCGGCCGGTGACGTCATAGGCGCACCTGCTGCACGAGGCTATAAATAGATGAGCTTCCGCTGGAGCAAACCAGATCTTCTTTGTTTGAAGACCAGTCCTGAAGCATCATCAGCACGGCCTAGCAATGCAGCATCTCGTTCCGCTTTATCAGGGAACAGGGTTACAGTCAAGTAACCCCAAGTGTTCCCTTTCAAAAGCTACACTCAATGCTGCATAAGCTTATGCAAATGGGAACGAGAATACCCACGCCGCCGTGCTTGATGGTGCCTGGACCCCTTACGGTTGTGTAGGTGTGCACAAGAACGCAAGAAGCCTCAGGCATTAGCCTGTGATGTCGACTCAAGGACATGAGAGCCCAGAGTGGCATGAGCATCCAAGCTATAAAGTCTTAAGAATGTGTGCGGAGAGGACCAACCTGCCGCATCACAAACACTTTGTAAGGGAGCACCCCTTGCTAACGCAGTAGAAGAGGCGACTCCCCTGGTGGAGTGAGCCCTTAATCCTATAGGCGAAGCTTGACCGCGCACCTCATAGGCAAGAGCAGTAGCATCCCTGACCCAATGTGACATTGTTTGATGGTGGCAGAACCTCTGTTACGGCCCCCATGGCAAACAAACAGTTGCTCTGACTTACGCCACTGGCTAGTGCGGTGGACGTAGGCCTGAAGAGCATGGACTGGACACAGTCTATGAAGTTTCTCCTGATCCGGCGTTGTGAACGGCAGAGGGCAGAAGGTTTCAAGAGTGACAGGATGTACAGTCGACAAAGGAACCTTAGGCAGGTCAGGGTGGGGATGCAAAATCACTTTCACCAAACCTGGGGCAAAGTCTAAGCAGGATGGCGATATTGACAGAGCCTGCATGTCCCCAATTCTTTTCAGAGAAGTTATAGCCATAAGAAAAACCATCTTTAGAGTCAGAAGTTCGTCATACGCTGATTCTAGAGGTTCAAAGGGGGTCTCAACCAGACCCTCGAGGGCTAAAACTAAGTCCCATGAAGGGATCTTGGCTCTTAATGGAGGCCACAACTGCCTGGCACAACAAAGTGAGCAGGCAGAAGATGCCTCCCAAGCGGCACCCCATCCACCAGGGCGTGGCAAGCCAAAAGAGCGGCCACATGAACCCTGAGAGTGGAGGGGCAAGCTAATGTTTCAAAGGGGGTCTCAACCAGACCCTCGAAGACTAAAGCTAAGTCCCATGAAGGGATCTTGGTTCTAACAGGTGGCCTCAACCGCCTACCCCACGAATGAAGCGAGCGAGTAGAGGATGTCTCCCGAGCGGCACCCCATCCACCAAGGCGTGGCAAGCCGAAAGAGCGGCCACATGAACCCTGAGAGTGGAGGGGCAGGTGCCTGATGACAACTTTTCTTGCAGAAAATCCAGAACTGAAGTTACCTGGCAGTTGACTGAATCTACATTGTGTCGTACACCACCTTTCAAAGACACCCCATTTATTAGCATAAACTTCCGAGTGGAGGAAGCTCTAGCACTTAGAATGGTCTCAATAACTGCAGGCGAAAGCCCCGTGTCCCTCAGTTGGTGCCCTTCAGGGGCCAAACATGAAGGTTCCACAGGTCGGGCCTGGAATGGAATATCGTGCTCTCTGCCTGAGACAGAAGGTCCCTCCTCGCCGGAATCGCCCAAGGCGAGCCGTTGAGGAGAGACACTATCTCCGAGAACCAAACCCTGTTCGACCAACGCAGCGCTATTGATAAGAAGCAAGACCCTTGTTGGCGAACCCCGGCTAGAACTCCCAGGAGCAGAGCGACTGGAAGGAGGGCATACAGACACATTTTGGGCCATGTATGAACCATCACACCCAGACCCAGCGGGGCTGGGTGACAGAGAGAAGCAGGGACATTGCGCTGTCTGAGAAGAGGCGAAGAGGTCCACTCCCTGTGGTCAGCTCTGTAAAATCTGATCCAGATCTGCTTGACTACTTCTGGGTGGAGTTTCCACCCCCCCATCTGTAACTCTATCTGGACAGTAAATCTGCTCCTGCCCTTGAATGTACACTGCTCGAGTGACAGGAACTTGTTCTGAGCCCAGAGAAAAATCTGTCTCGCTATTCTGATAGCGTGAGCACAGACCCCCCTGGTGATTATATACGAGATATTTAGCTGTACTGTCCACCCGCACTAGGACATGACAGCCCCTCAATTGGGGGAGAAAGTATTTCAGGGCCAGAAATACAGCCGTCAACTCGAGGCAGTTGATGTGCCAACTGAGTTGATGACCCTCCCATTCCCGTTGGGCTGGACGACCACTTAAGGCCGCACCCCAGCCCGTCAGGGAAGCGTCCGTCGTTAGCAACTTGCGACGACAAGGTACGCCTAGAGTGGGACCCAAGGCAAAAACCGGGGTCTGAACCACAAAGTTAGTGTACGAAGCCACATGGCGCGCCACTTTATTTGCCTGAGGATTGGCCCTAAGTCCTCTGGCTTTGAGCCACAACTGAAACGGTCTTATGTGCAACAACCCCAAAGGGAAACCCGTGGATGCTGATGCCATTAGACCTAACACTCTGGTGCTGATGATCAGTAAGATCTTGGTCTAGCCTGACTTTGCTCAGGGAATACTGAATGGTCTTGATTCAAGCGGGAAACCATTGTGCTCACCTTGTGACCAAAAACCGAACAAACCCTAGATAAGTCGTTCTCTGGGCAGGAGAAAGAACACTTTTCTTGGTGTTGAGTCTCAACCCTAGAGAAACTAGATGAGCCAACACACTGTGTTGAAGCACCATCTCATGTGATTGTGCTAATTTTAGCAATCGCCTTTGTAATTCAAAATTTGAATGTCCCGGAATCCCAATGGAGCCAGTAATACATCCATACATTTTGTTTATGTGCGGTTACAAGGCTAGCCAAATGGAAGACCCGAAATTGGTAAGCTTTTGCCCCCAAGAGCGAACCTCAGGAACTTCCTGTGTTGTGGCAGACTTTATATGCGAATACATGCGTCCTTCGGATCAATCGTGCCGAATCCAATCACAATGTTGAATATGCGACACGACCGCCTTCACTGTAACATCTTGACCTTGAGTACTTTAACTGCTTCACGGTTTAAGACTCGAAGATCTGAGATTAGACACCCCCCCCACCCTACTGGGGACCAGGAAGTAACTGCTGTCACTTGTGACAGTACGAACGCCAACTCCGCCTTCACGGAAGTGGAGACCACGCCGTTCAAACAAGGAGGATGACAAATAAATTAGTTTACTAATTTTTACTGTGCTTAACACCAATGCAGAAACGCCTGGCAGAAGTTAACACGCTGCCTGAGACTCTGAGAGTGACAATTTTAACACTTCCTGTTGAGGGGATGTTAGACGTTCTATGTCCTGGATGATAGCAGGATTTAAACACTGAACGTCTAACATTTCACTGGAAACCACTGCCCCCCCGAATCACCAGAGGCGGCGGGGATGGAGTAGTTTTGAGGATAACGGGGTGGGGCGAGCAAATGTTTGACACGCCCTGTCCCGTGGGGGCAGACTGGGCACCAGACCACCGGACTTCTTATATTGATGACAGTCCCGAGGTCTGCCCTGGGAGGTTGTTGAGGATGACGAGCCGGTCTCCAATCTTTACGAGGGAGAGCGCGACTCGCCACACTCTGCTTATTACCCCCCTAAATCTTGAAGGACTGAAGAGAGGTTGTGTGGCTGATAGCCCCTCCCCTTGAGTGCATTGAGGAAGAAACTGAGTGAACACTTCATGTTTCTTCCACTCCTTTAAATCTGGCCACTACAGAGTTAACTGAGTCACCAAATGAACCACTCAAATCCTTCAGAAGGTCAGCCTGATATGCTTGCAAGACAGCCATAGTGTGCAGCGCAGCACCAGCCTGTCCCTTTATATTTATTATTCTTATATAAATCATATACAATATATATTGATATAAAATAATATATTATATATATATATATATATATTCCATATAAAATAATATACAATATATAATTCATATATATAAGCTTTGCCCATGACAGCCGATGTTTATTTTCTACATGGCTTTATGGGGAGGTATGTCTCTTTAATGAAAATGCAGACCCAGGCGAGAGATAGCTCGTGAGCGTCTCCCACCTGGGGTATTCTCACATATCCACGCGATTTCGCACCCATGATAGTCGAAAATGTCGACGTCAAGGGTACAAAAACACGTGAAGTAAATGTTTTTTTTTTTTTTTCTAGACAGAAACCTCAAGCTCACTGCGTTCGGGGATCTCTCATTCACGGTACCAGACAAACTGCCCTGGCCACCGCGCGAACAACCACCTCGATAAATTCCTCGTATGGATTCACCATCATGTGAGGAACGATCGCAGGTGGCTGCTCGAGGTCCGCGGACCCAGAGATTCATCATCATTCCCCGCGCGAGCCGAAGAAACGCTGGAGCGCGCTTCGGGATCACGCGGGGAAACATGCATTTGTTGAGCGAGCAAGCGAAAGGGACGGACCCGTCTCTTGCTCGTCAACAAACCCATTCGAGAGCTCCGAAAACTGGTGCGGACTGAAAGTAGCCCAGACGAGCATAAAGCATTCTAACTGTAAAGGCTTGCAATGCTCGCACTCGTCTGACTCAATGCAGCAACCGCATGCTCTTCCCCAAACACACACAGCAATACACGTGTGCATCCAGTTCTGTTTTTTGAAAGAGAACATGGATATACAGCGTTTTACTCTGCTGACTCGTTTCCAACTGATCAGATTTAACTAGAACTCTTTCCACTTATGTTTCTTTGTAACAGAGATGAGAAAGAGAGAGAAATCTGCACACTGCCATGTTGAAAACTAACTCCTAACAAAGATCTCGAGTTGAGTCTTGAAAGAGAGAGAGAATTTTTTTTTTTTTTTTTTTCAGAGACTTTGTAACACACCATAACACAGAGTTGGTCTGAAAACAAAAAGACCTGGTTTGCTCCAGCGGAAGCTCATCTATTTATAGCCTCGTGCAGCAGGTGCGCCTATGACGTCACCGGCCGAGGCTATAAATACCTCCGGGTCAATTTCATTGACGTGTTTTCACACTATTTTCACAGCTGGTTATGTCAAAGACATTTCCCATTTGCATAAGCTTATGCAGCATTGAGTGTAGCTTTTGAAAGGGAACAACAAATGAAAGTAAAGTTGCAACCCCTCATGAATGACATATAAACATGATAAAACATAACATAAATTCCAAGCCTTGTCTTCTCTCGTCTTGGACTGTAGTCACTCCTCCTTTTAATTTTCCAGAGCTTCTCTGTGAGACTCGTGACCGGTGTGGCACGAAGGTAACGCTCATAAGCACTCGTGCCACCGGCCTTGCTCCTTTCCCATGGCTCTTGCCCCCGCCCTGCATGCCACAATATTATAGACGTGTTTCCGCCATGTTTCAAATCAATATGGCCCTTCCAACACCACAACTCGGAAACTCATGTATCATTTAGAATTATGATGTTCCCACTTTTAAAAAGGGCTTTACTCAGTCATTCATGTGTTTGCGATTACAATATTACCGACTTCACTTGAAGGGCACATAGGCTTTTCTTTTCAGTAGGTCTATTCTTGTGACTGACCCTATGAATTAAATGCATGAGTTTCATCAAAAAAGTGCCAAACAAATGTACTTTTATAATGCAGACGTCCTCATCTGTAGCCAGCTCACTCAGGAAACCAAATGGCTGTCAGAGAAAAGGTGCGCCCTTGAAAGATGAAGAAAAACACATATGCACAACACCCAATCTAGCAACGCACACATTGTGGGTAAATGACAGTCATTGCACGCTGTCGACTAAGGTTGTTTTTTCCCTATGATTGTAGTGGACATAGAGGACAGTAGATTTCCGCTTGGCTAGCCACAGCAAGAGGTCACTATTGCTACTCTGAGCGTCCCTGTGCTCTGCAGGTCTCTGACATGGAGCCCATCCCACGAGATTAAAGCCTGTGCTGCGGCTGATGATGTGAAAACTATTACTCAGCCTTTTCGGTCTGTGCTCTCGGTTGTGCAGCACGGCAGGAACAGTCACATAATAAAGGATATCAGATGTTTGAGAAAATGAGGGAGATAGAAAGAGAATGAGAAAAATGTCAGCTTGTTAACAGCAAATCAGGTCAGGACGGCAATCCAGATGCATAGGCTGCAGATAAAAGACAAACAAAGGATTAATATTCATATGGAAAATAAAATCAATTTGAACAAAAAACACGTTTATATATTTTTTTACTTGCACCTCCCACCCTTTGTATGATTTTGAAGTAGAAACAATTATTTTTGCTCTGCCAGAAGCCCAAGGAATCTTACTTTAACTGCAGATTAGTGGGGTGCGGCATTATAAGGGTAAAAAACATGCTTGAGTTGTGAAGACCAAGCAGGTGTTTAATTCCTCCATTAGTATTTCCACTCACCTCAATGGCAGTTGCTTAGCTTGTGCATTATTTCTCTGGATATATTTGACCTATTTACTGTCATCTTTGCTCATGGGCATTTGAGTTAAGCACCTAAAGCATAATTGCTATGTGATTAATGACTTCAAATTACATCACGACAACACTTATAGTAACAACGTCCTATAGAAGCAACCATCCTTTAGATTCATATTACTTGCAAACAAAAATTCTGAATGTTCATTGGTGAAGAAGGAGGCTCTTTGCCCCAGAATTATGTAATTAGGATATCAAACAGAAGGGATATAACTCCCCATCCTAACAAAACAAACCTTGACCCATTGGTGAAGGTAAACCCAGTGGGATTGGCAGTTGACATTTGGTGAACGTGATTCCACTAAGTGCAATATGTTCTTGGATCCCTATCTGGTTACACTTTATTTTGATGGTCCCTTTTGAACATTCTGTTGACTATAAGTAGCGTTGCACCTACATGTCTACTAACTCTCAATAGAATATTAGTAATGTATTAGTAGACTGGTAGGGTTAGGGCTAGAATAAGTTGACATGTAGTTGCAAAGTTACTTATAGTCAGTATAATGTCTGTTGGAGGACCATCACAATAAAGAGTTAGCAGATATTAAGCAGACGGTCTACTAATACTCTAGTGAGAGTTAGTTGACATGTAGTTGCAAAGTTACTTATAGTCAGTATAATATCCGTTGGAGGACCATCACAATAAAGAGTTAGCAGATATTAAGCAGACGGTCAACTAATACTCTAGTGAGAGTTAGTTGACATGTAGTAGCAAAGTTACTTATAGTCAACAGAATGTTCAAAAGGAACCATCAAAATAAAGTGTTACCCAATATCTTTGTTGATCCTGGTACAACATTTCAATCAACTGTAAACAGACAAGTTTACAGTTCATATCAGTTTAGGCTTACACCCAGGGTTAGGTCCTTCTACATCAATGTAATTCACCTATCATTTCCCTCTGATTTTAGGGATAAGTTAAACGTAGGGTTAGGTTGAGGGGTAGGTTAGGGATATGGTTCGGACAATATCTTTGGACAGGAATGCTCCAAAATACAGTGGTGGCCAAAATTATTAGAACACTTGGCATCTCTTTTGCCGCTCTATCGAAGTGATAACGAGCGCCAGGCAGTCGCTTTAACCATTTGAATACAAGCACAACCTCATGTGTACAGTAAAGGCTCTGTGGCAAAACTAGCTTGAGGATGAAGTAAACTATAGGCTACCTACACGACTACTTTAGTGCTGCAAGGATATCTTCTCATTTGAGCTTGCTGCAGTCTATCACAGCTCGTCAATGTCAAAATATTTGATGACAAATGACCAAGATGACCAATCAAATTAAACTAGATGGGCTTTATGTCCACAGAAGCTGCTGAGCGCGAGTCGCACAACACTTCAGTAAACGGTGTGAGATGTAAATAGCTAAACTATATATTTCATATTTGACAGCTGTTTGAGTATAGAAATGTTAAACAACCGACAAAAATAATCAGGCAAACTAATACAATTTTGTCTAATTTCGCCATTTTGAATGGCGAGAAAGAATGGCGTCATCTTAAAAAGGACATTTACGAAGCCGATTTCATTAGATTAGGATAATGAACGTGTGTGCGTGTGTGTGTATATAGTGAATTAATTTATTAAACTTATTTGCCTAGCATTCATAGACTTCAGTGAATTAACTTGTCTAAGAAAATGCTTCAATATAGGCTAAATATCAGTTGACCCTATGTTTACTTTCTTCACTGACACATACGAAAATGAAAAGACTATCAGTCAGAGCTCAGCTTTAGGAGGGGAAGAGACAGGGCAAGAGAAGGAAACTGAGTGAAAAAGAAAGAGTTAAAGAGTGATGGAAATGAGGAGAGTAATAGAAATAAGAGAGTGATGGAGAGAGCAGGTTTGACAGATAATCTACTTCCCACTAATATGGTTTTGAAAGCTATTTAATATTCATTTTTTAAGCCTTCAAACATCTTAAAATGCACATTATAGATAAGAGAAATCAACATTTTATTGGGGACCAAACCCCCGAACCCCCCTAAATAGCTCAAATTTGGGACCTCACAGGTTGTAAAACTCCTTAAAGCAGTTGTATAAAGTTGTTGCTGTTTCTGAAAACCTGTTTGCTTTGACCTCATATCTGGAGTTAATGTGAGGAATATTTATATAAATGCCTACTTAATATTAAAATTGAATATTCAGACAGTATATACTCATTGTATCTCTGTGCTTTGAAGATTTTTTTTTATTTTTTTAAATTAATTATTTCTGTGGTAGAAAACGTTGTGGCACCAAGATCGGCAACTATAAGGGCCCCTGGGTTTGCTATAGCCCCAGGGCCCTACGTGTTCTTAATCCAGGCCTGGTTTCAGTGGAGTTAAAAAGACAAAACAAGTCACAGTACCAGTCAATATGGGAGCTATTTTGACTGGATGTGAGAATAGCCACAATATTTGGACCATCATACATTGTTGTTATTGTTTCTTATGTTTTATGAGACAGCAAAATGTTTGCTTCTGCATTTTGACATTGACTCTGCAATAGGTCTATCTAGGTTGTGATTTATTTCTGTTACAGTTGTGCCTTCAGCCATTTTGGTGTGTTACATTTGAGTTAGTTTTGGACTTCATATTGCATATTGTGGTCATCATATAATTGCAGATGGACCAAAATAACACCATTAAAATCAAGTCATTAAGTATTGTGATACTTGATGCCACAGTGACACTCTTGTCCCAAAAAGTATTGCTATTCAATGATACTTAATATTTTGCAGTAGGTGCAACAGGGAAAAATTACTCACCGTGCGACAACACCACATTAAGTAATTCTCCCTTGTTGCACCTACACAAAATTTGAGGGTCCCCTCATCTGCCAAATCCCACTTTAACCACTGAACATACCCAATATTTTAGTTAAAAGTGGATAAAAACAGTACGACTCTCTTCATCTGATATTTGATGGTCAGAGCAACCATCTACATGTTTCATGAACATGAAATCATGTTTTGGAGGCAAAAAAGGTCATATTTTCAGATCTGTCAGGTGTTCTAATAATTTTGGCCACCGCTGTATGTTGATCCAGTCACATGTCTTACTTGGCAAAATCATCTTGGCCAAACCCTATAAAGCCTTAAAAATGAAATAATTGTCAGAAAAATTTAAATTTTTGAAAAAGCAAAAGAATTGTCTAATAACAACAGGCATGCCTCACAAACTTCCCAGACCGATCGCTGTGCGCTTTCTACCTGACCAGCCTGAACACGGAAACGAAGGCAATCCTCAGGGGAATTTTGCCCAGTTTGTGGAGTGGGTGCTGGAAAACAGTAGAGCGGCCAACACCATCTGCCCAGCGGAGGATTCCAGCCACAGATCTAGATCCCAGCCAGCAATCATCCCACTGCACGGATATAACGCCTGAGACCTCCTCATACAGAGAGATTGAGTCTGCAGCAATGCACAAACCAGCACCAGGAAAAGGGAATGAGCCAAACATCGGCCCGGGTCACCCGGGCTCCTCCCTCCTTTGGATCCATAGACCTTATGGCTTCACAGGGCACCTTTGATTTTCTGGCTCCATCTCGGTCAGATGTCGCCTCATCTGCGCCATGGATTTGCGAGCTGTCTGCTGCGCTCCGTCTCTCCACCTCAATGGCTCCGATCTCCCTCCAGCTCCACCTCAGCCCTCTGGTACCCTGGTTCCTCCTCGGACGGTCATTGCTGCGGCTCTGTCATGGCTGCCAGGTCCAGTGGTGTCGCCCGGTCTCATCTGCTCTTTGTGTGCTCCCAGGGTTTCACCACCATCGGCTTTGTCTCCATCGCTCGTCCTGATGATGTCGGTGAGGGCGTCTCCATCATGGCTCCTCCCTTCCTTGATGCTGCCGTGGGCCTCCTTCCTGGCTAGACTCTGGGATCTTACATTGCTGCTCCTGGTTCCCCCTGGCTCCTCTCTCCACCCATGGACTGTTTTGTTTGCCCCTGGCTGTGTTTGTTCCTGTCCTCTTCCACGTCATCCTCCAAAACCTCAGTTGGACATTGTACGGCGTGTTTTCCTCTTGTATTTATACCCTGAGCTTCTATCTGTTTCCTATTGAAGCTTAGCCTAGAAATCTAGATGCACCCTAGCGGCAGCCAGGGTAGTCTAGCAACTCTCCGTTGGCTTGCGAGCTGGAAAAACCAAACTCTGATCAGGCCAATCATATTGTGTATAGAGTCGGTGGGCGGGCTTAACTTAAAGACGGCAGAGTTGTGGCGGTTCCGCGTGCTACTTGTAAACAAAGAAGCTGGCGAACAGCAGTCTCTCGAATCGGCTTTGGCTGCGACTCTGGAAGACGTGGAGTTAAGCTTTTCTTTAAGAAAAGAACAAAGAACGGCACTGAAGTCATTCTTAAGAAAGGAAGATGTGTTCTGAGTTTTGCCGACCTGATACGGCTAAAGTTTAATCAACTAGCTCCGCTTCACCTTCTTTGTTGCTCTGGTTGGATGTAGCGCTATCATATTGTGTGGAGAGGGGATTTGAAAGACAAACCTTTATCCCGCCCCTCGGATTGAGCCCTGCCAATGGTGAGTTCCCAGACCCAACATCTTGATGTGGGTCTGGCTTGTCAGGCTAATGTCTAAAATGGACAATGGAAATGAAGTGTTATCATATTTTCCTCTACAGTACTCAAAATATTAATAAAACAACCCATACAAACTCATTGTCACAATTAAAAATATATAATCTACACATCTTCTCTTACACCCAGCTTCCTAATTTAATGTCTATTACATACAGAGAGGTTATTCAGATAAAACAACTGTAGCCTAGTAAAGAATCATAAAAGGACAATTCAAAGCTGAATGTTTTTGAACAACACTGGAAGAAAACAGTCACCTAGAGAGCCCTCAACATGAACAGCTAAGAAACATTTTTGTGACATTTATTTTCTTCTCTGGGAGTTCAGGGTCTATTTGGCAGTGCCAGGGGGCTTTTTGCAGACATTCAGAGAGATGTAGAGTCCATTAGAAACACTTGCTCTCTCCTCTTGGTGTCAGAGCACCTCCCCATCCTCACAGGCAATGTTGCGAATTACTCTCTGCTGAGGGACACAAAATACAATGTGCTCTTGCACTTAACGCTCTCGGCGGGATGGTGAAAAATCCAGGTTGAACTAAGCTGTATTATCCTTCCTTTTAATTTTTATTTTTTGCACATGGGAAGGTAGGAAGTTAAAGTTTTTTATATTACTTTTTTAAATGACTTTGATTTGTTGATAAATATCACACAGATATGCTTTACTTTCTTTTTACCTCCATTTATATATAGTTGCATTTCGTAATTCATTGAAAAGGACCTTCAGGGCTCTTGATCATAAAACCAAACCCTTTTTCATTTAGCCTGTCTGCCGTTTTTCTGCAGACCATTGGCCAATTTTAACCTGTTGATGAAAAGAAAAGAAAAAGATAATGTGCATCCTCATAAACTAAACAATTTGGATAAGGTATCTAAAATTATGCACAATATTTTAAAGTCCCCACCAAAAATCGTCACATGTTCAACCCAGTGTAACTGCTCAAGTCATCCTGCGTGGGTACTGATGATGTGGGGCAATGGAGACACAATCTTCATTACAAGTTGGTAATTTTGTATGAATTTCCACAGTTTGATTTGCCCAAAAAATACAATTGTTAGAAATAAAACTATAAAGGTTTAACCCCTAAACCTAACCCTCAGTGGGTCGCAAGCAGTGTCCAAATGAGATTGTATGAAATCCTTCGAATTTGCTACTAAAATTGTTACAAATTACAATGAGAGTGTATTAAGACGTTTATGCACTAAAAATGTTTACTGGCAAAACCTAAACTATAATATAACATACATTTTGGATTAAGATCTTACATTCAAAAATAGTGTATGTTGTCAGAATTTATGACTACTTTTGAGTGGAGAATTATATCAATTTTCTTTGGCTGGTTGGTATAGTTAGAGCATCTAAAAAGCAGGACCATGTTGACCAGCCAAACCTTGACCCCACTCTGAAGAATGATTGTGTCTTAACAGAGGTAATTTACACATTTAAAGGTATAGTAGCAAAAGCAGCCTGTTATATATAACTCTTTAGTTTAGGGTACAAGTCTCGCTATTAATGAGTTGCTTATTAGCATGCATATTACTAGAATATTGGCTGTTTATTAATACTTATAAAGCACATAATAATGTGTTATTCTGCATGACCATATTCTACACCCCTTAATCCACCCAATTCCTAAACTTAACAACTACCTTACCAACCATTAATAAACAGTAATTAGGAGTTTATTGAGGCAAATGCCGTAGTTAATAGTTAGAATTGGACCCTAATCTAAAGTGTGACCACAATATTTTACCAACACTTACTTTACAGTGTCCTTGTTACACGTTACATGTATTTACCATAGAAATAACAGTAAATTATGCATAATTACATGCAACTAACCCTCAACCAAACCCTAATCCTTCCCTAACCCTATAAGTACATGTTCTTAATTCATATTAGTCAGTACTGAAATATATAATTTCACTGTAACAATGACACCTTCAAATAAAGTGTAACCAAACCTTGACTAATATTGTGCGGACTCACAGTGTTCTAAAAGTCATCAGTCACCTAATTGTGGGATTAGAGCTATTTAAGAGATTGCTGAATTGACAGCCATATTGGATGGTGACACCATGGTGGCTGCAGTTAACCAAGAGACACTGATAGATGTCCGCTGGCCATCTGGCTTCTGGAGATACTGACAGGGAATCTCTATTGATCTATGTCTTGTCTGTGGACCTGCACCTTCAGAGCTGGGAGGTGATCCGCTTGTTGACAGCCTGATAATGTCTTGTAGTGTTACACTCATTTGCCTCCAGCTAGTTGTTTTGGATCCACTTTATATTAGGTGACATTAACTACTATGTACTTACATTTAAATTAATAATTTGATACAATGCACTTATTGTGTACATACATGTTTTTACATTGTACTTACATTTTTTTAAATTAGCTATATGCATGGGCGTTGGAAGCAAAAAAAAAAATGTGTGTGGGTCCTCTCCCAGAAAATTTTAACTGGAATAGATGCCATTTACATTAAGTACAAATATATCGTCTTGTTTACTAAACGTCTGGTTGGGCCAGACAAAATTACGTAAAATACAGAATCATTTACAGCAACAATAGTGTAGGGGTAAGATGCTTGGTATCAAGTTTTGATGTAAATCGACACAAGGTTCGAATCCGCCTTTTGCCGAACTCGCTCTCCTCCCTTTTCCCATCACATATCAGATCGGAAAGAAAATTATTTTCAATAAAAAATTATATAAAAGATAATATTAGAAAATAAAGCGTCTAACGTTAGGGGTAGGTAAACAGACATGGGCTGAATTAAAGACGACAAAAGTGAGTGGGTCCAATATCATTGGTCTTAAAAAGTGGGTGGGTCTTGTCCCGCCCTCATACAATGGTTCGGACGCCCATGGCTTTATGTAATTACATCTGTAATTAATTTCTGTAGTTACATTTATGATTACAGTGTCGACATTTCCCTTACACCTAACCCTACCCTTAAACTTACCCATCCCACCACACCTGTCCCTAACGTTACCCTTAAACTTATCCATACCACCACACCTGTCCTTAACTTTACCCTTAAACTTACCCATCCCACCACTCCTGTCCCTAACTTTACCCTTAAACTTACCCATACCACCACACCTGTCCTTAACTTTACCCTTAAACTTACCCATCCCACCACTCCTGTCCCTAACTTTACCCTTAAACTTACCCATCCCACCACACCTGTCCCTAACTTTACCCTTAAACTTACCCATCCCACCACACCTGTCCCTAACTTTACCCTTAAACTTACCCATCCCACCACACCTGTCCCTAACTTTACCCTTAAACTTACCCATCCCACCACACCTGTCCCTAACTTTACCCTTAAACTTACCCATCCCACCACACCTGCCCCTAACCCTACCCTTAAACTTACCCATCCCACCACACCTGTCCCTAACTTTACCCTTAAACTTACCCATCCCACCACACCTGCTCCTAACCCTACCCTTAAACTTACCCATCTCACCACACATGTCCCTACCCTACCCTTAAACTTACCCATCCCACCACACCTGTCACTAACTTTAACCTGAAACTTACCCATCCCACCACACCTGTCCATAGCCATACCATTAAACTTACCTATCCCACCACACCTGTCTCTAACTTTACCCTTAAACTTACCCATCCCACCACACCTGTCCCTAACTTTACCCTTAAACTTACCCACACCACCACACCTGTCCTTAACTTTACCCTTAAACTTTTGTATGTGTATATATATATATATATATATATATATATATATATATATATATATAAATATCAGTCGGTCGGGCCGGTCTGAGTATTTCACAATCTGCTCAGTTACTGGGATTTTCACGCACAAACATTTCTAGGGTTTACAAAGAATGGTGTGAAAAGGGAAAAACATCCAGTATGTGGCAGTCCTGTGGACGAAAATGCCTTGTTGATGCTAGAGGTCAGAGGAGAATGGGCCGACTGATTCAAGCTGATAGAAGAGCAACTTTGACTGAAATAACCACTTGTTACAATCGAGGTATGCAGCAAAGGATTTGTGAAGCCACAACCCGCACAACCTTGAGGCGGATGGGCTACAACAGCAGAAGACACCACCGGGTACCACTCATCTCCACTACAAATAGGAAAAAGAGGCTACAATTTGCACGAGCTCACCAAAATTGGACAGTTGAAGACTGGAAAAATGTTGCCTGGTCTGATGAGTCTCGATTTCTGTTGAGACATTCAGATGGTAGAGTCAGAATTTGGCGTAAACAGAATGAGAACATGGATCCATCATGCCTTGTTACCACTGTGCAAGCTGGTGGTGGTGTTGTAATGGTGTGGGGGATGTTTTCTTGGCACACTTTAGGCCCCTTAGTGCCAATTGGGCATCGTTTAAATGCCACGGCCTACCTGAGCATTGTTTCTGACCATGTCCATCCCTTTATGACCACCATGTCCCCATCCTCTGATGGCTACTTCCAGCAGGATAATGCACCATGTCACAAAGCTCCAATCATTTCAAATTGGTTTCTTGAACATGACAATGAGTTCACTGGACTAAAATGGCCCCCACAGTCACCAGATCTCAACCCAATAGAGCATCTTTGGGATGTGGTGGAACAGGAGCTTCGTGCCCTGGATGTGCATCCCACAAATCTCCATCAACTGCAAGATGCTATCCTATCAATATGGGCCAACATTTCTAAAGAATGTTTTCAGCACCTTGTTGAATCAATGCCACGTAGAATTAAGGCAGTTCTGAAGGCGAAAGGGGGTCAAGTATTAGTATTACACAGTATTAGTACGGTGTTCCTAATGTCCCTACGGGGTTCCTTTAATCTAATAAAAATCTACATATGAGCATGCAGTAGTAAGAAATTATGTGTCATTCAGAATTGACAGATAATTGCTTTCTAATTCTAATTGCTTTGCATTTCTAATTCAATTCCTGTTGGGCGTCCCATGGCCAATGTAGACATCAGAGAGCTGTGAGAAGTTTTCATGAATATTTATGCAAGATTCAACTATGTTTAATGGTTCACTGTTCAGATATTTAGTTGTAAGTCATAACTACAACTAGGCTATTGAAACCTATGCACAACTAGTGCAACCAGTCCCTGCTGTGCAATTAGACTTTTGACTCAAAACAGTAGTTACAGCCCTTGTGACAACTTCAACATGTGACAACTAGCCCAGTTGCACCCTGTTAGATATAGGTTACATAAGATAGGCTTTCTATTACAACATCTGTATAGATATTACACAAATTGCACAAAACTAGTGTATTTTAACATGGCATTTATGCTCTGAATGCAGACATATAACACTGTTGATGAGGGTTCAGAGTGAAAGCCTGGATTGCTGTGGTTTCTCAAATGAATATTGTGGATAAATGACACAGGGAGAATTATAATAAATAACATGGGAGATTATTTCCTGTGAGAATCACACAGAGCGCTCAAAACATTCTGAGGAGCTTCATTTGGCATCAGAAACAGACAGTTACCCTCGCAGTAGGCTGCAGCAAAGCCCTCATAATGTTCCTGCTTCCCACCGCTTTTATAAAGTGCCAATTTGGCAAATGGTGCAGATGTTTCACTTTTATTGTTATCACCATCATTATTCTGTTTATTTTCCTGACTATCTATCTAGGCAACTATGACATTTGGGGGAACAAAATGCCCAGATCAAAGCAGCAGTCAAAACTGGAAACTCTTGCATTCAAATTAGAGTTATACCTTTTTAAACATGCCATGCAATATGGGTTTCAATGTCACATTCACATACAAATCCAAACACTACTCTCAGTTACAGTTGAGAGATTGCTGCTAAATGATGTAAAGCTAATATAAGGTTGGCGGCAACCACGTGTGGATCTGGCAGACAACACTGGGATAGTCTCTTATAGATTTTGGATTCCAGATATTATACTGCTTCAATCGTGGATCAGGAGCAGGGGTTTCACTCTCATGACCCTCTGCAAGCCGTAAGGGTTATGTGCAGATGCAACATACCCTTTCTCTGTGGCGGACCCTGGCATTGCATTGTCCCACTCTTCGGGCTGGTTGCCATCGCAAGATTATCATGACGGACACCTCCTACACAGGCTGAGGTGTGGTCTAGGGTGGCTGTCAAGCCTATGGTCTCTGGGAGAGCAGTCATCTCATATTGCATATAATTGCCTGGAGGATAAGGGCTGTTTTTCTAGCATTTAAATACTTTCTTCCATATCTGAGGGGATACCATGTGTTGGCCCAGTTGAAATTAAGCGGAAGTGGACCTGTTCGCAGAGTTGACCCACTATTCCCTCTGGTTCTCGCTCATTTGGGCTGGATGCCATGGCACATGGCCGAGGATGCATCTGTACACTCTTTCCTGATCACTCTGCTCCCAGGAGTTCTAGTGAGGATTTGTCAGGACTGAGATTGTTATTAGTGACCGGCCCGAGTCTGGTTCTTGGACCTCATCGCTCTCCTGGCAGGCTGTCCTTCAGAGATTATGAACTTCTCTCCGCACCCGGCCCAAGATTTGGAAGTTGTGGGTTTGGCCCCTAAAGGATTCCAGCTCAAAGATTCCAGTCTCTCAACTGAGGTTGTTGAGACCATCCTAAATGCTAGAGCTCCCTCCACAAGGAAACGTTATGCCCTGAGGTGGCTTCTCTTACCTACTGGTCTACAGCCCAATTGGTGCTGGAGTTCTTGTAAGAGCATTTGCCAGCAGGACTATCACCTGCTACTCTTAAGGTGTATGTGAAGATTTATTAGAGTCTCCATTTGAGCCCTTGGAGTCAGCCTGGGAGAAGTTTCTGACTCTCAAAGTTACTTTGTCACTGGCATTAACTTTGTTTAAAAGAGTAGGAAATTTGCAGTTGCCTGTTTAGATTGTGCACTTGGACTGGTCAAAGTTATATTGCACCCAAGGCCGGGTAACATTCTGAATGTGCCTTTCTTGACCGTTCATCTGGTCCTTCTTCCAGCCTTCTCCCCTTCACCTCTTATGAAGCCAGGGCACTTGGGATTCGAGTTGACCACTCAGGAAGTATTATTTAAATCTGATCAGCCTATCATATTGTAAAAGGTTTAAAATGTAAATAGACACATCAAATAGCAAGTAGAAAAGGTGTATGATCCAGTATCTTAGTTGATATTACTCTTGAGGGAGAGCTGGTTACTGAATGATGCGCACCATGGCAGTTTGATTTGCGATCACTCTGTGCTTATTTCATTCATTCGTGTATTTTATTGTACAATGTTTAAATAATTTAAATAGACATGTTGAATAGTATGTAGGACATGTGTATGATGTAGTATTTTAGTCAATGAAAATGTTCCCAAATATATTTGGTATTACCATCATTGTGGGGGTTCTGCATATTAAGGGATATGAGAAAATATTATAGAAATTACACACTTTAGCATGTTTCAGCAACTACTATGGTGTAAGTAAAGACAGAAAGCATCACCACAGTATATTGCTGTGTAATTAAAAGTCCTTGCACCCAGAAATGAACCGTACTAATTACTGTTGATGAGGAAATTAATTCTAGGTGGATAAAGAGTAAGTGGTTTAAGATCATTATCTTTATTCCATGTTTGTATGCGTTTAAAAATATTTACCTACATCATGAAATCATTTAAAGCTGTCTGATTATTGTAAGAATATACTGTATGTTCTAATTCAATGAAATGCAACAATCAACTAGATAAACTAACTCCACAGTAGCATATTAACGGATACTATTGTACTAGTTTAAGTATTTGCCTCTTCACAAAAAGAGAAGAAGGAGAGCTGTTAAAGTTTAACTTCCTCTGCTCAATCTGAAAGCAACCACAAAGTGTTTTTTTCTTTCTTTTTCGGAGTAATTACACATGAGGATTAGAGGACAAGTTCCAGGAAAGGCATTAGCAATTAGAACTCTGGAGGCCGACAAGGTATGTAATTATAGGCAATGTGTGTGATTAAGGAAAGAGGTTCGATAAATTGCATTAACATACTTTAAAAGTCAGAGTGGAGATCCCGCTAGGAGACCAAAAGAGGCTAAAGACAGATGCAAGTATTGATTTCACATTCCTGATGGAAATTTATTTGGTGGCTACAGAGGAAGGAGAAGGAATGAGAGCTGTTTCACACAAACACAGTCAGAGACTCTCAGAGCAGAACGGCAGAAGCCAGCTTAGAATATACAAAGTTATGTTAAAATAGACAAAGTGTATGGCGACTGTGACAAAGACGGAGCAATCACATATGAAGAGATAAAAAGAGTTAACAGAGAGTGCTTTGTTTCATGTGCAACATTAATGATCTTAAGTGAATCGGCATGTAGAAAGGAGTCCCAAAACTACAAGCCACATCCAATTAAGTGCGCATTAATTCCAATTCTTGCATGCTCAGACATGCCTCGTCTTTGTCTCTACTTCCCTTTGATCTCCTTGACGTTAATTTTCTCAGGCAAACCAGGTGTGCTCTTTAATGAGCCATTAAGTTCACAAATGCATTCAATGCCAGGAAACCTCTGAGAAGTTGGCTGTAATTGATGGGACAGGCAATGAGAGCATAGCAAGGCTCATTTCTGAAAGGTGATTAAGGGAAGATGCCTCAGTGTGAAGGCACTGCTCGCTTTGGCTCTCTTTGGCTCTCTGGACAATTGCCCCAGCTTCTTGAAGTCAAAAAGGAGAAAGACGGATGGAAGATGGAGGATAGAGTGGTGGGGGGGACTGAGACAGACGCCTGGCACAGCCTGAAACACAGCTGCCGGCTTTAATCGACTTTTTGGATGGGAAGGATTTTCTCGTCCAAGGACCCACACCCTCAAATCTGCTTAGAGGCCTACTGGCAGAGGCCTGCAATCCCACAGTCCAGTGCCACATTGTAACCTGCATGCTGATGGATTGGCAGAGACATGAGATGTCTAGTAAGGTGCTGGAACTACTACTACTACTGCTGGCACGGGAATGTTATTGTCATGAAGAAATTATATATTGGGTTATAATTTTGCCATTATAACATGTTGGAGTGTGTCAAATTAATCAGCCAGCATAATTTGATTTACAATTTTTTTGTAACATGTATCCCAACCCCACCCCTAAACCTACCCATTTGTGTACTATATGATATAAAACAGTTTATAAGCGGCAGATACGACTGCAGGCACAATTTATTTAAAAAGTACAAATATTTGAGGCCAAACGATTGATTTGTGTGAAGAAAAGACCCAAAAGTGATCGGCATCTCCATCAGTCATACATCATATGCACTCATTTAAAAATTGCAGCATCTTATCAAAGCTGATATAATGTTTACATCATCTTTGATAAGCCGTGTTTCTACTGTCGGGCCAAAAGCGGGCATGCTAGTGCGTGCCAGGGTCAGTCACGTTCCCCCTTTCCCCCCACTTCCGGGGCTTGATCGTGCCTTGTTGGGGGTTCCTTGGAGCCAACGGCCAGGGTTTTTGGCCACTGAATACCTTGGTCCAAAGTGGGCCAGCTCAGACTTGAGGAGTGGTTATCTGAGTTTATCTGAGACGGCAGCGCCGCGGATGATTTCATACACCAGCTAATATCAGCATTAAAGACTTTTAAAGTCATTTTAGCACTAAACTCACTTTCAGACAGCAGTGAGTGTTTGAAATAACTTCTGTTTGTGATCCGATGTGGATGCAAAAGACTATGTTAACCATTACTATAGTAAACATGGTAAATATGACCGCTTGAAGAAATCAGACAAACCATATAGGCTATCACAATAATGTATTTATTTTATCTGTCAGTACGTTTTATTATTGTAAAACTGTGATAAAACATTGATGCTTGGGTTTTAAATATTTAAGTAAATGTCAAAAATATCAATTAACATCCCTTTTATCATGTTTGTTCTGCGTTCTCACTAGTTTCCAGTGATTTCTTTCTGATTAGTTTTCTGATAAAACTTCCATTTGTTGGTGAAATGGTGGGTTTGTGTGACGTTGCTCCAGATAGGTGCATTATGGAAGCGCTGCAGAGCTTCTGGCCTGACGGTGGAAAAACAGTGTGGTTTTGGGTGGGATAATTTCAGAGATTAAAACATTAATATCCACTCGGTTCTTCACATAAATATATCGTATGACTTTAGAAGACTTGGAATGCAACATTAGTTTACATTTTATACTGTTTTTGATCAGTTTTTGCAATAAATACCTGTGACGGTACTTTTATTTGTCTGTTATGTGTTTTATATCGTAGGTTTAGGGTATGAGTGGGGTTAGTTGCTCCAAAATATAAAAGTAGCCTATACATATTTATAAAATCATGTCTACTTTTACAAATGCAAAGAACTATGCGTCTTGATCTGATGCATAAGGTGAACAACTGAAAGCAATGGAGTACCCTACACGTCGAAAAAATATGCAAAAGGAGTACCCTGCACATTAAAAAGTGATGCCAAGGGGTCCTGACCAAGAGTCAATTTGTGACGAGTTGAGTGTGAAAATGTTTTGAATAACTAGCTACTAACCCTGAACCTACCCCTACACCTAACCTTAATTCATGTAGTTACGTTATATTACCAGTACCTTTTTAAGTAAGTACACTGTAAGTACATGTAAGTACATGTACTGCACGTACCCGGGTCCTACCAGACCCATTCATTTGTTCAGAGAGTCTGGCCGCTCTCCATTGACAAGTGTTAACTTCCTTGAAGGTGGTACTCTGTTGAAGTTTAAAACTATTAGATCTGCCCAGAGCCACTCTTGATCTGCCGTAACCAATTGCTAACGTTTGGTCGTGACGTATGAGGGGAGACGACAACAACTTAATCGGCTTAGCGTCGCTAGCGTTCACCTTAGCCAACTCCTTCGCCACTAACGGAGCCGAAAATCAAACTTTCCCTGAACCCCGTGGGGAGGAGGGCCACAACATCTTGGCCACCAACAAAACTCAGCAAAGATTTTTCTTGCTCAGGCTTTGGACTGAATGGCCTGAATGGCTTCGCTCGCATCTTTCTCCGCCGCCATTACTAAACTACAACTCAAACTAGCAAACTCAAACTAAAAACTAGCGCACAACATCAACGTCATCGTTCTCAGCCACTCCCTCTGTTCATTGGAACGGTTAAAATTTGGCCGGAGAAAACCAGCGAATATACCGCAAACCCAGACGACGTACTGAAGGAAAATGAAAATTGAGGGGAAGTACGTAGGAGGGCGGAGCCAGGCTATTGTGATACCGTTTCTTTGTAATTGTTTGTGAAATTTCCTTGCAAGTCCACATGACATGCAAACAAGACTATGCTTCTAACCACACGTCGAGAGTTGTAGTTCCAACTACAGAAGTTTGCGATGCTGTTTGCAAATGTTCACTTGAACTATGGTATTGGGAAACTGAAAATCATTGAACTAATGTTAGTAATGACAGAACTTTCGACCATAGTTGGCTAAAATGGCATTTGGGAAATTCTTGTCAAGCTAAATGATGGAAAAAACACTTAAAGTGTAACTAGCCCCGTGGAGAGTATAAGCTAGAAACTTGTCCACATCTACTGGACTTAGTAGACAAACTGTATTTTGTACAGTGGTCAGATTGTTAAGTTAAGTTTAGAATCGGACCTTCAGCTTAGACTCAAATTTGTTTAACAAGTTTATCTTATTTATCTTGTGCTGATTTATGATTTGTTTGCATATGGAGATGAAGTGTACAAATCTAGGGTTTTACAATCACAAACGTGAGAACAAGATCAACATCAGCCCTGCTTAATACAGGATCATCCCTATTGAAAGAGGAAATGCTACCTTATTGAATCAATACAATTCGCCCTGCTAATTTCATCTGTGCACAATTAATGTGAAGCATTAATCGTAATTTCATATGGTATTCAGGATGGAAATTATGCAAATTGACATGCGTACTTGTAAGCCTTCTGGAGTACAAAAAACCTAAGGCTTTTCTCTCTTCATTCTCTTTTGGCACTTACAAGTATTGTTTTAAACTGACTTAACCAGTCAATTGGGATCAATCTGCAATTTTTAATCAATTATGCACAAACAAGCAATCAGTATTTAAGCCAATTAGTCACACCTGTGACACATAACACATCTGTTTCCTGCTGTGTTAAATGCATGAGCATGTATAGAGCGTATCACAGTGAATAATTGCCTTTTCAGTGACTATGGAGCAATCTAACACAGGCTCTGCCTCACTTTCCAGGCCACTGCACCGTTGCGATATTAACTAGGGTCAGTAAAAATGAATATTAGCTTTAGCAGAGAGTGTGTGGCAAATAAACAGTCCTGCTGTAGAGCACCATCACGGAAGATGAATCTATAAATAATTTGTCTTCATTTCACATTTCAAAGTCTGTCGATTGGGCAGTAAGTGGCGCTATAAGAGGCAGAAACGCACATGTCCCATTCACTTAATGAAGTCCTGTTCCTTCTACTTTTCAACTGAATCAATGAGGTTTTTTAATGGACTCTGACACATTACTTAAAAAGCAATTGCTAACGGTTATGTCATCCAAATACTTAATATTTCTGGACAGCAAGATGATGGATCATAAGGTTTGATATAAAAAAAAAACAGGAACCCTTGAAAACAAATCGCATTTAGAAATTCTTCATCAACTTGCCACGCATAAACATTTTCTCTGACAAGCAACAATCAAATGAGGTTTGGATATGAAAATAAGGTAACACTTTACATCTTCTTGCCATTTGTTTTACTGGCCTGATAAAACATGGGCTTTTGCCAGAGCCTTGGTGCCGGTGGTTAAAGGGATAGTTCACCCAAAAATGAAAATTAGCACATGATTTACTCCCCCTCAAGTCATCCTAGGTGTATATGACATTCTTCTCTCAGACGAATATAATCAGAGTTATATTAAAAAAGTCCTGGCTCTTCCAAGCTTTATAATGGCAGTAATTGTTGCTCTGTTTTTGAAGTCCTAATGCATCTGTCCGTCAAATAATGTGTTCCACGCGGCTCTGGGGGGTTAATAAAGGTCTTCTGAAGCGAATCGATGTGTTTGTGTAAGAAAAATATCAATATTTAAAACTTTATAAAGTAAAGTTCCGGCCGATCGCCTTCCGGAAAAGTGTTGAAAGTGCCTTCTCGGAGTTCAAGATGCGTATGCGATGTCTGACTAATGTAACTGGTCAGGGAAGCCTTTGAACTGCAGAGGCACTTTCAATACCTTTTCCATAAATTGAATACGGAAGGCGATCGGCCGAAACATGATTTTTAAAACGCATCCAAATTCCAGCGAAGCGCAACCGTACGGTGCTCTGCAGGGGTCAAAAAGGATATAAACAGTGAATTTTGAAGTGATATATTCTTGAAAACTCAATTAAATTACCACATGACCTTGGTGTTTGTCTAAAACAGTGAACAGTAGGTAATTCGGCTGGGGATTTTTACAGGGGTGGTGGGAGAAAAACACTGATATTATTGATTTGGATGGCAATAAAATCACTGACTAGCCCCTGTCAATGATGAAAATACCTTAAGACCCCACGAGAAACAATCTCCGTCCGAAAAGGGCTTATGACAATAAAATGGGGCAATAGTGTCTCAGCTCCTTTTGGAGTTGGTAATGGAGTGCGGCCGGGACTCTCACCAGCCCTTTTTAATGTTTATATGAATGAATCATCAGAACAATTACGCGACTGTAACACTGGATGTGTGGTTGGCAATATCATAATTAATCATCTTATGTATGCTGATGATCTGGTTATTTTTTCACAGAGTAGTGGTTTTCAACAGCTGCTAAATATATGTTCTATGGGATTAAATATGTGCAACGTGTGAAACGAGTGATGATGACGATATGTATAGGCAGCGCCAAATGTTATATGCCCAAGCAAATATGTTGGTGAGAACATTTTATGTGTTTGGATCAGGTTAAGAGTTACTGTACTTCCTTTTATACTGCTCCCTTGTGGGTTAAGTTTAAAAAAGTGAGTTTACTGAGTAAACTTCAGGTTGCCTACAATGATTTTATGAGGATTCTATTGAAAACACAGAGGTGGGATAGTGCAAGTCATTTATTTTGTATGTCAAGAGTAAAAACTTTTATGGCTTTAATAAGGAATTTGAAGTATAAATTGATCATTCACAGAGTGTTATTATTATGCTGTTGTCTAATCCTAAGCAAAGTGTGGTGAGATACCAATCACCTATGAGAAAGTGCTGGTATAATTGTCTCTTTTAAATGTTTTATACTGTTTGTAATTTTGTGTTAGTTGTTGTGTTTCCTCTCTAATGGACTTTGAGTCTGGAAATAAAAGTTGAATTGAAAATCAAGGTTTTATAAAGGGTTTATAATCGTTAATAAGTCATTATAACTCAATGAATAAATTCTGATTCTTAAAGGGATTGTTCATTAGCATAAATAAATAATTTAAATTGTGTCATCATTTACTTACCCTCATGTCATTCCAAACCCATATAAGACTTGTGTTCATCTTTGATATATAAACTATATTTTGAATTATACCTATAAAAGAGATTTCTGCAAAACGCTTCACAAAGATATCCTAAAAGTAATGCACATAAATCAAGCTGTTTAATCCATGTCTTCTCTCTCTAGTCAAAAATGGTGTAGTATCAATGAATGGATGGACAGATCACAATAAAATATATACTGTATATACACCAATCAGGCATAACATTATGACCAAATAATGTGTTGGTCCCTCTTTTGCTGCCAAAACAGCCCTGACCCGTCGAGGCATGGACTCTACTAGACCCCTGAAGGTGTGCTGTGGTATCTGGCACCAAGATGTTAGCCGCAGATCCTGTAAGTTGCGAGGTGGGGCCTCCATGGATCGGACTTGTTTGTTCAGCACATCCCACAGATGCTCGATTGGATTGAGATCTGGGGAATTTGGAGGCCAAGTCAACACCTCAAACTCGTTGTTGTGCTCCTCAAACCATTCCTGAACCATTTTTGCTTTGTGGCCATAGTGCACCTGGTGCCATGTGTTCCCCAGGTAAGCCACGCACACGCACCCGGCCATCCACGTGATGTAAAAGAACCCGTGATTCATCAGACCAGGCCACCTTGGTCCAGTTCTGATGCTCACATGCCACTGTTGGTGCTTTGGGCAGAGGTCAGGGGTCAGCATGGGCACCCTGACTGGTCTGCGGCTGTGCCGCCCCATACACAACAAACTGAGATGCTCTGTGTATTCTGACACCTTTCTATCAGAACCAGCATTAACTTCTTGAGCAGTTTGAGCTCCAGTATCTCGTCTGTTTGATCGGACCACACTTCGCCCTTCGCTCCCCACGTGCATCAATGAGCCTTGGCCGCCCATGACCCTGTCGCCGGTTCTCCACTGTTCCTTCATGACCCTGTGGCCGGTTCTCCACTGTTCCTTCATGACCCTGTCGCCGGTTCTCCACTGGTCCTTCCTTGGAGCACTTTTGATAGAGACTGGCCACTGCAGACCGGGAACACCCCACAAGAGCTGCAGTTTTGGAGATGCTCTGACCCAGTCCTCTAGCCGTCACAATCTGGCCCTTGTCAAACTCGCTCAAATCCTTACGCTTGCCCATTTTTCCTGCTTCTAACACATCAACTTTGAGGACAAAATGTTCACTTGCTGCCTAATACATCCCACCCACTAACAGGAGCCGTGATGAAGAGATAATCAGTGCTATTCACTTCACCTGATTGGTGTATATATGTATATATAAACATTTAAAAAGTAATGGCCTCCATTATCAAATGGAATAATCACTCTTCCTAGAATCAAGAGTCCATAATACAGGACAGAAAAGGGAAGGAGTGAAGACTTTCTGAAGCACTGCATACTACAATTATCATTCTAATGCGCTCGTAATGCAGAGGAAGACTCGGGTTTAATCTGCAAATATTTGCAATCTCCAGCTCAGACAGTAAAACGGGTCTTTTATTAAATGCAAAATTACCAGCATTTTCAAGAATGAGCCTGATCAATGAAGCGAGAGATTACTCAGAACACAAGTTTTCACAGCTTTCCTTTCTGACAATTCTTGCAACATTTTTTGAAGGAAGTTTGTGCGAGTGTGTTCTTTTGCCACCCATGTACACTAATTCAGATCTCTGACTGAGTACAGATGGGACCATTTTTAACAGGTTAAAATGAAGTCTAATGATGATGAGACGCACAACCTAATCAATGCAGGTTGTCATAATTGCAGCATGATAAGTGTTTACCGTGTAGATTAAGGCACTGCTATGCTTGGTGGAGTGGCACTCCTTGTAGTTTTGACTTAATCAGCATATTGCGACACGAACAGCTGTCTCATTGAGTCAGCTTCAGCTCTGAGAGCACAGCAAACTGTGAGCTGATTATTAATCACTTGAACAGCCAGATTTCTATATTTCACTCTAATCAATGGCCCTATTACTTTGGTTTGAATTTAGTGAGATCGTGAACTATGAAAGTAAGGCTCAATACAAACAAGACAAACTCACACTCGGAGACTGTAAAAGCGGGGCGTCTTTCTGTTTTAAACTTTCTATGTGGAACGCCAGAGTTTTAATCGAACCAGCAATGTTGCAATATTGCATCAGATGACTTCAATTACACAAGAGAGTATCTTGGACCATTACTGCTTGGAAAGATACGTGTACTGTATAATCGTGCCAAGCGTGCCAGGTAAAACCTTGGCTCCCACTCGGCACATCTGAACGCTGGCCTGGAATGGCACCATCTCAAGCAACCCCGCAGATTACCTGGCACGTCACAAGAGCAAAAAGGATTTTGAGTTGGACAACACTTTCCCTCAGATAAAAAGCCATGGAGTTCTAAAAGGAAGGTTTGGGAGAAGCTGGTTCATCTAGCTGTCAATCATTGTGCATGAGTATATAAATACCTTCCTTGACAGTTCTTCCACCATTCCTCTCTACCGGCATCACTAATCTTATTCGTTCATTAATAACCCAATTGAGTGGTCCAGAGGGAAAGTTAATCATCAAGTCAAGTCTCTAGCTCTCTATCTTGGACAGCAAGCCAAGTCTGACCTTCACCAGGAACGATATGATAATGAAAACTCCTGAAATATTGTACATCATTTGGATGTGACCGGGGTCAGGTGGTATTCTCTTAATTAGCCATGTATGCCTGAGGGCTACAGCCACACAGTGCTGGCGGGTGTTCATTTAAATTAATTTATTGTTTGTCATAAATTAGATTGTTTATGCTTTATCAAAGGTACACACAGGGGAAAAAAAGAAAAATGTTATTATTTGATGCATATTTGTCATTTTATGATGTTAAATCTGACATAAAACAGAAGTGCACATGACACAAACACAATATCTATGCAGACCTATTATGCCCTTATACAAAATCTTGATTTTGTTTTTGGGTTCTTGTAGAGCAGGGTGAATGTTGATTATCTCCTCATATTCTCCATTGTTGCGGCTTCTCTGTTCCCAGTCTGTCAGTAATGCTCTGTTTAGTTCCTGTCTCTATGAAGCCCCTCCTTCTGAAAAGCACAATGTGCTCTGATTGGTTGGCTGGACAGTGTGTTGTGACTGGTGTTTGAGAGCCCGCCCCTTACCATAACCACCAGTTTCAACACACTACTAACTAACTCAACCAGGCCCGCCCATTTATTCTGCGTATGAATTATTATAACAAGGAATATTCTGATGTGTTAGTTCCCGGAAAAAAAACTCAAGACTACAATGGAGGCGTTTCAGGAGTTCAGAAACACTGACACTGATATAGAGAATAACTCCCGCTGGAGGGACGTTTTCATGCTTAAACAGCAACATTACACACTAACACCGTGTCCTAACTACACGTGACGGCGCAACGTGATAAAAGGTGTCTTTTCCATGTTAATTAGAGTTTTTGTCCTAACCAGCCGCAACGGCGACACGCGATGATTCTATTTTAGAAACGGTTTCTATTTCTGCGACGTCGCTGCTGGAACATCAACACAAAACATGGCAATAATAATCTCAGGTAATGTTTATGTGCTTTATTTAATGTTAAAAGGTGTCATGAACTGGCTTTTTAAAATTGTTTATACTGTTGTCTGAGGTCAACTTATGACGTTAGTGTGGTTTTTACATTCAGAAACATCATAATAAATAAGTAATAGGCTATTTTCTGCCCTGGTTTTGAGGCTCTCTGAAAAAACGCTCGGTTTTGATGGGCGTGCCGCCCTGAAGACTTGGAAGTAAACGCCCACGGCTAGGATTGGATAAGATTTGCATATTTAATGAGCTTCTGCTCCCCTTTCAGTGACAGCGTGTGGCAAATGGCAAGCAGAATGAATCACAGGGCTCGCAAAATGTCTTTATCACACAAACACAATGATTCATCTCTCATCCACCCGTGATTGATTGGAATGTTATTTCTGTATCATTTCGCCCAATCATCAGTGAATATAAACGCGAACCGCACACACACACACACACACACACACACACACGCGTACGCACAAGAAAGGAATGTTATTTCACTATAGCCCGTCTGAAAAACACATAGCCGCGGGACTTTGGGCTTTGCAAGCTGGCGTTACATGTCTGAGTCTGATCCCAAGTGAACCAATAACAGCTTCTCCAGCCTGTGACCGCGTGCTGAGGTATGTAATCAATAGATATCAAACGATCTGTAACAATGCACTACTAACACATTTAAAGACATGGTTTACTCACATAAGTGTGTTGCACCGTTCCTGTCAGATCCAGAAGCACAGCATTGTGTTTTAATCTCAATATGTCTGCAAATCCAGTCTCGACCTGTGTCTTGTTTACAAACGAATCCGCGGTTAAATGAAGCGAACAAACACGCTGTCTTATGCATGTGAGCTGGAACCGGCATCGTTTAGCTCCACGAGTTGTTGAGTGGGGCTTGAGGTGGTGCTTCTGCGTCCTAATACGTCAATGGTCGACATATTCTGAGATCTCTCGTTTTCTGGGCCTGGTGTCTATAAAAGCTTTTCTTTGACTAACAAGGACGTTTTCAGCTCTGAAACTTACAGAAAGTTGATTTCATTTTTGAAAAGCATGTAATGTGACTTTGAATATCATTTAGTGCTCAGCTTTGTGACATAGTCGTACTAAAAGCAACAATGGATAAATCACCTCAGATCTTGAAATTGAACGTTCAAACTGTGAACAAACAAGTAAATTTTATGACAAAGATTGTTTTAGTGACTCGTTATTTATTTTTAGTAATGTTTAAATGGTGTAATATTTGTGAATTTGATTATGTAGGCTACATATCCATTTCCTTGCGAGTGCCGTCAAGATTAATATCTGGTGCCGTGCACTTGCCGCGAGAGCCCGCCCACGCACTGCTCTGATTGGCTGTGGTTTTTGATTTGATTGACCTACTATAGTGTAAATATAGTGTAAATATTATCAGTAGACCTACTATAGTGTAAATATAGTGTAAATATTATCAGTAGACCTACTATAGTGTAAATATAGTGTAAATATTATCAGTAGACCTACTATAGTGTAAATATTATCAGTAGACCTACTATAGTGTAAATATTGTGTAAATATTATCAGTAGGCCTACCATAGTGTAAATATAGTGTAAATATTATCAGTAGACCTACTATAGTGTAAATATAGTGTAAATATTATCAGTAGGCCTACCATAGTGTAAATATTGTGTAAATATTATCAGTAGACCTACTATAGTGTAAATATTGTGTAAATATTATCAGTAGGCCTACCATAGTGTAAATATTGTGTAAATATTATCAGTAGGCCTACTATAGTGGAAATATTGTGTAAATATTATCAGTAGACCTACTATAGCGTAAATATAGTGTAAATATTATCAGTAGACCTACTATAGTGTAAATATAGTGTAAATATTATCAGTAGGCCTACCATAGTGTAAATATAGTGTAAATATTATCAGTAGACCTACTATAGTGTAAATATAGTGTAAATATTATCAGTAGGCCTACCATAGTGTAAATATTGTGTAAATATTATCAGTAGGTCTACTATAGTGTAAATATAGTGTAAATATTATCAGTAGACCTACTATAGCGTAAATATAGTGTAAATATTATCAGTAGACCTACTATAGTGTAAATATAGTGTAAATATTATCAGTAGGCCTACCATAGTGTAAATATAGTGTAAATATTATCAGTAGACCTACTATAGTGTAAATATAGTGTAAATATTATCAGTAGACCTACTATAGTGTAAATATTGTGTAAATATTATCAGTAGACGTACTATAGTGTAAATATAGTGTAAATATTATCAGTAGACCTACTATAGCGTAAATATAGTGTAAATATTATCAGTAGACCTACTATAGTGTAAATATTGTGTAAATATTATCAGTAGGCCTACCATAGTGTAAATATTGTGTAAATATTATCAGTAGGCCTACTATAGTGGAAATATTGTGTAAATATTATCAGTAGGCCTACTATAGTGTAAATATAGTGTAAATATTATCAGTAGACCAACTATAGCGTAAATATAGTGTGAATATTATCAGTAGGCCTACTATAGTGTAAATATAGTGTAAATATTATCAGTAGACCTACTATAGTGTAAATATTGTGTAAATATTATCAGTAGGCCTACCATAGTGTAAATATTGTGTAAATATTATCAGTAGGCCTACTATAGTGGAAATATTGTGTAAATATTATCAGTAGACCTACTATAGTGTAAATATAGTGTAAATATTATCAGTAGACCTACTATAGCGTAAATATAGTGTAAATATTATCAGTAGGCCTACTATAGTGTAAATATAGTGTAAATATTATCAGTAGACCTACTATAGCGTAAATATAGTGTAAATATTATCAGTAGACCTACTATAGTGTAAATATTATCAGTAGACCTACTATAGAGTAAATATAGTGTAAATATTATCAGTAGGCCTACCATAGTGTAAATATTGTGTAAATATTATCAGTAGACCTACTATAGTGTAAATATTGTGTAAATATTATCAGTAGGCCTACCATAGTGGAAATATTGTGTAAATATTATCAGTAGGCCTTCTATAGTGGAAATATTGTGTAAATATTATCAGTAGGCCTACTATAGTGTAAATATAGTGTAAATATTATCAGTAGACCTACTATAGCGTAAATATAGTGTAAATATTATCAGTAGACCTACTATAGTGTAAATATAGTGTAAATATTATCAGTAGGCCTACTATAGTGTAAATATTATGTAAATATTATCAGTAGGCCTACTATAGTGTAAATATTGTGTAAATATTATCAGCAGGCCTACTATAGTGTAAATATTGTGTAAATATTTTCAGTAGACCTACTATAGTGTATATATTGTGTAAATATTATCAGTAGGTCTACTATAGTGTAAATATTGTGTAAATATTATCAGTAGGTCTACTATAGTGTATATATTGTGTAAATATTATCAGTAGGTCTACTATAGTGTAAATATTGTGTAAATATTATCAGTAGGTCTACTATAGTGTAAATATTGTGTAAATATTATCAGCAGGCCTACTATAGTGTAAATATTGTGTAAATATTTTCAGTACTCTACTACTTCTTTGGTAGTGGAGCTCGCATTATCTCCTGGGTTTTTAGCCACTCATGTTGTGTCGGCATGTGATGATGTGAGGCTTCATTAGATTAGAATTACTTGCCACCGACGTGGAGAGACTCTTGCACAAGTTGCACAATACAGAAACATTCTTACCTTTTACCTCAACGAGGGAAAAGTAGCGCTTATACTTCCAGTTTGCAAAAGCTACCTTTGAAGTCGTTGGACTTGCCATCGCTCTGACTCGTCCTGGTCGTTGGTGTGTGTGACTGTGCATATGCTTGTGCGTGTGTGTGAACTCAACCTATCAACCTCAACCTTGTCTCCCACCCACCAATCATCATCAGTTATGTGTACCTAACACACACGCACACACACACACACACACGTTTGTTTTTGTGAAATGTGAGGACATTCCATAGGCGTAATGGTTTTTATACCGTACAAACCGTATTTTCTATCCCCTTACACTGCCCCTGCCCCTATACCTAACCCTCACAGGAGACTGTGCAGTTCACTTTCTGTGAAAAAAACCTTGTTCTGTGTGATTTATAAGCATTTTGAAAAGTGAGGACATGGGGAACGTCCTCATATTTCACCCTCTTTTTGTAATACCTATGTCATACCCATGTCATTATACACATTTGTGTCCTGATATTTCACAAAAACATGCCCACACACACACACACACACACACACACACACACACACACACACACACACACACACACACACACACACACACACACACACACACACACACACACACACACACACATAATTCAGTTAGTAACGCCGTTATTCCCATCACTGTTAACAGCACAGGTCTGGAACAGCACCATTCCTTTAAGTTCTGCTACTTGGTTTTCCATCGTGAAAAGTTTGCAACTGTACGTTATGTAATTGCATTTTAATGTGAATGCATGCTAAAAGTCATTAGTTTGTTCATCAGTATTTGATTAATTCTCAAACTGATGAAATGAGTAATGGCTGTGTAGACTTTTATCAAATCAATCTGTATATTTGCTCAGTGAAGCTGCTTCCTTCATCTTTAGATGGCAGTGTTCAACCACAATACAAATCCCACAAGGCCTTTTGAGGCCTACATTTCAAAATAAATTAATAAAACAAACAAAACATAACAGAGAATATAAAGTATGCTACCTCACTGTCTATTTCATCACTACTCTAGAACCATTAAATGTGAAATGTGAGTATTTCAGTATCATAAAGTCAGTATCACCAGTGAATAAATGGAAGAAATTAAATCACACATGTTTGGGACGATATGAAGGTAAATAGTTCATGATATAATTGTCATTTTTGGGGTAGACAGTTCCGACTAGCCACACTTTTGTTCATATCGTTCATCAGTATCATATTTTCTTGATGGGCAGTGAAAGAGACCTCATCCAGATGTTATCAATTCGGTTTGGATGATGTTTAAACGGAGTGGACAAAGAGTGTTAATATTGTCTGCAGGATATTTCTGACGAGAATATTGGGCTTTGACGTTTATAAAGATAAACGTAATGGGCTGCTGGTCTTTCTGCTAATCCTGCTGAAGACACACATTAAACACACGGCATCACCTGCGCCTAATGATCTGCCTTTGATAAATACCTCTGAATCTAATTAAAAGCCTGACCTCCCATAGTGCATGTTTTTAAATGAATTATTTATAAGGATGGATTTACATGAATCGCATTTATCTAACAAGGTGTATAAATGTGAATCATCTCTATAATTGTGTCTCTTCACTGCAAGGGGGCTTTTAAGAGGGCAGTGAATTAGCAGAAGACCTGATATCAGCGCTGTTGTGTGGTAAGTGTATCGGTATTTGCATGTTTGCAGGATGGAAAAAGTAAAGACGAACAACTGGACTAAAACATCTGATCATAAAAGTTTCCAAGGATTCACGGGTCTTACTCAGACATCTTGATAAGGGCGGTCAGTTTTACAAAACTAAACTAGTGTGATTTAAGGTGCAGGAAGCGATTCCCGAAAAACTCTGTTGAAAATGGATAAGACTGAGCACCACAAAAAACTTGTAGCCAATCAGCAGTAGGAGGCGTGTCCACTCATGATGGGGGAGGAGAGAGAGTGAGCCAATCAGCAGTAGGGGGTGTGTCCACTCATGATGGGGGTGGAGAAAGAGAGTGAGCCAATCAGCAGTAGGGGGTGTGTCTACTCATGTTGGGGGAGGAGAAAGAGTGAGCCAATCAGCAGTAGGGGGTGTGTCCACTCATGATGGGGGTGGAGAAAGAGAGTGAGACGATCAGCAGTAGGGGGTGTGTCCACTCATGATGGGGGAGGAAAGAGAGTGAGCCAATCAGCAGTAGGGGGTGTGTCCACTCATGATGGGGGTGGAGAAAGAGAGTGAGCCAATCAGCAGTAGGGGGTGTGTCCACTCATGATGGGGGAGGAGAGAGAGTGAGCCAATCAACAGTAGGGGGTGTGTCCACTCATGATGGGGGTGGAGAAAGAGAGTGAGCCAATCAGCAGTAGGGGGTGTGTCCACTCATGATGGGGGAGGAGAGAGAGTGAGCCAATCAGCAGTAGGGGGTGTGTCCATTCATGATGGGGGTGGAGAAAGAGAGTGAGCCAATCAGCAGTAGGGGGCGTGTCCACTCGTGTTGGGGGAGGAGAGAGAGTGAGCCAATCAGCAGTAGGGGGTGTGTCCACTCATGTTGGGGGAGGAGAGAGAGTGAGCCAATCAGCAGTAGGGGGTGTGTCCACTCATGATGGGGGTGGAGAAAGAGAGTGAGCCAATCAGCAGTAGGGGGCGTGTCCACTCATGTTGGGGGAGGAGAGAGAGTGAGCCAATCAGCAGTAGGGGGTGTGTCCACTCATGATGGGGGAGGAGAGTGAGCCAATCAGCAGTAGGGGGTGTGTCCACTCATGATGGGGGTGGAGAAAGAGAGTGAGCCAATCAGCAGTAGGGGGTGTGTCCACTCATGATGGGGATGGAGAAAGAGAGTGAGCCAATCAGCAGTAGGGGGTGTGTCCACTCATGATGGGGGTGGAGAAAGAGAGTGAGCCAATCAGCAGTAGGGGGTGTGTCCACTCATGATGGGGGTGGAGAAAGAGTGAGCCAATCAGCAGTAGGGGGTGTGTCCATTCATGATGGGGATGGAGAAAGAGTGAGCCAATCAGCAGTAGGGGGTGTGTCCACTCATGATGGGGGAGGAGAGAGAGTGAGCCAATCAGCAGTAGGGGGTGTGTCCACTCATGATGGGGGAGGAGAGAGAGTGAGCCAATCAGCAGTAGGGGGTGTGTCCATTCATGATGGGGGAGGAGAGAGAAGAAAGTCTGTAGAAAGAGAGAAGGCTGAGAGACATTACAAAAGAGAAAAACTGAAAAAAGAAGGATTATGATGAGCTCTAGGACCCGCGTTAATATTAGAAAAGCACTGGAGAGACCTCAGCGGGAAGGCCCGAATTGGATCAGAGGTTGTGTTGTTTCTGCTCCATACGTGAGTAACATTGGTTTTGAGTGTTATTGTTTGTCTGGAGCTGATGTGCCGCTGGCGACTAACAACCAACTCCTGCTTGTATACTTGTGGACTGTATGCTCATTTTTTGTTCTTCCTTGTCGTTCGTTCATCATAGTTGCTTGATTTTTCACGAAGCTTTATTTTGCTTCACTTCTGCTGTGATAAAGAGACATCCATTCTTGCAAGGCATGTTCATGCATTTTGCGGGCGGAGCAATGAAGGCTGATTTCATGTATTAACAGTGTTCAACAATGATTCAGAAGTTGCTTACTGCACCTTTAATTATAAAACAAATAATGGAAAATGATGTAATTAGTCATTCTCCATGTCATGCATGCAATACAAAGGAATTTTCCTACCGCAATTCCATATTCCACCTTCATGCTTTTGTGATTCCGTAGTCACTACTACAGGCAACACACATTGCCAAAACACAATTACTGAGAGCAGACAGCACATGATGCATGAGGATCCCATCACACAGGACACTTCACACAGGATCCCATCACACAGGACACTTTCTTATGTTCAAAAACAACTAGACTCATAGCTGAAAAACACAGAGATGTCACACAACTTCAAGAATCTGTCCTGTGTGAACAATTCCTATTATTGGAGAACCTCGAACGGATTGACAAACTCAATATTATTATGTATTGTTGTGGGCTGTGATAGGCAACAACATGATATTATTCTGTGTAAGATACAAATAGAACTCCCTTAAAATTGAAATGATCTAAAGAGCATTATATCATTGAGGCAGAAACCTAAGAATGGACAATTGAATTCTCCCCCAAAAATGGCTTTAGTTAATATATGCAGTGACCAAGATATTACAAGCCCATAAACAGAACTGAAGCCAGTGATGTTCTTTCAAAGCAAATCTTTGTAAACCTAGCAGACTGTTCAATTTCCCGCTGAAGACAGGAGAAGAGGTGTACATGCTCTGTGTGGATTGCTGGCAATGCATTAAGCTATCTTATATTCAGTGTAATTAGATGATGACAGCACTACGCCACAACAGTATTGTGACAGGCTGTCTAAGGCAATTTGAGTTGACTACCTCCAAACAACTTTTTCACAGACTAGTCTTCCATTATGTACTGTGCTTTTTTCATGCGTCAAATGATAAGACTATTGGTTATTTAAGTGTGTTAAATAAAAAATTAGTCTGTATAGTCAATGCTAAAATCTCTCTTTCATTTTTTTTTGTTGGTTACTTTATTTTGATAGTCCACTTTAGACATTCTACTAACTATAAGTAACTACATGTTGTAAGGCCGCTAAAATCTCGCTCCAATGAACGGTAACGAGCTGCGGTTGAAGGTCGTTTGCGCATTCGTGTTTCAGCTTCATATTATAATATCTTTATCTGACTCCATTTATCATATTGTCGAATTTAGGATAGAATGCCAATTGGTTATTTGGTCATTTATATTTAATAGTTAGTCACACATTTAATCATTCTGTTTTAACCTTTTGTTGCAATTATATCGTTCCGTACTGGAGATAGTTAATAATTACAGAGTAATTCAGAAAGGATCAAAATGTAACAATTTTATTAACAGTCAGGTAAATGTATAATGCCAATTACGTAATCAATTCAAAGATAATTCGTACATAACATCAAATATTCCAAAATAGCCCAAAGACTGAAAGATTTCCTGACTTTCTGAATAATTACGTAACACAGAGCTTTCGCTGTGTTACGGGCCAATCTTATTAAAGTATCTCGCCCCGATCTTTCTGCTCCACTTCCTTATATTGCTCAGACCAAGACCGAAATCTCTTTCAAATAGAAACACATGCTAACAATGGTAATTTATATCTAATCACTGTCCCATATGACCTGTATTGACAAGATCAAATGGCTCCAAAAGCCACACCCACCGTCATAAGAACAATATCTCTAAGCTCTAAAAAACTCTTATTAACTTCTTGTATACTTATGTGGTTTTGAGATTTTTGTACCATTCGCACTGAGACATTTCAATCGATATCAAACACATATAATACTGTATAGTGAGAATTGACATTAAATCCAATAGATTTTGGGTATATTTTGGTGATCTCCCAGGAGAGAGAATAAGGAGTTTGGGGGAAGTTTCAGGTAAAAAGAAACAAAAAAGTAAATTAGAGCCATTCTCAGTTGATTCACTCAGTGGGACGTTGGCTGAAAAAAGTGTCTTCTCAGTGAGTAATTGTCTTTCGCCAGACAATCTGGAGTTATGCAAATTTTCACAGTCTTTCAATGTCAACTCTCATTCATTTGCAACTACATGTCGACTAACTCTAAGTATTAGTAGGGTTAGGGTTGGAATAAGTTGACATATAGTTGCAAAGTTAAAGCAGCACTAGGTAAGTTTTGCTCTCGGGTCCCCCTACAGTTGGGAAACAGTATTGTCCTCTACTACTGTCGTAAACTCTGTCATTCTACATCAGGGGATGCATCGCACGTGCATTTGTTGACATGACAACCATGATAGCCCTGAACACTGCCGGAGTTCACATGCGTGTTCTGCTTGCGTCGCGTGTGAAATGTCTTCATCCCAGGTACAGTGGCATATGTTTCAGCATGTCATATGAATATCATTTCATGGGTTTTATTTTTTTCAAACGCCAAATGATCGCGATGCTCACGTTTACAAGCCAGCGTCATTATAGTAGCCTAGTCTATTGGTTCCCGTTTTACAGAATCTATATGATACTTCAATTCAATGTTTGAGTGGTAGGTAATAACCATATGTCGTCAATATTATAATATCAAGCTACCCTAGATGAATCTGCAAATTTGAAAAATCGATTTGCATTATAGCTTGAGGCAAGACAAATAAACCAATATCACAGACATGTTAGGTATCCTAAAATATGATTTTGTACGTCTTATGTATTTACTTGCAAGAATGTAGCCCCTCCTCCTTCAGCTCACGCCAACGAGCAAACGCCGGCCCAATGTTGATCCTCGTCCTGCCTTTAATCCGATCACTTTCTCGTTTCCTCTTTTTGCTTTCCTCCGACAAAACCTTTGCTTTCTTATTTTTCTGTGCTGTTTCGGCCATGACTATAACATTCAGCAAACAAACGATAGTTGGGCTCGCACGTCCGAATTTAAGGAAGTGGGGGTGGTGGTGGAAATGACGTATATGTCGTAAAGCTGTCGAATTTTGTAGTTCTTTTTTTTCTCGGGTTACTACCCGAAACCCGAAGTTTAAAAGTATGATTAAAAACGATACAGACCCCGTCAGGCTATGGCAGACGTGTCATTCAACCTATTGTAAGTCGATGTATCATCACAAGAGTCTTGAAAATATATTATAAAGGTTGAAAAGTTACTTAGTGCTGCTTTAATCTCTGCAATCTGGCCACCATGCACACATGCTCTCTCTCTACACTGCGGAAGAAGCGCTGATGATCTGGAAACACAGAATGGATGGGCTACTTCCTCCGTCTCGTTCACTCGGATGTGCGTCATTGCTTTCATTGTCATTGTCATTCCTACTACTGGCGGAACCCTTGAAATGTTTTTAAATCATAGACTGTAAAAAAATGTGGATGTAGTGTCCGTGACGTCACCCATAGGATTCTGAAGAGCAGTTTTGAAGTGTAAAGTAGGGTCGAGCTGGCCGTCGCCATCTTGGCAGCGCATCATCGTGCGTCACTCCGAGATAATGGCCGAAGAGGCGGGACGTGGGCGGAGCTGAGGTGATGACTAACAGACAGCAGACAAACAGCTATCCACCTGTCACTCAAGGTCACCACGCCCTTAATTATGCAGGACTTTAAGGCTTCATATAATGTAAACAAATGAGTTATAAAAAAAATTCACCCCCTCACAGTCGTCATGAAGAGCAAAATTAGCCCTTTAGACCAAGAGCACAGTTTGTCCCAGACTGTAAACATGTGTTCTTCTGCTGTAAAGTTGGGCATTTTAACATGAGCTCAATGAGATTTTGCTCCTCCTGGAGTCTGTCTCTAGTGGCCAGTCCATGAACTGCAGTTTAACTCACTTCAGTATCGGCTTCAAGAGAAACTGCAGGAGGAGCCACTTGGTTTAAATGGAACACCCTAAGCCCTCAATTACTCCGATATGGAGCTGTGTCTGTCCAAATAAACTTCCCTCGTCCGAGAAGTTAAATGTAGTTCACAATGGTGGCAGGGATTCCCCTGAGGGGAAGTGCTTAGGGAAGTTCCCAAGTGTATGTCTGAAGGTGGAGTTAAACGCAGCCCTGGAGTTCAGCAATCTCCATTTGAGACCTTCTGCTTAAATTAAAGTGTCATTCAGTCACTCTGTGTTCCTCCATGAGCCGCTTCCGTTTGCTGCCATAAAACATTCTCAGTGATGAACTGTAATAAATCCAAACATGGATCTCGTCTATATTAAATGCACTTACACTCTATGTGACAACCGTCTTTATATGCTGTTTTTTTTTTTTTTCAATGGAAAACAAATATGAAAGTAATTTGGAATTATTGCAATTACTATTAGGAATTTCACTTGTTTAATTTTTGAGATAAATTTATTTTACCAGTGTTCATAATGTAGACAGATTGTTCATTTAAATGATACATAACCTATAATAAATCAGGACACACAGTACACTAGAATCAAGACATTCTCTTGATTTGTGCTTATAAGTGCAACAATTCTGATGAAATGTCAAAATAAATTTCTCAAATGGCAACAATCGTTGTGATTATCATTTTGAGCAAAATAATCATGATTATCAATTTAAACATTATGCAGCATTATGAAAAGGTGAGTTTTCATTGACTGACCCAAACATTTAGTCGACTAAAACAGGACAGGGTTGACTAAATATGATAAAAGTACTTTTGACACAGGACTAAAATAAAATTAACACTATTTTGCAGGCTATTTTACCTTATATATAGGCCTATACACTGATCAGGCATAACATTATGACAGGTGAAGTGAATAACACTGATGATCTCTTCATCTCCTGTTAGTGGGTGGGATATATTAGGCAGCAAGTGAACATTTTGTCCTCAAAGTTGATGTGTTAGAAGCAGGAAAAATTGGCAAGCGTAAGGATTTGAGCGAGTTTGACAAGGGCCAAATTGTGACGGCTAGATGACTGGGTCAGAGCATCTCCAAAACTGCAGCTCTTGTGGGGTGTTCCCGGCCTGCAGTGGTCAGTCTCTATCAAAAGTGCTCCAAGGAAGGAACAGTGGAGAACCGGCCACAGGGTCATGAAGGACCAGTGGAGAACCGGCCACAGGGTCATGAAGGAACAGTGGAGAACCGGCCACAGGGTCATGGAGGAACAGTGGAGAACTGGCCACAGGGTCATGAAGGAACAGTGGAGAACCGGCCACAGGGTCATGAAGGAACAGTGGAGAACCGGCTACAGGGTCATGAAGGAACAGTGGAGAACCGGCCACAGGGTCATGAAGGAACAGTGGAGAACCGGCCACAGGGTCATGGGCGGCCGAGGCTCATTGATGCCCGTGGGGAGCGAAGGGCGAAGTGTGGTCCGCTCAAACAGACGAGCAACTGGAGCTCAAACTGCTCAAGAAGTTAATGCTGGTTCTGATAGAAAGGTGTCAGAATACACAGAGCATCTCAGTTTGTGGTGTATGGGGCGGCACAGCCGCTGACCAGTCAGGGTGCCCTGTGGCTCTTTCAGCAGATATTGCACCGCCACAAAGCACAAATTGTTCAGGAATGGTTTGAGGAGCACAACAACAAGTTTGAGGTGTTGACTTGGCCTCCAAATTCCCCAGATCTCAATCCAATCGAGCATCTGTGGGATGAGCTGAACAAACAAGTCCGATCCATGGTGGCCCCACCTTGCAACTTACAGGACTTAAAGGATCTGCTGCTAACATCTTGGTGCCAGACACCACAGCACACCTTCAGGGGTCTAGTGGAGTCCATGCCTCGACGGGTCAGGGCTGTTTTGACAGCAAAAGGGGGGCCAACACATTATTAGAAAGGTGGTCATAATGTTATGCTTGATTGGTGTATATTAACAACAAACATCAAATCAACAACAAAAAAAAACTTCTTTTAAAAATGCATTTATATAATAAATAGTGAATACTCTTAGAAAGCATGCATTTGAGGTGATATGAAGGCAAGGTTAGCACCATGGATTGGGTGGTGAAGCGCTGGCCCTCCTGTGGCACTGGAGAGTTGATGTGTCAAAGTCATCCAAGGGGTGCAGTGACACCTCGACTGCTGTCCACGCGCCACTCATTAAGACATGGCTGATGGCGTGCATGGTAGCCCGTGGCATTATTGATGAACCCAACACCCCTAATTGCCTCTGCGTGTCTCCTGCATATGGCTCCAACTTCTGCTGTCACACAATCTATTTCTCTCAGTTATTTGCATAAAGATTCAATCCCACAAGCCACGGCAACAGCTGGCCTGAATCCAGGTGTATCAAAACACTAGATTAGGCGCTCATGCTTCCCTCCGTGTCTAAAAATGAACCTTTGAGCCAGTTGGATGCAGTTTTTCTGTTCTTCATTTGCCAGGTCCACTGAGTGAATTGATAAAGACTTCATTTCCTCGTTAGCAGCATCTGTTTAAGGAAAGGCTAATGGGCTTCGTGCACAGGGAGGAGATTTTTACAGATTTGTTTGCTATAAAATATGTGGGGTTAAAACTTATTTTGCAAGTTAATTTATCTAAATTTAAGTGTAATGAGTGTATTAAAAAGACACTTTAATGAGAATATCAGGCCACCAGTTATATATAGTGAGGCAAAAAAAATTTTTTTTTTAAAAAAAGACAATAAATCCGTCCTTCACCAGCTGGAGTGTCCTTGATTTCCACCAGAGGGCACTTAGGGCATCTTATGCTGCGTTCACACCAAACGCGAATTGAGCGTCTTGCGCGATAGCCGTGTTACACGTGAGTGGTGGTTTTTGTGCATTCACGCGTTTGAAGCGAATTCGCGTCTGACGCCCGAGTTGAAAATGTTTAAATTTGCCGTCAAGTCGCGTAGCATTAACCAATCAGGAGCCTGCTTGCTGCTGTCACGTAGTAAAGTGACGTGATGAGAAACCCTGCATAATTTAAAAATACTACTATTGTGTCACAAAATGTAGTTTTAAGACTTATTCAGGTGAGAATGTAGTTGTTTAAAGCTCAAATCTGTGGTTTATTTATAAAGAGAGCGCCTATTTGAAAATTATAATCTTGTGTTTTTGGAGTTGTGAGCTCCAGGCGATCAGCGGGCGATCAGCGCTCATTAACCCCGGCGAGAGCAGCCTTTCCTCGGCTAGTTCTTCTGGCGTCTGCCGCTGGCTCTGATGTCCTGTAGTGGATCGTCTTGTGTAGATCTAACGGGCGATCTTTGCTCTCATGAATCTATCATTTGTTGTCATTGATGGTGTTTACGTGTTGTTTAGATGTTAATGCGCACTTCTTGTGTTTTTTTTGTTCAGGTCTTACAATGATTTTTTTGGAGTGAAAAAGGACATAATAAACTTGATAATCCATCAGTAAAGTCTGGCCATCATTCGGACGGGATATACGCTACATTCTGTGTCCAAAAACATAAGGTTTTCACACTGACAGCTGTCATTGTAAGATATAGCAACTCCGTTTGTTTGTCCGAGTTAGCAAAAGTAACTAAGGGGGGCGGGGCTTACCGATAGGTCAATCGTTGTCTACTATAGCTTACTTGCTTCTTATGTATTAAATCCAGGCAATTATCTGATTAAACGTTGATTAAAATGAACAAACAACTTCTACAAAACGAAATTCACTTTAAGTAATGGTAATGGGTAGGTTTAGGGGTAGGAGTAGGATTAGCGGCTCAAAATATTGTTTTAATTATGCTCAGGGGATCTTACATTTATCTATGAAATGGAAATTATACAGATATCTTTATGAAATGAAGGATTTGTAAATATTTTACAGTTTTTTATCTGTAAATAATGCTACGTTTAAATGTCACCAATACTTCCATATTTTACATTTCAGCACCTATCCACCGTATGTTTTGTGTTTTTGAAAGTTACGTATTAATAGCTACATATTAACAATGAGACTAGGCTGCTAAAATCTAGTTTTGTGAATTGTAAGGACACGTGTTTTGCATCCTTTAAAACGGGCCAAATGAAGGGCGCAAAACGAAGATTGTCTTCCAAGGATCCTTCAAATTTAGACATCCTTCAGACGTCCTAGAGAAGTACCCTGCGATTGCACTCAGAAACAGAGGCAGTTGAGTTTGCAGGGGTGGGTTTAAGTGGCCTATGATTGGAGAAGTCTGAAAGATGAAGCTGACATTTTCATTGAACATTACAAGGTCAAATACATAGCATTGTTAACAATAAGATCTATAACATACATATACAAAATTGTGTGTATTTTCAATTCATGTCGACTATTATGTCAGTGTCATCTCTTATATTTGGTAAATCCCTTCATGACATGAGGCTTAGTAAATGAGGACAATATTGTATGGTGAAACATTTTGATAGATTTGTCATAGATAGCTTGTTAGTTGGTTCTCTCTAGTGTTTGCATGCGTTCATGATTTCTTTGTATGACAGTCTGGCTAAAAATGATTATCACAAGTAAAACAATTGACTCGAAGCACAACTACACGATATGCTTTAACACATTTGCAATAATATTTGAATAAATGGTTGAAAGATGTAAATTTTCCTAGTCTGGCCATCATCATTAGGCCTACTCTTGAGAAATAAATAGCTAATCAGACTTTCCTTCAGTGTAAAACAATAAAGTAATTGATGATTCTGTTATTTCTTGGAGCTCCTGTTTGCATTTGACATGTATTTTGGTTGACTGCCATAATGTACCGACCAAAAACCAGTACAGTGCTGGTAAAATGCACAGGCCTTGTATTGTCACACACCTTTATGGATACAGGAGCATCGCTGAACGAATGCCCTCCTGGATGTTGCTTCATGCTGAGCATCCATACCTGATAAAACCCTTCTTACTTAACATTGGTGTTAATCGGAACTATTTTAATCTTATGTACTGAGGCAGAGCAGCCTACTTTAAAGCTAATTTGATGCTCCATGGTCATGTAGGTGACTGCTGAGGAGAGACCATCTCCAGCTGCTTTTAATTTCTTACCCACAGGGGCAGAACTGGGGCACAAGAAGACTTGCTTTTTTTGATATCCATGTGTCATATTCTCTAGAGGCTTATATCTAAAACTTTTTTTTTTACCTGAATAACAGACATATTCTTTTAAATTACCATAATGAAATGAGTTGAAATAATATCCCACACATCTGACTTCCCATTTTGAAGGAATTTGCAAAATACTAATTTGAAACCCTTTTGAAATATTTTGAAAACTTCTGCTTCATTGATGTGGTTATAATCACATTTTGATGGATTTAAAAATTCACAAATGAATGTGTTGGGTAATGTGTAAGTTTTATCAAGGCTTCTATCATTCATACCATATTGACCATAAACACTCGTTATTGTGGTGCATTGTGGGATTGAATGAGTGCTCTTGATAACGTCCACTTTGATTTCGGACACCACTACAAATGGCTGTGAAAAGGTTTAAAATGGGACACTTTTTTCCATTGAGACGAATGGGGGTGGGGGTGGCTGGTGGGGGTTATGATGGGAGTCCCCCAATTTAAACTTTTTTTAAATTTATAGTGCAAAAAAGTCAAAGGCTGTGTCTGAAATTGCCCCCTACACCCCTAACTAGGGCACTATTTGAGGGATCAGTCATTTGTAGTGGTGTCCGAAATCATAGTGGATGTTATCAAGTGCACTCATTCAATCCCACAATGCACCACAGTAACGAGTGTACAACTGATGTACGCTCAACGACTAGAGAATACCCATAATGCACTGTGAGGGTTGCGCTGAATGAATTTCCACATCCATTTTCCAAATCGCTGGTCCAATGTGGCTACAGCGTAATATCATACAGGTATAAATTAGTTTTTACTTGATTATTAAATTGTTTAATTACGGTTTATACATGCTAGTTTCCACAAAATAGTTCAAGATAAATATTTTCATTACTACTGGAGTTGCCAGTTTGAAAAGTTTCAAGTGATTAAACAGCACAAACTAAGGCTGTCAACCGATTACATTTTTAATCTAATTAAATTACATGATGTGGCGATTAATTAATCTAATTAATCGCAAATTAATCACACATCAAGAAATTACTGGCTGAGAAATGACTCCCAAAAGATAATTTAAAGTCATTATTGTTTAAAAAAATTAAAAAGACATTACAAAAAGTAGCCTAGCTTCAGAAATAAATATTTTTGGATGAACTATAACTTTAACCTATACCCTTTTTATTAATACAGAAATATGAAATTATTTTTAATGAAATTATACTCTAAATAACTAACTAAAGCTGTCAGTAATAATTTGTTACAATTATATAGCACTTTTCTTGGCACTCAAAGCACTTTACATATAGAAGGGGGGAATCTCCTCAAACACCACCAATGCTCCACCTGGATGATGCAACGGCAGCCATTTTGTGCCAGAACACCCACCACACACCAGCTGATTAGTGGAGAGGAGGCTGAGTGATGAAGCCAATCATATATATATATGGGGATTATTAGGAGGCCATAATGGACAAGGGCCAATGGGCAAATTTGGTCAGGATGCCGGGGTTACACCCCTACTCTTTATCGAAGGACATCCTGGGATTTTTAATGACCACAGAGAGTCAGGACCTCGGTTTAACGTCTCATCCGAAGGACGGTGCTTGTTACAGTATAGTGTCCCCATCACTATAGTGAGGTGTTAGGACCCACACAGACCACAGGATGAGTGCCCCCTGCTGGCCTCACTAGCACCTCTACTAGCAGAAGCCTAGTTTTCCCAGTTGGTCTCCCATCCAGGTACTGACCAGGCTCAGCCCTGCTTAGCTTCAGTGGGAAACCAGTCTTGGGTTACAGGGTGATATGGCTGCATTCAGTAGGTGGCGGTAAACGTCATTGAGTCCTTCATTCATTAGATTCATTGAAGCGGCTGATTCATTCATTCAGGAGTGAAGTAAATGGTTCTCTTTATGGTCCATTGAATCATTGAAATGATTCAGAAATTAAACGCCTCTGTGTATTGTTCGGAGTCGGAGATGAACAGTTCTGCTTCGTCTTTATATTTTCGGTAGCAAAACTGAGCAAAACAGACAATAGTGTGCCTAAAACAACACAATATTCATTTATTTTGTTAAACTGTTGTATAAGATCAGTAATTGCATTTGCAATTCTCTCGTGCTACTCTGGACAGAAAACAAAATTCACACCGACAGTTTAGTTCGAAACGGGGCTCGGTTCACATGAAAAATTGTTAATGTGAAAGCGGTCATGTGGACCCAGGTGAGCTGAGCTCAGGGGAACTGAATTCGAAGGAGGTTGAACTTGCACTCGAACTGTGCCACAATTCACGTGAATGTGAAAGCAACACAGACTCTAGTGCAAGAGCGCAAGAAAAAGTAACATGGGCATGCGTTTTATCAGATGACGATGTATTTAGTTCAATAAAACAAAGGATGATAGTGTTGATGATTTACCTTGGATACGAGCGAGAGTTAGCCTGCTGTGTATATGTGTATTGACGCAAAGCACCGGCAGGTGAAACCAGCAACCGCGCTCAGGGGCAGATTTAGTGATTTGGGGGCTCCAGGCAAAATACAGGAATGGGGCCCTATACAATCCCACATTTACAACCTTGAGGTTATTTTCACTGTTGTGATGATTGCTTATGTGTGAAATTATTACACACACAAGAATTATTTCAACCAAAAATGAAGTGTGCCTGTGTGGAAAGTATACTGTGCATGCGTCATCTACTCGGGTCCTTCACAGAAATGAGTGAGCGCCATTTAAAACGATAAACATAATACGCACTGTTGCTCCGTGTTGAATTATAACTTCAGATGCATGATATGTTCATTTGTAGAGCCCTATGAAATCAGATTCCTTTTTTTTTATATATTAAATTGTATTAATCAAAAAGCATGTCTAATTAATTGAAATCATGAAACTTGTTTAATTTAACAGCAATTTATTAAAAGTTTAACCAAATATATATTTATTTGTTTTATGTATTTACATTTTTCTGGTAATCTAATGAAGGTATACAACATTTATCTTTTATTCCAATTTAAAATTAAACAAATCCTTTAATTTGTGTACATTCAAAGTGCTACACAACAGAGGTCTAGGCCTAACCTAAACTGTTCAAATTATTACATTAAGGCATAGTCTACGCTATACTGTCCAAACTTTTATTTTGACGGGTTGCCTTGAAGACATTTTTCTGTGAGTATATGTTATGATGATAGTTTCTCTCAAATGAAATGGTACAATGCTCGTGAAGTGTAGAGCCCTATGATTTCCGCGATGCAGAAAACGCAGACGGAATTGCGGAATCCTGTCATAAAAATGGAATTTACTGTTTAACACGGAATTTGTCAAATTTTGTCAAATGCAAGTCACAAATGCACACTTCAATCAAATCGCGATATGGACTACTAGTGTATGTGAATAATAAATGGCAAAAATGCTATTTAAATATGAATCGTGCATGTTTTATGTCTCTGTATGAATGAATTGTGAAGGCGAGCGTCGCGCGTGCTGCAGTGGTAAACGGAACCGCACGTCTGCGCAATTCATTCCATGACATTCCGTTTTGATGAATGGATTTTGTGATCCTGTACGTGTTTTCAGAATCGCGAAATCATAAGGCCCTACACTTTCTACAAGATGCACGTTCAACGCAGACGGTTGTCGTGGTAATGAACACCAGGGACGTGCGTTAAATGCGTTAATAATTTTAATGTGTTATTTGTTACCGTAACTAATTAATCTAATTAACGAGTTAAATCAACAGCCCAGGCACAGACTATGAAAAAGCGACAGCCCTTCCGCCGCATTCAGTGTCCGAATTCACGCACCCGTTTTCATTCACTCCTTGAAGTGGACTATATTAGTGGAGTAATGTAGGGAATAGTGAATGAGTGTGTAGGGGCTGATTTCAAACATAGCCAAAAAATATACTTGCTCACATCACGGTCTCCAACTCTTTTTTCACTCTCTGATTATGAAGTGGTTCATTTTAATATTTGCCATGGTAACACAATGCTATTTCTAGTTTCAACAGAGCACACTGTTTTAACTCTGTTCCCTCCCCTCGCGTCGCTGTTCAAAAAGTTGTGATAAGATGTGACAGCGTTTCCGATCTCTCAGGGGCCTTTGAGCAGTGTACACGGCAGCACGGTTATCTCCACGGTATTTTGGTGGCGATATAACACAGAATCAATTATGAGTACACAGATATGGGGAAGGTTTAGTCTCCAAAAGATGCTACTTGACAGCTGAGATGATATGATGACAGTAAATAAGCCATGTACATTTCTTGGTCTATAAATACCAACCCCTTGAGGAAATGTCTGCGTGTTAAGATAAAGAGTGGAAAACAGTGACAAAAAAAAAAAAGCATTGGAATTTCAAATCAGGCTTGAAGAAAGGAGAACTATAATGATGACAATAATACAAATGACAAGCAGAATTACAGTGATGGGGAGCGTCCTTATTTTTACATGCCAGATATGCATGAGCTGTGGGGGGTATTGTAGGGCGAGTTCTGCTTAGCTAGCTGAAAACTCAAGTGTATGAATATGAAATATGCAAGCAATAGATGTTGTCAAAGTATCTATCATCTGTTTTTTTTCTTCTCTCTTGTGTGGTGTGTTGACAGAAAAATGGGTTTCCAGCTGTTAAAAATGAACACTGAGTCTTGCAAGAACATATGTCAGGTCAACGGATTCACACTTGACTGAGCAAAACTCTGAACAGAGTTACTTCAGCCATGCTCTTGTACTATCCAATTTCATGTCACTGATGGGCACTTTTTCACCAGCGCTCTGGATATAGACTGGTTACAATCAAAAAGGAACACTTTTTTTTTTACTTGACTCTTCACATGTTAAATCGACAAACACAGTGTCTCTTTACACAACGTTCAAAAAGCCCAGAAACCAAGTTAGTAACTGAGACAGTAGTGTGGAGAGTAAGACAGTGGATTTAGCTTTGGTTTAGACCGAATTTTCAGAATCAATTCTTCTCCTTTTTCCCCATTGCATATCAGCTCAGAGAGGTTCATTTCAACAGTGTCTATTTACACCAAGTGCAAATAACGTACCTTGTTGGCAAGTGCTATTCACACTAGCTCCGTCTAACAATGTATGGTTTGGCCAAACAAGATTTAAAAAAAGATGCATCGTGTTCGGTGGTGTAGTCAGTAAGCGTTTGGATTGTGTTTTAATGGTAGAAAGACCTCTTATACTGTAAGTCAAAAGATCAAGGCAAATTTGATTTCTCATGCCATCATGACCCCTTTAAATGCACAATCATAAAGACAGCATTTCAATCATTTTAAGCATTTTAAAAAAATTATGATTTCTGTTCCTCCATTGACAGTCCACGCAACTACCACTAACTACATAACTAACTTACGCTTCAAACAATTCACAATGTAAAACTACTCCATATGAATCATGTGGTTTAGTCCTGTAACGAATGCTGAGTCAGTGGCAGAGAGAGTATCCACTTGCACACACACTTTATGTCACATGGAATAACAGGAACATCCAGGAACTCATGATGCAAGACACGGACACGATCCACCTCAAACAATGACTAGCAAAGAACAACTAAAAGGCACAAGTTTAAATACACAGATAAATCAATGAAAATTAAAGACAGGTGTAACTAATGACGGTAACTATAACAACTAATACGACAACAAGGAGAAACAGAAATCAAACAGAAATCAAACACAGAACAATAGAGAAGCACTTCAACATAAAAGTCCATATAAAACAAAAGGCAAAGAACCAGGATCGTGGCATAGCCCCCCTAAAAGGCTTCCAGATGCTCCTAAAAACAACAAGTCCAAGAGGGAGGTGGACCCCGGGGTGGGGATGGAGGACCAGGCCCATGTGGTGGAAGAACGGGTGGAGACTGAGGTAGATCGGGGAGCCAGGACAGAGCAAGCAAAGTAGGTGACCAGGGTGGAGCCGGCTGGGTTGGTGACCATTGCGGAACAGGAGCAGGTGACCACCACAGCTGGGCAGACGGGACTGAAGATCCCCCGTAGAGCAGATGACCACCATAGCAGAGCCCTAACCCTAACCCTAACCCTAGATAGGTTAGACAGGCCAACTTTAATGGGGGACTTGGTGTTCCTCCTCCACGACACAAAATTTTTCTTGCCAGTATTTTGTGTAATGCTCGTTTACGGACCGAGGATACAGAGATACACTCTCAGAAAAAAAGGTACAGTGGAGGTACAATTTTGTTCTTTGAAGAGCAAAACGTATAACTGAATAATTGGTCACATTTGGTCCTAGTGAGTCGCTGTCCTGCAGAGTTTGACTCCAACCCTGAAAGATATCTATAGAAGCTCTTATTGAGAATTAACAGAGGTTTAGATGTTGGTTTTATTGAAAATATTTGGTCACCATTGTGGTGATGAGTGTTTTCTTTAGTTGGGCAGTTTGACTCTTAGATTTGTATGCGAGTTTATGGTTTTTGTTACAGTGTTAACAAAACACAAAATCTGTTCAAATCAAAAAAAGCCATAAACAAAAATTGTCATTAAGAAAAATGGTTGACTAAACTCATCACTGACAAAAAATATCAATACATAATATTCACCAACAATACTTTCTTGCCACAGATCAGGCATTCTGAATTTTGATTTTTAAGTACAATCCCTTTTCTCTAGGGAACGCACACAGATATCAAGAATCAGCCTATGAATCTCAACAATGGCGACATACTTAATGCTGAAATGCATGCTGGGAGCCATGAGTTTTATACTGTGGTGGCTTAGTAGGGTTGGAGCTAAACTCTCCAGGACATCATCTCTCTAGGACCGAACTTGCCCACCCCTGACTTAGAGGTACAAAAATTTACCCTTAAGGGTACCACTCCAGTGACGGACACTTGTACCTTAAAAGGTTAAATTTTGTGCTCTTTTTTTTGAGTGTAGGGCTAAAATCTCCAGGTGCTTTAGGTATGTCCACATTTGGAATAAATGTCACTTAGGAGGCATAGTTTCCACTGCTAGAATGACAATAAAGAAGCTTGCAATAGAAGCCTGATGCCATGTTTAAAGTTCATTGGTAGAAAGTTTGTCCAATCTGACAGAGAGAGTGTCTCATTGATAGCTTGTGTTACCTCCCCAGGGTTAATGGGAGCTATCACTTCCCATTTCTCATCAACTTTCTCTCTCGTTATTGGGGTTTCAGTTCCACCTGAACTGGCATAGGTGTTTATCCAGAAGTCCTCCAACCCCTCCAATTTCTGCTCAGGTCTCCGATATGATCCCTTCAAGCAGTGATCTAAAACGTTATTGGCTGCATCCTTCCTATACCGCTTGTAAAATCTCTGGATATATGTATATCGGACTCTTCTTATTTGTTTACTAGATCTCGGTTTCAGATCTGATTTTTTCCTTGGTGGAAGTGAGGACCACTTAATCAGGAACATCCTCGCTGTGTGATCTTTAAGCGATTCTGCACCCTCTTCCTTAGTTTTCTGACTTTCCAATATATCAATAACCAGGCTTTTCAAACTCTAAGCTCCCAGTTTGGTTCTTCTGAAGTTAGAAGTGTCTTTTCCAGCAGCTTTCCTCCACTTCTATGTAAACTCTTCTAGGTCATTTAATACGGAGGTTTCAGAAGATACCACTTCTGGGTATGTTGATTACAGCTGCCAGGTCAGAATCCACTTGGCTACTCAATGATGTCCAGTCCAGTTTCTGCAGCCATTTTATATTGATTCCGAGGTTCTCTTTTCAAGCATGGGGCTCAGTGTGTCGGCTAGCTGTTTCTTTGTCATATTCTCCTTCCATAGGTAGTTAGCTTTTTCCAGCAACATGATCATATATGTATAAATATATATATATATATATATATATATATATATATATATATATATATATATATATATATATATATATATATATATATATATATATATATATATATATATATATATATATATATATATATATATATATATATATATATATATATATATATATATATATATATATATATATGTATATGTGTATGTGTATATATATATATATATATATATATATATATGCATTTGGCAGACGCTTTTATCCAAAGCAACTTACAGTGCCCTTATTACAGGGACAATGCCCCTGGAGCAACATGGAGTACAGTGCTCAAGGACACACTGGTGGTTACCGCTGGGATCGAACCAGCAACCTTCTGCGTATCAGTTCCATGGTTTAACCCACTGGACAACCATCTCTGGTGTCCTGTTTTAGACTATATCTGCGTGGCCAGCTGGCTCTCTGTGGCAGTTGGTCAGCTTACCAGTGCTGTTGTAGTTCTGTCACCCTGGGTAGATGTTCACTCAATCTGGATAACTTCTTATGTTGAGACTCTTGGGATGGAAGGTTGAGGTGAGAGTGGATATTCCAATTTGAGGTGAAAGTATATATTCCTATCTTGTTTTCCTTTTAGGTGCCGGAAGAGGGGCTGGATTGGTAGCTGTGCAGGTCAATTCCTTTCATGGACACATAGAGCTAGTTGATCGTAAGTTCCGTGATAACGGGTGGTTGCTCATTTAGGCCATCTGACGGTAGAGTGCTCGGTGGACTCTGTTGCGTGAGTTCCATAGCAATATACGGCAGTGTCCATTTTAGTAACTGCTAGGGGTGTGACGAGATCTCGCAAGACTAAAATGTGAGATTTCTCGGCGAGGTGAAAAGCTGCCTCGCGTCATATTGTCATGACGGAGTGTGAGGGTGAAGTTAGGATATAATATGTCACCGCTACATTAACATTACGCCTCCACTGTAGTTTTGCTCTTTATAGAAATAGAAACAATGCAATTCAGGTGAATAACGGTCACTTTAATTCCATCAGCTCATCCAACATGAGCTGTTCGAGTCATACATTGTGCACAGCACTGATCACGTGACGAGAAGACTGACAGGACCGTGGCGGAGGATTCGTTGCGCAACAGAAGCGTCAGACAGATATATTTTCTTTTAAAATGCACATTCAGCACCATCGCTCTCTATTCACAGAGTACGCACGATCACGAAATTGAAAGTGAAAGTAAACACAAGCGCGCATTCAAACGCGATTTCAATATGTTACCGCTGTTTGAAAGTGACTCCCTGAGGCATGAAAATATCTCCCAATATGAAAACTATCTGTGTAGTTGTAACCATCTCTTAGCTCTGTATCATGCTTGAAGAAAAATTTGGTCTCTATTTGCACTTTGAATATTGAGTACTTTGATTATGTTATTGTTTGCACTTGATCTATGATCAATTTGTGGAAAGGAGTTCAGTTAGGAGATCAAAAGTTGTAGAAGCTCATAAATCATGTGCAGTTCTAAGGTCTGAAGAGACGATCATACAGGAGAGAAGCCAGTCAGTTGAGTTTGTGCAATACCTTTTACAATGCTTGAGTATAGTTGTCTTTTACTGAATATGATAATTCATACTCAGAAAGTAGACCTGAAATGACATTTATTGCAAGTTCAAACATTTCAAATGCACCTGCAAAGAATTTTTCTAGTCATGTATTTCATCATTGAGGATTTCTTAAAAATACTATGTAAAAATCTTGTCTCGTCTCGTGAACCCAATCTCGTGTTTCATCTCGTCTCATGAGATAAGTATCTCGTCACACCCGTAGTAACTGCAATCTTTTTTTTTTCAAAGATTCAGTAGAGCGATGTACAAAGTGCACTTGGAGAAGGGTGAGAAGATTTTTGTTTTTCATCCTCTCCATCCACAATGTGCTTACATAGTTGCATAATTCGGAGTCCTCTTCTTTCGTCGTCCCCTTCCTCTTTTCTTGGAGCCTGGTGATTCTCTCTTCAACAGGATGACAATGGAATCTATGCATCCCGAGGCTTCCCGAGGGAATGACTGATCTGAGTTAAAAAAAAAAATAATTGAAAAGAAATCTGAGTTTCTGAGTTAAGAGTTCTTTAAGAGTTCTTGTTGAGTTATTGTTTAAAATAATAAAATAAATGAAAACTGAAAATTTAAGAGTTAACTTTTCTTTTAATGTTTTTTTTTCCTTTTATTTTGTCCCTCAAGCGAGTAGAGAGAAGAAAACAGCCCATCCCTTCGAAATTCACCATATACTCTCCTCTACACACTCACACAGACACAGCTATAAATAGATAGCCTGTTGCTGTTCTGAGCGCAGACACAGAGAGACAAATTATTTGCAAAATGGCTGCAAACAAAGAAAGAAATTAATAAATAGTACCATATTAAATTAATGTAATGAGATATAGTTTTGTAATAGGCTATATCCTTTTATGTAAAGATGTCTGAAATTTGTACTCGTTATTCCATGGGAGACAGTTTAAAATGTTATCCATACATTGAGCTTTTGGTATGTACTGATGAAAAATAAATTCTGCATTGTGTTGAATTAGAACAAGATTGGGTGACTAATATAAATGAGCTCAACATTCTACAATGAAGTAATTGCTTTCTTTTTCTGCAAAGAAGAACTTGCTTTATTAAAATATAAATGAGGAACTCCTACTGTCAACCAGTTGAAAAAAAGAGACATTTGAAAGAGGTGACTGACAAGCACATCAGATTGTCAGAATTGAGTGTTCATTTTCTTAGATGAAACCAGACTATGGCTTTTGGAATGACTGCCAATATAAACAAGAGTGACTATGGTGTGCATTAAGTGATGGAGAGAGAAAATGGTGCATGGCTTCAGAGAAGAAGAGGATGGGCCGTCAGCTCCACCACCTGAAAGAGAAAACTGATGCTGTATCTCAGAAGGGCTGGACTTGCAGAAACGACAATGGAAACAAGTGGCAGAGAGAGACACAACAGCATCCTCCTAACCTCCAATGCTCTCATCAGACCCTCATCACAGACTGACAATGCACTGCATGAGGTGAGAGACACGTGAAAAACAGTCTTGGATGTTCCAGTGCTACAGTGCAGAGGTCCTACTACAGACAGATGATTAAAGGTGGGGTTAGTAATTTCTGGTAACCAGTGTTGATTTCAAATCACCAAAACAAACACGCCCCTATTTTGATAGCTCCGCCCCACACATACGTAACCCAGGCAACGACTATGGTGCAATCTGCTGTGCCAGCCGGCTGAAGGAATGATGTCATCAATAAGTGAAAGCAATGTGTGTTACTATGGTAATCCAGGTCGAATGTTCAGTGAAAAAAACATCCCTTACATCCCAAAAACTCGATAGCACGAGCGCGAACATATTACAATTATGACAAGATTAGAGGGTTATATCGATCACGAAAAGAGGTCCCAAAGGAAACAAACTTATATTAGGTGTTTATTATCTTACTTTTCCGACACACTTTGGGAGCTGATGCTTGAAGAGAGTGAGGAGGTTTAGACGCTCCAGGCTTATCGTGTGGAAATGAATGGGTCTTTATCATCAATGAAGTAAACAACAATACCTTCGCAAATAACAAACAAGCGAACATGACACACGTGCATATTCAAGCAAAAGCCAATATATATTAGTTCTGTAAAATAAAACAAAATCAATGTTACTCGCCTATCGAGAAGAAATAAAGCAACGCTCGCTCCTTGAGTTCTCTCCAGCGCTGGAGAGCTGATTGTAAGTCTTCTTTTGTTTCACACACATCTTCCACATGTGTTTTTTATCTACCATCTCTCTCTTTCTGTCGTTACTCGGCTAATGTCCGTCGTGTGTCGTGTCTTTTAAATAATGACATGCACTGAGCGCTCTCTTCTCCCCGTCATTAGTAGACACGCCCCTTACTGATGATTAGCTACTAGTTTGTTTTGGTACTCGGCCTGAGACACTTTTCTAAAGCAGTTTTGAAATACTACTTACCCCACCTTTAATCACATCTTTTCCCTCGTATGCAGGTTCTGCTTATCCAATGAGCACTACAGAGACTGCCTCAAATTTTGATTTGTAACATCAATTTGGTTATTCACTGGTCTCATAGCAGTTGTTCATATTTTGATAAACTAACAACACTCTGTTCTCTTTTGATAGGCACCAGTCCGACTTTATAAAAGGAGTGATTCATCTGATTTATCAATCAGCTAAAACTTGGACTGGACGTAGTGCACGACCCGATTCTGCCGACGCGTTCCTGGGTCAACAAGGGAGGCGCTTAAGGTAAAATTGATCAACCAATCAGATTACTCATGTGACATCTGCCCGCTTGCGCGCCACTTTTTGAATTGACATTGAAGGAATTGAAAATAATCAAAGATATTTGAAATCCAACAAAGAAATTTGCTTTACTGTTGTCACCCCCTATTTACAATAGAGAGGCCTGTAGGCCACATGGGGTCACACCTTTACAGTGGGGGAAGTTTGGTCTGATTGGTCAGTTTGAAAGAATACATTTGGTTTCAGTCACATGGTCAAGGAATAGATAGAAGAAGATTGGAACTGTGGCTTTTTCTCTCTTTTTCTCTCTTTTTCTCTGGCTCTTGAGGTCATTGGGGCTTCTCTTCTATGCTCTCTTCTTCTCTCTCCCCCACTCTCTCTCTCCCTCTCCCCCTCTTGCTCTCTCTCTCTCTCTCTCTCTATCCCTCAGGCAACATTTTATTCATGATGTGTACGATTAATGGTTTAAGTTTATCATCTCATACATCCATTTTATAACTATTTTAAGTGTAACCATAACCAGATTTTGTCATTAAATCCTTTCTATTACGAATACTGTGCTAACTAGTTTTGATTTGGTATTGACTTTGAAGTGCTCCCTATTGTAATACAATATAGTCACATTAAAGCAACGCTCTCCCACATATTTTGCTATTATAACTGCACTTATCTCCGCCGTTGGTGTACAGTTTTCTTCCATCTTTCTGATATTGTTTCTTTAGTCTTCTGGCAACCCTGCAGATTGAACCATCTGCAGGAGTCCACTCTTACAACATCTGCCCGCTTGCGTGCCACTTTTTTAATTTACCACTTTGACGTCTCCTTTATTTCACAGAGGTAAGTGTATTTTATTTAAAATATGCCATGCCGGACGTAGTATAGTGAAAAGATATTTCCATACTACTTAGGGGTAAACCTTTTAATTAGATAATTGGTGATGCTGTGAAGAGAGAGTTTAGACTCTGCTATCAAGACAGAGCTTTCCGTAAAGCTGATAAGCATATAGTTCTCTTTAAAGAGAGAGAGAAAAAGTAAGGAAAGTAAAGTGTCCAAACACAAAATGTAGATGGTAAATCTATGATATCGATCCCCCATCTTAGTTAATAGATATTTTTGACAATAAATTGAAGAATTCCAAATTTCCTAACTCATGCTGTCATTATCAGGGATTACAATTACATGATATTAGTTTAGGCCATGGATCCAAGAATATCCCCAGAAATCTTTATTAGAGCAGCTCATGAGATGCTTCAAAATGATAATGGAGATAATGGAGAAAATTGCATTTAAGAAAGTAGAATTGGTTGGCATACCTAGATCTAAAATATTATTTGATCAATTAGATATTGATAAATTTGGTTGCAACTGACATTGTCTGACTGTATGATTTCAAATGCTTAGACACAGTCGCACAGGGAATGCCACAGTGCTTAGGCTTGGTAGGGACCAGGGATCATAGGGGACCAGGAACTTCATTCATTGTTCATTTTCATAACCAGCAGATGAACCTCAACAGGGTGGTTGGCCCGGCTGGGGATGGCCCTTGACAGGTTAGTACAGACAGGGCAAGGAGGAGAACCAGTAGCTGCGTTTCCTTTACCCTTCAAATTGCGCAAATTGAAATTGCGAATCTAATATACGGCCAATGGAAATGTGTCAATTTCGCAAAAACTCCCATATATCGCGAAAAAGTTTTTACGCTCGCATGAGGTGGTTTTTCAGGCATTTCGAAAAAGGAAATTTTCCCAAAACTGCAATGGAAACAGTTTTTTCACATTTACAGGTCACCTGGTACGGTCACGCATTGCTCCCACATAGGGCCTACATATATTTTTTTTCCACTCAAGTATGTCGTTAAAACTACATATATTTTCTCCTAATAAGGACAGTGACGTAACTTTAACCTAGTAATGAAGGACCCCGGTGCAGCCATATCATAACTATCTATAATAGGCCTACTGTAATTAAGACAAATATTCAAGAAATGTATTAAAACAGAAAGACGCTACAGTTTCAGCCTTACTCAGGGCCGGATTAACCATTAGGGCAACTGGTCACTTGCCCAGGGGCACAGGACATCTAAGGGGCCCTGGGCACTGTCAAATATTATGTTAGATCACGTTATAAACGCAATCCTTACTTTCCTAATTATATTTTTGCAACCCGTTCGATCAACATATGTTAAATCACGTAAAAAACAGTGTCTGTAGCTTCTTGCGCTGCTGTGCAGCGAGCGAGGACGAGCTGTCAAGTCGAATCACGTGACTTGACGCTCTGAAATCAGTGTTGCCAGATTGGGCGGTTTTGAATTGTATTGTGCGGTTAAAAACGGGTTTGGGCAGGTGGACAAAATTTTGGGTTGGTTTGGGGTCAGTTTGGTGGTTTTCAAACATCTAAATTGTATAGTCTAATTGGTTAATAAGAAACTCAAGTGTGCATCTTGACACACACCGGCCCAGCGTTCAGCGTAGTGTCAGCTGGCGTTGGTGTTGACGTCGCTGACGAGCACGCACTTTCAGCCAATCAGCGATCAGCAGGGAGTCGCGACTCGCGCTCATTCATGACAGGTTTTCAGCGCGAAATTGTAGCTGGATATCAAATGATCGCTATGCCAAAGTGGCATAAATATACAGTAAGTTATCTACAGTAATGAGTGGGAGAGTGACCCAACTCTCAAAACGTGGATTACACCTGTGACTCAAAGACTCTTACATATAACTAACTCCAAGAGGTTGAATGACTTGAATTGAAATCGAATAGGCTAGTAACTTATATGACTCCTGAGCATCATCACGTGCACACTGGCCTGATCAGGACATCTGCACCTCTTAAAGCGTCTAGACTGCGCTCTACTCGTCCCAACAGCTGCTGAAAGAGGTTTGAATCAACGATTAATCCATTTTGACTGTGTTAAGTTCTGCGTTATGTTCTATAAATATGTACTTCACGAAAGACATAACGTTACTAGTTATATCTGAAGTTAAAGCACAGCACAAAAGTAAACGCATTCTTGTTGTAGGAATATTGTTCAGCATCAGTGAATGACACATTTTGGCTGTGGTGTGTGCAGTAATGTGTGCGTAATGCCTGCTAATTACATTGTTTATTCTGATTATATTTGGCACTTTTTGCACTTAAATTAGTTTATTCTTACTGTTGACATTTGAAAATGATGCATGTGTTTTTCCATGTCATGCATGACTGTTTTTGAATGCCCTGTTTTGATCCATTTTCCTGGGATTTATTTTTTATTTTTACATCATTATTTTGTTTTAAGGAGATAAAATGGTGCTTATCAGTCTTGATTGACATGGCAATAAAATTATATCAAATTATTTTGGCAGTTCAAATTTTGGGTGTTTTTTTCTTGAATTGGGTGGGTTTTAGTGAGCTTTTGGGCTTGGAATCGTCGACCCAATCAGTCAACACTGTCTGAAATTTAAGCAGGAGCGCTAAAAGAAAATGTAAAAGAGAAAAGGAATTGAAATTAGTCGACATTATGAAACATATTCCAAAAATAGCCACAATTTCACATTGTAGCATTTTAGGAATAAAAAATCTCTGGTTTTAGGTTAAGGCTTCCCTAGCGGTCTGCTTTATTTCACTGTTGCAGTCAAAATATAGGTTGATTGGCTATATTGAAACATTTAATAATTACTCTGTAGCAGCCACTAAGTTCTGTGAAAGATTAATTGTAAAAAGTTATGTTAAACATTAGTGCATCATTAGTGTTCTGTCTCTTGAATGCACTTTATGCTGAGGCTATTACATACATCGCCACTGAGCATTGCAGAAGCCTGATTTGTTAGTATAGAAGTATAGGCTATATGGTGATAGCGACTTTGCGATTGTTGCTTTGGGGCAGGGGCAGGGGCAGGAGGGCCCTTGAGTCTTGTTGCCCAGGGCACAGGAAATTGTTAATCCGGCCCTGGCCTTACTCAAAGGCAGAGGAAACAGCCCAGTTACGCACATCAATCCATTCCCAACGATCTTGGTTTGCTTCTTATTTATTAAATATACAGCCAAATAGTTGATTAAACATTGATCAAAATTACAATACAATTTATACAAAACTAAATCAATTTTAAAGAAGGACTTTCTAGAAAACAAAATGCAATGAAGTACTCAAAATCCATGTCCCCAGACATATGCGCATCTGATTATGTGCCTTAAGCCTACTCATGCTGCTCATTTTTCATAATCAACATGTGAAATTAAAAAAATTCTAATATTTAAACATAGCCTAACTATGAAACTAAATATGCTACCTTTTCTTTAACCCTCTGTCCGACGAAGGCGTCGGCGCCTTCTGATGGATTTTTTTCCTTTATGACAGCAGAAACAACTCACAATACTCCGTAATTTTTAGCCATACAGATCAGTGCAAGATATTATTATAAACTATAAACTGTCTACTGTTATTTGTGTACACTCACAACAACAGCAAAGGCCATGGATTCAGGGAACAGATTATGTTGCACTCCACTCCAAATGCTGTCTTCATTTCAAAAATAAATTTAGTTTATTAAACGCAAAGTTTTTCATTTCAAAAGCATTTATAAATTCAGTTTATATGTCCATCAAACAAAATTCCAAGCCAAAATAATGAAGTGGTAAAAAAAACAACCTTTGAGTTACCATCATGCAAATTCAAACATTTCCCTCTTCTCTGTATGTGACAGCAATGCGTCACAATAACCTGGCGTATGTAAAAGTCGATCATTCTTTACAGATGATAGTATGTTTGGACAGAAGATAAAACAGAGTTCTTTATTAAACTCATAAAACTATAGAATATAAAATGCCACAATTTATCAAGACCTTGAAGCAGATAAGGGGGAGAAACTCCCAGAAACACCTCGTATGTGCCGCTCAAGTATAATGTGCTTTCCTTGCCATCAGTGCTTGGATAACACACACGTCTATTTCCATTAAAAATAATGGTGTGCGGTGGCTGGGACATAAACCTAACAACATACGTAGCATAATTTTTGTAATGACTTAACACGAGAGGAAAAAATTGTTTTAGTCGCATAACATCAGTTAAAGCTACACTATGTAACTTTTCTGTCCACTAGAGGTCGCCTGTTCAAAACAAAGGCGTAGTTTTTATATCCAGCGGTCACCACGAGGAGGTGCCCGGGCTGTGTATCTATTGTCCCGTTAAGAGAGTCATAGCTGCTCCCGCCATAAAGGATGTGTGCATTGATCAGTGTTTATATGTGAACAAAACCCTAGATTAAATCTATTCATCATATAAAACGATTATGCTCGATTCATATGGATTTAATTCACGATCCCTTTATGAATCTTTTGAAGCGTCACAGTGGTAGTTGTGTGGTCTGTCAATTGAGGGACAGAAATCTCGCAGATTTCAATGAAAAATATCTTCATTTGTGTTCCGAAGATGAACAAAAGTCTTACAGGTTTGGAACAACATGAGGGTGAGGAATTAATGGCAGATTTTTTTGGGTGAACTAACCCTTTAAGTGAATCTTTAAAAATGTTTTAAATTGTAACGTTACTAATGCCGCGTTCCAGGCAACCCGTAACCTGTGTTTTTCCAACCTTCTACTCGTGAAAGTGCACTGGAACGTCAGTCAAACCCGTGACTTCCCACCCGTGAACTCGTACTATACTCTGTACTCCCAGTTACGAGCTCTGACGTCACACAGCCCGCGAAACAACAATGGCAGCCCCTACGGATGCGGTGTTTATGGAAGTCGTACATTAAAAACCAAATCGTTTATTAAAATAAGGTATTGCTCTAACGTTATTTATCCGCTAATGTTATGCATTATCAGCAGCTTTTCTAGCGTTAGCTAGTTTTCAGTCCATTGAGTGCACAAATAAATTAATACCAAATACATTTCCAAATATACAAATAACATAAAATAAAAGGTATAGCAGCTTCTCTTGCCTTATGTGCCCTTGTTTCTCCTCCGTAAGCAAGAAGTGAGCACCTTTGGCGATAGAAATGATTGTAAATGAGCATTAGCCCCGTACGGTCCGCCATGCTTTGTTTACGTCGAGCTACCACAATTCCTTGCGCTCTGGCAGTTTGGTGTGACTTTGCCTGGAATTCTACAAAGTGGTGAGCCGTGGTTTGAAGTCGTGACTTACGGGCTCAAAAACCTGCCTGGAACACAGCAAAAGTCTTCTTTTCAAATGCCTGAAGGTGGTGTTATGGTCTCCGGTCAAAGCAATTAAAGAAAGTGCCAGAAGGCCGCAGAGTCAGACTCTAATCTGTGTCCATCTCATCGCTTTCTTCAGGTATGTTAAATGGTTTTTATAGACCAATCATCAATGGTGACACTTGAGAGATTAATAAATGTTTGTTGATGATGTGTGTCCAGTTTAAAAGAGATTGCCTAGTTTTCAAATGATTGTTTTATTCGCAATTCAATCGATTACATTTCCAAGAGTAAAACAGAGTCAAAAATTGTGAGAAGACACCAAGTTTTCCAAAATAAAACAGCAAAGTACACAAAGCTTTATACTGCAAGACAAATGTCTAGCTATGCGAGACTAGGTCACATTAGACAACAGTGTGAAATGTGCAGTCTGCATACAGTGACACCAATCAGACACGTTTCCTTTGTGTGTGATAAAAACAATACTGTGTGATGATATTTTTTGAGATGCACAAAAAGCTTTAATTTTCAGATGAGATCAGATATTCTGTGCAGATGCCCTGCTGTGGAAATGTTTAAGTATGGTTTAATTTGTGTGTGTGTGTGTGGACATCTCTCGTGTCCTTTCAGCAGAACAGTTGAGACCCTCAGCTCAGGTGATTGCTCATACAGAAACATGTTTCCCTCAGCATGTTTTGCCCTTTGGCTTGCATTCAAGATTAATAGATAATTCCCCCTTGTTCCTGTCTCCCAAACCCCCAGCTCCCCCTCCATATGAGGTGGCTAACAATAACAGTGACAAATGGAAAAGGACACATATTAGCTTACTCAATAGGCTACACATCACCTTCACAGTAATGGCTTCACCTCCCGGAGATCATAGTCCTCTATTAGGATGAGAATAAAATCGATAGTTTGTTTAAATGCAGTAATGGTTTTACTTCCTGCAAGTTGACGTTAACCAGTTGCGTCCCTTTTTCCTATGCAAATTACTGGTTGACCCTGGCGGTCATGGCTAGTAAGATGCCTGTAGGAAATATTTGACGGGACATATTTGGATTGACTGTGGATTGTAAGATATTGTTTCCACCCTGCGGGTGTTTGAGATAACTATGCCACTAGCTACAACTTATCAACCCGCTTTCTAACCTTAACTGACATGTTCATCTCTCCTTCTTTGAATTAAAAACCTTCCACTTCTGAAAACATCTAAAACAATATCCGTAATACCATGAGTAGCTAGGGATGCTCCGATCGATTGGTTTTAAACTAACTAACGTTCTGCTTTGTAACTTCTCTAAACATTAGTTAACCATAGTAAATCATACGTCTTTATTTAGAGCAGTTTGTTTCAATTCAAATGAGCCCACACACAATAGATATTGATGCATAGATCTTGAGAAAATCCTAAAGCTTTAGGACAACATGTCAACTTATTCTACACTTTACAAAAAATAATTAAAAAGTAAGTTACCTGGTTGCCTTAAAATTTTGAGTTCATTGAAATTAAAAATTTGAGTTAATACAATGAACATAATCGACTTCACCCTTTATTCAAATATTATTAAAAGATTGTGTAAGCATATTGCGTAATTGTGTTTTATTTGTAATAATGCAGTGAAACATGCCAAATTGTGCTATTTTCATGATTTATCACACAAAAAAATGATGTGGTCCAGATACAATAATATTTTGAGTTTCTATTTATTAAACCAATTTCCTTCATTGTATTAACTCAAATTAACTAAAAATTAAGGCAACCAGGTTACTTAGTTTTTTAAGTTAAACCAACAATATTTTTTTACAGTGTACTAACCCAAACCTAAAAGTCTTATAATACTCTAATGAGAGTTATGATGTACAGTATGTAAACTACTTACTTTTTTAAAGGAATATAATTCCCCCTCCCTAAAATGTCTGCCTGATAATTGTTTCAAAAGACACACACAGTGTGTGTGTGTCTGTGTGTGTGTGTGTGTGTGTGGGCATGTTTTCGTGAAATATCAGGACACAAATGTGTATAATGACATGGGTATGACACAGGTATTACAAAAAGAGGGTGAAATATGAGGACGTTCCCCATGTCCTCACTTTTCAAAATGCTTATAAATCACACAGAATGAGTTTTTTTTCACAGAAAGTGAACTGCACAGTCTCCTGTGAGGGTTAGGTTTAGGGGCAGGGGCAGTGTGTGTGTGTGTGTGTGTGTGTGTGTGATGGGTAGGTTTAGGGGCAGGGGCAGTGTAAGGGGATAGAAAATACGGTTTGTACGGTATAAAAACCATTACGCCTATGGAATGTCCTCACATTTCACAAAAACAAACATGTGTGTGTGTGTGTGTGTGTGTGTATGCGTGTGTATGCGTGTGTGTGTCTGTGTATACGTCATTTTTCTTTTTTCACCACAACAGAAATGTGATGCAATAAACAATTTTGAGAATGTATTTCCAAAAACCTCAGATGGTAGTTCTGAAACTCATATTTCCAGTTATGTCCTTTCATTTTTGTATAAATTAGAACAGTTTGCATCCAATTTTAGCATTTGTGGGCTTACAAAATAGGTCAGAGTGTTTGTAAGAATCTGTAATGCTGATGTGGCTTTACGGGCAGCGGTCACTAACTGCAGCACTGTGATTAATTAAAGCAATGAAGTTCATTATGGTGATGTAGGGGGAGTTACAGGAAACTTATTGATCATTATCCCCTAAATAACCCTAAAGTTTCTCTCTGTGTGTGTGTGTGTGTGTGTGTGTGTGTGTGTGTGTGTGTGTGTGTGTGTGTGTGTGTGTGTGTGTGTGTGTGTGTGTGTGTGTGTGTGTGTGTGTGTGTGTGTGTGTCTGTCTGTTAAGAATGTAGGTACTGGATAAAAAAGCAAACAAATGTTTAACAAGTAAAAACCCCATTCATGCACATTAGATCACAAACACTAATATTAAAGCTGCAGCAGCGATGAAAGGGCCCTTGCTCTCTCATCTGAAAGGGGAACTCCTACAAATGCATATGCAATAAGATCAGTCTCAAAAATAACCCTGTCCACGCCTTTTCAGCGCTAATATATCACTGCGTGTCTTTAGTAAATTCTGATAGTAGTTTTTAACGCCAAAAGAGGGTTAGCACTGGAGCAAGCTGTTAGTAAATCTGGTCTTTCGTTCTGTGTACACATTTATCTGCTCATATGCATGTATACAAATGTATTAATTTTTTTCTAATATCTGCTGGCTTCTGTTTATTTTTAAACTGTTTTATCCCCAGACAACCAGTTATTTGAGGACATGGTTATTTTATATAAATATGTGGCTAATAATCAGCATTATACTGGGCTAAAAGAGCTGCTTCACAATAGCTGCTTTCAACTTAGTAATTATTCTTCATAAATGCGCACTAAGTGACAGATTATTAAATGAGATGCCTGGTTGCTTAGATAGAGCATCAAGCACTTTGCTTTCACAAGATTATGGGTTTACTGACAGGGCTACTCAAGAATCGCTGGTTATTCCCAGTCACTCCCAGCAAGACTGATTGAGCAGATCAGCACCTGTTTGCACAAGAGGTGAAAGGTGTTGTCCTGTAACTCAAGGTTAGTTATTTCACAAAAGACTGCCAGCGATAAAACACCTACAGGAAAGAGTGGGAGTAAAAGAAATAGAGGCAGAAAAAACATTAAAGCTGGGCCACTGTGTGTCATGTTGTTACAATCATGAATACAAGGCATTCTCTTAGCATGCTAATAGCGTGTCTCTCTCTTGGTTGGCACGGGGGCGTTCTGGGCATGTCAGTGTGATCACGAAATAGCAGCATGTTCACACAACTCTCTACAACTCATCAAGCGAGTGTTGCTCCTGCTTTTAACCTTACCACGATGGAAATAAATGCAGAGGAAAGGCGCTGGAGTTAAACGGGTAATTTATTACAATAAATGGATTAATGATATTATGATGGTTAGTCTAAGTTTTACTTAAATGTGATGTGTGTAATTGTGTTGCAAGTTTCCTTTCCTTTATTATGAGGAGACAGCTGTGAGAAAGCTATTGTTGAGGTGATTGCTCTAAAAACACTGGCTTTGCCCTTGTGAAACAAGAACTTTAGCACACTTCTAAAAAGGAGTACTTATTACGAGAATAAAATACTTGAAATGCAAACTGAATGTTAAATGAAAATGTATGATAGTTTAAAACTTTTTTACCCACTAAAGTGCCTTGAAAGGCACAGCATTATTCAGTGTTAATGTAATTTCCACTGCAACAGGAAGACAGGGCGGGACATACTATCGAGCATAGCCAATTGCATTGTGTTTATATCACAGCTCGGCAAGAGCCGTTGAGCTCGGTAAAGCCATGGTTTCCTCCTAATCTCTAACCGTTTCTCCTCCTAATCTCCTCCATATCGCTTTAAACTGCAGCATTGTGCAGAATTCAAACGGGTCCGATACATTTTCTGGTCTGCAGCAACTCGATCACATGATCTGCTCTCGTGACTCTGGACTGGCTCTGTCTCAATCGTTACCTACCCCCTATATAGCGCAGTCTGATCGTTCCCTATCCCCTATATAGTGCCGTCTGACTCAGTGCACGGGATGGAGCCTTCTCCGGACTCTGTGCACGGGACAGAGCCCTCTCCGGACACAGTGCATGGACTAACCATGTCAAGGCAATCACCTTGGGTGGCTCAGGATACTCTTCTGAGACGGCCACGGGTTGTCCCGTAACTGGCCCCAAATCTCCAGAGGAAGCCCTGTGCTCCTCCCAAGTGCATAGGACTGCCGCCACGAAGAACCCCATCACAACCCTCCAGGCCGTGTCAGGACTCGGGACCACCGGAACAGGGATCACTGGAACCACCGGACTCGGGACCGTCGGAACTGGGACCACTGGAACTGGGACCACCGGACTCAGGACCCCCGGACTTGGACCGTCGAAGTCAAGTCCTTCCTCTGCTGAGTCCTCATATGGCTGGTACGTTATGTTACGTTTTAACTTAGGAGAAACTGGTTGAGGACTCAGGTGCAGAAAATGGATGATTTATTGATAGAAAATAAACATGATAACAAAACCCACATGGGGGAAAACATATAACTAAGAAATAACAAAAACCAACTTGGAACAGAATACCAGGAACACAGGAACAACAGGAGACAAAAGACAATGTAAAATGGACAACGTACCAGCACAGGACTGAAAACGGAAGGAGATTAAATAAGAGACAAACAAGGCAGGTAACGAGGACAACAGGTGGGGCAAATTAATCACTAATTAGACAAGGAGGGTGGGGTCAAGACTGTAGACAGGAGCACAAATGGCCCAAAATAACAAAACACCACATGTGCAACGCGAGACAGGACAGACATGTGACACTATCACGACATTTGCTCAACCAGTATCATACATTTGGGATGGGGCTGGCAGTGGCAAACCGGAAATCAGTTCAAATACAATTGTTATTCTTGCAACAAGCCATTTTTGCAGGTTCTTGTGTTTTCAGTTATTGTCTGGGTGGATTTACATCAAACATCAAACTGTTGTATTTCAGAAGAGCATGGCAAAACAAATTTTTCATGATATGCTCCTTTGAGAGACTATTAGCTTAAACCAGCAATGATGACTAACTGAAAAGGGGATTACTTGTTTTGGGGCTCTAGATATGGTTCTGATTCTAAAGCATGTTTCGCAGAAGTAACACATAGGCCTACTCCTGCTACATTCAAAGCAACAGAGACTGTTTAATTATCTCCGCTGGACTCTCTCGAACATTTGCCCTGTGCCCTCGTAGCTCTGGGCGAGTCTACTGATATCTGTGAATTCAGGGTCTGTAACTCAGCTCTGGCTCCTTTGTTCAGAGCTCAACCAACAACACTTCGGTATCACAGATCTACAGGTACACGTCGCGCCGCTAGGTGGATGCAGATAAGCAGATTCATTGACACCTGTGACCCGGCTCTCCCTTCATTCTCACAGCCCATTACGTCTTATTGATCTTCAAGCGGCTGAGGGAGACTGCCATGTTTCTGCTCCTTATTTCAACCCCGAAGAAACTCCGAACAAAAATAAGCACATAAACAGCAGCTACTTTAGCCGTTTGTCTCTGTCACCAGCCCTATAATTTATAGGGATTTTGGATCCATAATTAAAGTTCCCCCACTGCTGAATCGGTATTAAATCAACTTTTAATCACACTGTGCGGTGGTACATCAAGTAGATGGTTACAGCAAGTGTGGCAGTGTGAATTTCATCTGGTTCATCGAGGACTTCGTTTTGATTACGTGTTCCCCATTATTTATATCTTTAAATATTGTATAAAATAAAGAATGTACAATTTTGGCAGGGTTATTATGGTAAACTAAAATTATTTAAAACATTTCTGTTAATTGAAATAAAATATAAATATTAGTTGGACAACCTAAACTAAATGAGAAGTAGAAATGTTGCCTTGGCAATAAACTGAAACAAGTTGTTCAAAAGGCAAGAATGGCAAAATGATTTGTTTATCCATGAGCATAGCAGCTAACAATACAATATACAGCCTTGCGTGTGTTGTGACACACACATAGTGGGAATCATTTCTCATGTAGCAAGTCCCATCAAGCTTTATCATACTCAGCCCGGCTTGTGTTTTCCGGACCGCTCAGGTTGTTGACAGCAGCGACCCTCTATGTTCAGACAGGTCATTGTCGAGCCATTACTCCAGTCACAGTGATAGGAAGCTGCTTTATCAGATGTTATAGTCAGAGGCACAGGTGATTAATGGACCAGTGCTGATAGACACACAGAGAGCAATTTGCCCATCTATCTGCTTACAAAAAACAACCATAGAGGAAAGATAAAATGGGATATTAAGATACAGAAAAATGTAACATGTTCACATTAAAGGGATAGTTCACCCAAAATTGAAAATTATCCCATCATTTTCTCACCCTCAAGCTATCCTAGGTGTATATGATTTTCTTCTTTCAGCCAAACATGATCGGAGTTGTATTGAAAAAATATCCTGGCTCTTCCAAGCTTTATAATGGGAGTGAATGGTGGTCCTGATTTTGCAGCTCTGAAAAGCGCATATATCCATCATAAAAGTAATCCTTACAGCTCCAGGGGGTTAATACAGGTCTTGCGCCTTTGTAAAAAAAAATATGTATAACTGTGTAAACTATAATCACTGGCTTTTGGTAACAGCCGTACACAAGTCTAGTTCTGGTGGAAGAGTGATCTCTGGCTAAAGTTTGACTGATATTGAATTTTACAGATACCGATAACTAGGACCGTACATGTCGATAACCGATTAATCAACCGATAGTTTTTAAAATGGATACTGCATATAAAACAAACAAACATTACACTCCAAGTAAAACAGTGCTGGATGTTATTAAAAAGAAAGTACATAAGCATAGACAACTCACCAACAGTTGTTACAGAAAACAATACTCGAGAGACAATGGAGACATGAGATCTATTTACATACAGAGACTAATCACTGACAAGCAACACCTGAACACAATGAACCAATGGCAAACAGAGAAGAACATCGCATGACTAAAGTAACCAATGAGAACGCCGGACACATGACTAGACCAACCAATGGGAACATGACACATTCACATAACAGGATAACACGAGAAGCAATGGAAACGAATGAGAAGCAGGAAACAGGACTATGATAATTTGTGGGAGGAGCTTGAGTTTGTTGTTTGAACCGCAAGAGGCGTCTCCTCCTGAGCTTATGCTACTCCTACATCCTACGTCATGTGTTCCATCTCTTTCGATGGAAATAGACTTACGTACAGCTGTTACCAGAAGCAGGTGATTAGTTATAAATATGGATATTTAAAGGAATAGTTCAACCCAAAATTAAAATGTTATTGACTTACGTTCATATTGTTTCCATCCTGCATTTTCTTTGTTTATAGAAATACAAAAAGAGTTTTGTTTCTCTGAGCTTATGTTGCAATCAGGCCTTCAGATGTATGATGATGCTGAAAAAGACATTCTGACAAACATCTCTTTAGGATCATGAAACAAAGAAATTATGAGAAAATATATTTATTTAATCCCACACAGAGAAACATTTATAGATAATGGGCCTATAAAAGCAGGAAGAACACAAATTGCACATTACTTTCCAAATGCAGTCAATTGATTTTTTTTTTTGTGGACTGACATTTACCGGAATAAATCACATCTTTTGTTTCTTGCTATTGTCTCTAAAAGTACCTTATACATTGTTATAGATCATTACCAGTTTGTTAAACTTGTCGGTTTTGCACCCGAAATTGCACAGATGCTCAGTTGGTTTGCTTTGCTCTTTTCCCCTTTAGCCAACTCCATAAATAATAAGCAATTTAAAACGAATTAATTTTTTTTAATTAGACTAGTAGTTATTTGCAGTAGTTTTAGCCAACAGTTAGTTTTGTTCTTTCACATTGTGGGTGTGAGTGACAACTTGGCCATTTCCCTCACAGCAGTCTCAAATGAAAGCTGACAATGAAATTATATTTAGGAACAGTTGTCAACCAAATCTCAACTAGAGGAATTAAGAAATAACCTGGCTGTAGAAGCCTAATTTGTTACTGAAAGCTCTTTTATAATAGATTTGGTAGATAATACCATAATGAAATATCAGGGGTGTGTATTGCTGAAAGAGCTGAGAGGCATGACATATACAGTACCAATTAATTTTGTCTAACGATCAGTTAATTATATCAGCTTAAACAGATAAAATAAAATAAATGCACCATAAATTTACATCCCAAGTAATTTTATCGCAATATAGAACTTTTCTATAACTGTATTATTTGGACTCTGTTATGTGTATCAACAGAGAAACCCAGATACTCTTATCTGAGTCAAATAAAGTATCTAGCCCTTAAAGAGCCTTTCATCTGTTTTTAGACAAATCTGTATCTCTACTCTTTTGATAACAAATGCTAGGATTATATTTAAATATCTGGCCATAGGATTAAAATGACAAGCCAGCAAGATTCAGCTTTTATCCCTGATCCTATAAAAGAAATCGTGATTCTTGTTAGTGGCCTGAAGAAAAAAAACTGCAACTGTTACGGAACAGAGACTCTAAACCAGGAATGGAGTTATATAAAAAGAGTTTTTTTATCAGCAGAAGGAATGATATACGAGTGGGTGAGTATTCAGATGAGATGAATGGTAGATGAATGGGAATACTGACAGTCTCTATGGTTGTAGAATGGATGAGGAGGTCGTGGATGGTGGTGATGACGGAAGCTCGTGCACACACCTCGATGAAGGATAGGAGGCCGGTTATTGGACATGGAGATGATGAACAGACACAGAGGACCAGGGAGACAAAGGAGACATAGTTGAACAGGAGATACAATGGAGGAAGTAATCTTCGTTGGAATCGGGTAGGTAATATCAGGTAGGTGAGGGTGCAGATGAGGTGCAGGTGTGTGTGATTGTGAATTGCATGCAGGTAAGAGCCAGGGAGGATGATGGGAAATATGGTGATGAGGTGGTGACTAGCTGGTGACCGTGACAGTACTCCCCCCCTCCGGGTAGGCGCATCCTTGCGCCGTAGATGGGCAAACCGGGGTGGGTGTCCTGGAGTCTTTTGAGGAAGGTGAGCAGGCGGTGCAGGCAGGTTGTGAAACCTCCAGGATGGCTCCGGAAGCTGAGGAGACCCTGGAGGTGTCGGAAGCTCAGGAGACCACGGAGGCGCCGGGAGTTCAGAGGACTACGGGACCTCAGGGAGTTCAGGGAGCCATGGTGGTTCAGCCTCATGGCCAGCCTCAGTGGAGGGGTACCCCCCCCCAAAAAAAACAGTTTGGGAGGCACTACCTACCCTGGAGCAAAGATAGGAGGCGGAGTCCACTCTGGACATTCGTTGCGGGCTGCAGCCCATACTGGACTCTCTTCGTGGGCTGTCCAAAAGTCGATTAGCCAGACATCCAATGCTGGCTCAGGCTTGGGTACTGGAATGGTGGCGGTGGCTATCTTGGCCGGAGTCGATGCTTGAGGCATAACTTCAACCTTAGAAGGGCAGTTTCGATGGGGACGAAAAACTGGAAGGGTGATCTCGACGGGGCGAGACTCTGGAAGGGTGATCTCAACGGAACGAGACTCTAGACGGCCTCCAGTGGACGGCGCCAGAAACTCAGGAGACCCTGGAGGCACCGGGAGCCCTTGAGTCCTTACTCATGAACGAGACCAGACAATGTGACTGTGTGAGATTTGTGCTTAAGTAGCAGGTTGATGAGGGTGCAGATGAGGTGCAAGTGTGTGTGATTGTGAATTGCATGCAGGTAAGGGCCTGGGAGGATGATGGGAAATGTAGTGATGAGGTGGTGACTAGCTGGTGACCGTGACAGTACTCCCCCCTCCGGGTAGGCACGTCCTTGCGCCGTAGTTGGGCAAACCGGGGTGGGCGTCCTGGAGTCTTTCGAGGAAGGTGAGCAGGTGGTGCAGGCGGTGCAGGCAGGTTGTGAAACCTCCGGCATGGCTCCGGAAGCTGAGGACACCCTAGAGGTGCCGGAAGCTCAGGAGACCACTGAGGCGCCGGGAGTTCAGAGGACTATGGGACCTCAGGGAGTTCAGGGAGCCATGGTGGTTCAGCCTCATGGCCAGCCTCAGTGGAGGGGTAGCCCCCCAAAAAACTTTTTGGGAGGCACTACGTACCCTGGAGCAAAGACAGGAGGCGGAGTCCACTCTGGACATTCGTTGCGGGCTGCAGCCCATACTGGACTCTCTTCGCAGGCTGGAGACACCGTGGGCTGTCCAGAAGTTGATTAGCCAGACATCCAACGCTGGCTCAGGCTTGGGTACTGGAATGGTGGCGGTGGCTATCCTGGCCGGAGTCGAGCCTTCAGGTATGACTTCAAACCCTCGAAGGGTAGTATTGACGGGACGAAACACTGAAAGGGTGATCTCGACGGAACGAGACTCTGGAAGGGTGATCTCAACGGAACGAGACTCCAGACGGAAACTCTGGAGACCACGGAGGCACTGGGAACCCGTGAGTCCTTACTCATGAACAAGACCAGACAATGTGATTGTGTGAGGTGTGTGCTTAAATAGCAGGTTGATGAGGGTGCAGATAAGGTGCAGGTGTGTGTGATTGTGAATTGCATGCAGGTGAGGACCAGGGAGGATAATGGGAAATGTAGTGATGAGGTGGTGACTAGCTGGTGACTTTGACGGCAACATCTAATGTGGCATGGCTAAACAAGAACACACTCACCAAACAGCGGTTGCATGAACATTCAATACTAGACAAAGACCAAGGCAAACACGAGGGTTTAAATACACTAAGACTAATGACTAGACAAGACACACCTGTGAACAATGATGAGACAATTAACCAATGAGAACATGACAACAGAACACAAGACAAGGGAGCACATGAGGGCATGGGAATCACATGACAACCAGGAAACAAGACAGTGAACATGGCAAACTAAGAAAATGACAGTGAACATGATAAACTTAAAAACATGAAACATGAACATGAAACACCAAAACACACTGTGACACAGGTGTGGCAAAAAGTTAGTTTTAGGCCCTGTATTGAGGTTATAATCAAGATTTTTGGGGGTTTTATGTCTATTTCGTTACCTGAAAACGTGTTCAAATCTTGGTTTATCTCACAAAAAGTGTAAGTGTTAGTCTAGTGGTGCATTTTATGCTTAAATCACTAAAGGGTGCTTTCACATCTCTAGCTCGGTTCATTTGGTCCGAACCAAGGGCAAACAATTACACATTGTAGCATTTTTCAGCTTTTTTGGTTCCTTTTCACACCACACTGATTGCTTTGGTCCGAACCAGTTGAATCAAAACGAACCAAAATGCAGTCACATGACAACATCCACATCACTCATTGGCCATGGCGTATTTCCTAAACTGCGACTGCGGGCTGGTTTTGTCCCTGGCCATAATCTATTACATTGTTTGTTTACAACACAATATACAAACAATACATTTCTATAATGAAGCGCGGATGCGGCTTGAAAACAATGTTCAAATGCACTGCAAACGGCGAGTGCACATCGCTCGTCACTTCAAGCGAAAATCGCGCTGTTCTTGTGAGTTTTCGAAAGTTGGGACCTAATATGGTAATCAGACCAAATTTCTATGAGGCTCCGCCCCTCCTCACTACTCCAAGTTTGTCCGCGAGCTGCCATGCTAAAGTGCAAACTGTCAACAAACACTTTCTCATCACATAATGCAGAGCGCGGCTGACTACGGCAGCTGGTTTAGTCCAAAAATGATCAGTACTTTTTGCAGTTGGGTCTGTTCGAGGTTGGATCACGTTCCCACCACAAACAAACCGCTCCAGAGTTCGTTTGAAATCGTACCAAGACCTCCTCTTCAAGGAGCTCTCGGGACGCTTGTTTGGTCTGCTTTTGGTGCGCACTCGAGTGCAATTGCTGCTTACACACCTGACCAAACGAACCACACCAAAGGGGAAAACCAACTCTAGTACGATTCAACCAAACTAAATGAGGCAGGTGTGAAAGCACCCTAAGAGACTCAGGTTCACATCCTAAACTAAGCCAAATTGCCAGTGAACTTTAACAGATTGTGATAATCATACATTTCCTCTATGGAAAACACAGTTTTGTTGTGTTCCACAACTTCTACATGAAAAAAAGTAATAGGAGTTGCAAGCTGATTTTCATCTAAAAATAACGAATGACTCAATTCAATTGACTAAAATTAGGCATGAATATGATTTACATTATATTTACGAACTTGTAAGAACTTTTAACAGATTTTTTTAATCATTGTTGAACACAAAAGACTGAACAGTTTCATTGCATGTCTGTGTGAGGTTCTTGAAGCTTGGGTACACATACACACTCTGGGGTCATCAGAGACTTATTACATCTTGTATAAAGGGGCAATCAACCACCCCTTTAAATGTTCATGTTTTCACTAGGAATCGAACCCATGACAAGCATTGTGCTCATTCGCAACAATTGTATGACTTATTTATCAAAGATAAAGTATTTTCAATACAAAAGTTGTAAAACAATACAGGACTTCATCATCATTTCTTAAATAGAGTTCTCATCTCTGAGCTCGAGGGCCCTGGCGTTGTGTCCTTGAGAAATGATCTGTCTCTCCTTCGTGTACCTTTTTTCTCTTTCTTTGTCACTCAATCCCCTCCAATCACAGCGAGCAGATTTTCTAATATCCATTACTTCTATCGAGGTCAGTGCAATCCTACTGGGTCTGCCAAAGAATTGGCAGGTGCCGATAAGAGCCTCACTCCAGACACTGTAATAAGTTAAAAAATCCAACTATGACCCAAAATCCCCTGCACTGCTATTCCACACCTATTTCCATAAGCCATTACAATACACCCGGTGTCATATGAGGAAACAGGAGCGCACACAAAACATGTTAAGCCACAGATGTCAGAGAGCTGGATCCTGGATTAGTGATACTCTACATTTAAGGTGGCATTGATTGCACTGTGCCGTGGATTGAGGTAACGCTAACCTGCTGTTATCTTATTTCATCTCTCTGTCGAAAGAGAATTTGGACATGACCCACTTTCTAGCTATATAACTCAAACTTTTAACTCCTGTTATGACTTAGTTGCAAAAAAAAGACATGCACACAATTAAACACGACATTAATCATCAGAGCGCTTGTAGAGTCGATCAGGCATAACATTATGACCTTATTGTGTTGGTCCCCGTTTTGCTGCCAAAACAGCCCTGACCCGTCGAGGCATGGACTCCACTAGACCCCTGAAGGTGTGCTGTGGTATCTGGCACCAAGATGTTAGCAGCAGATCCTTTAAGTCCTGTAAGTTGCGAGGTGGGGCCTCCATGGATCGGACTTGTTTGTTACACTGTGTATTCTGACACCTTTCTATCAGAACCAGCATTAACTTCTTGAGCAGTTTGAGCTCCAGTAGCTCGTCTGTATGATCGGACCACATGGGCCAGCCTTCGCTCCCCACGTGCATCAATGAGCCTCGGCCGCCCATGACCCTGTGGCCGGTTCTCCACTGTTCCTTCCTTGGAGCACTTTTGATAGAGACTGACCACTGCAGACCGTGAACAGCCCACAAGAACTGCAGTTTTGGAGATGCTCTGAACCAGTCGTCGAGCCAACACAATTTGGCCCTTGTCAAACTCGCTCAAATCCTTACGCTTGCCCATTTTTCCTGCTTCTAACACATCAACTTTGAAGATTGCCTGATATGTATATCCCACCCACTAACAGGTGCAGTGATAAAGAAATAATTCATCACTTCATAGATTCACTTCACCTGTCATAATGTTATGCCTAATTGGTGTATATACCGTCCCATCGCCTCATTTATTTAATCAAAAATACAGTAACATTTATATTGTAAAATAATTATTAGAATTAAATAATTTGTTAAAAATTGATTGATGGCAAAGCTGAATTTTTATCACCATTACTTCTTATCATGATCCTTCAGAAATCATTCTAAAATACTGATTTGCTGCTTTATTATTAGCAGTTATTATTGTGCTCAATTATTATTAATGTTTCTTATTATCAATGTTGAAAACAGTTTTTGCTGCTTAATCATTTTGTGGAAACGGTGGTTCTTTTTTTTCTGGATTCTTTGATGAATATGACATTCAAGATATCAGCATTTATTTGAAATGGGAATCTTCTGAAACATTATGTCTTAAAGGTAGGGTAGGTAAGAATTGGTTAAAAAACTTTTTTTCCAAATTTGTTTAAACTTTCATTATATATCAATACATAATTAAAATGTAAGTACTCTGAAAAAGAAAGTATAAAAATTGAGTGTCTGTAGACCTCTCACGACTGTTTTAAAGACAGCTCATTATTTCCATTCACTCCACCTTCTCCCTTCTGGGCTCTTTCCAAAGCCACACCCCCAAAACACATGAACGCGCTACGCCCACCGCGATCAGCTCAGCTGGAAGACGCATTATTTACGAGCGGAGAGACGAGTGGAGAAGAAGTGCATGTAGTGACATCATGTCAGAATCACATGTAATAAAAAATCTAACTTTATCATATAAACAAATAAGATGTCTTTTAGTACTCACTATCAAGCTAGAATACCGATACTGGTAAAGTTTAAAATACACACACAACACAGTGTCTACGACACACACAGATACAAGATAAAAACATCAGTAAACATAGGTAGAGAATATAAAAACAAACCAAGGGCCGAAATAAAAGTGCAGGTAAAGTTCCCGGTGAACATGGTAAAAGAGTTTAGACAGAGGGTAGTAGCTAAAGCTAACTTAGTTCTAAAAAAAGTTCCTGGATGCGGTGTACTAGCTTTTACACATGCATTTTGTTATCTAAAGTTACATTTTGCGAAATTCAACACAACAGCGATCAACTTGAGCTAAGCATATTGAGTATTTATCATCTCTACTAATGGTTCGCTAAGTGTATAACATTGTAACTTTATGCTAAGTAATGTTATGTTAGCTATATTAGGCAGCTACGTGTGCTAGTGAGACATGCTTCATGAAAACATAAACCAAAAAAATGTATAATCAAAATGAAAGATTACCTGTCCAGCAGAAATACAGCCTCTTGAACTCAAATCAAATGGGTGCGCCAGGGTTGCAAAACTAACTCAAAACTAGCCCAAAACAAGCCCAATCGTGTTTCTCCGGTAAAAATCGCATTTGGGGGGTAAAATATGCTTATTTTTGGTAGGGCTGCCTGCTAAAATTTGCATTCCCGGGGCAACATAATTGGGGTCGCTTCAACCCGCGGACATAAAAAACAGCCGCGGCAACAGTGTTGATGTAGCCCGTTTTGGCAACACTGGGGTGCATGTTGGCAGATCCTGGAGCAAAAGCGGTGGTAGCCATGGTAGCGAGAGAGAGTGACAGTCGCCCAAGCCAATCACTTGTTTCGTCCCGGACGAATATAAGTAGCGGTGTTTATTGCAGATTAGTCACTCGATTTTTATACTCTCTTTTTCAGAGTACTCACATTTTAATTATGTATTGACATATAAAGAAAGTTTAAACAAATTTGGACAAAAGTGTTTTAGATCATTCTTACCTACCCTACCTTTAATTGTCACTTTTAAAAAGGTAATGCACTCGTAATAAAAGTATTCCTTTCTTTCTTCTTCTACTTTTTTTTTTTTAATTGTTACCCCAAACTTTTAATGACAGTAAATCATAGTTTTTGCTAAAATATGAAGCAGTACAACATTGATAATAATCATAAATGTTTCCTGAGCCGCAAATCATCTTATGAGAGTGATTAGTGAAGGATCATGTGACACTGAAGACTGGAGTAATGATGATAAATTCAGCTTTGATCACAGGAATACATTACATTTCAAAATACATTCATATAGAAAACATAAGTTGTGGTTTGTTATTGGTGGATTTCATGTGAGTGACAGGTTGCCCCGCCCTCGTCATCATGAATTGGTAAATAATAGGGGTGTAACGATTCATCTACTACATCGATGTATCGATTTATTTTCTTATGATCTAACTACGTCGATCTGTGCTCGGCAAGTTGACCTTCCGGACGACATATATCGATCTAACATCGTTTTAAAAGGTAATCAATCGATTGTATCGATCATAGAAAATAACGCATTGGATTAAAGCACGTCAGACTTTATATGGATGTTTTTTCTTAGCACTTTTAATGATAAAGGCGTTAAACGTTACTCGATTCAGTCTGCCTATCTGTGACATCATCGCAACGCACCAGCAGCAGCGCTCATTGAAATGAATGGGATTGTGTCGCTTTGTCGCTGCGTGTCGCTGGCGGTATGAACGGGGCTTGAGAAAACAAAACATAGCATGGCGCATGGCAGAGGAGAAGCCAACGAGCGAGAAATTATCAAGCCACCAAGAGAAAGAGCTACCTGTACTTTCAACCCTTGCTTGTCACCTGTGCATTCCTGACACCAGTGTGCCAGCAGAGCGAGTTTTTAGTACTGCTGACGACATAGTGAACGCACAGAGAAGTGTTCTGCGGTCAGATCATGTTGATATTATTGAAAAAGAAATCTGTAGAGTCATTGAAGAGTAGTTGGTTACATTTTATCTTTTGTTAAATATTGTTTGTTTATTAAACTGAGAGTAGTAGCAGGTTCAGCCAGTTTATTCAACCTGAAGAAATGTTGGTTGCACTTTATTTTTGATATTAATATTGTATTTGTATTATTTTAATGTTGAAAAACAACAGCAAAAGTAGCAGGTAAACTTACTATTAATTAAACCTGAAGAGAAGTTAGTTGCACTTTATTTTTGATATTAATATTGTAATATTATTATGTTGGATAACAAAAGCAGAAGTAGCAGGTTAACCTACTGTTGAAATGTTGGTTGCACTTACTGTGCTTTTATTGAAAATGTATTGAATATTGAAAATGAGAGCAGAAAAGGTTAACTTCCTGTTAATTCAACCTAAACTGTTGGTTGCACTTTATTCAAATAAAATTTTAATGCATTTGCCATTAATTGTTGTTTACTTGTTTGTTTATATCCATAATTCATTGATATACCGGATTCCCTTACAAGAAACAACAGGAATCTAGGAAACTTCACCTGCACTGACCAGTATCCAAATATTTATTTCAGTCACACAATTTTTGGCTAAAAAGTTACTGAATCGATTTCAAGTCACTGAATAGTTTCGGATCGTATCGTTCTAAATGAACCAATATCGTCCTTGAATCGTATCGACAACCTCAAATCGTGATATGAATCGTATCGTTGTTAAAACGAATCGTTACACCCCTAGTAAATAAGAATGGCCAATTTTGGTTTTCACAATTGAACTGCTTTTACTCTGTCAAATGAATGCAGCCTTGGTAACCATAAAAGACAAAAACATTAAGAAATCTTAATTATTCCAAACAGTTGACGGTAGTGTATATAAATAATTTAGAATTGATCTAGAAATTGGAGAGATCGCCCTCTCTCGCTCTCTCTGTACGTGCACTGAGAGCTGCTGCTGATCCTCTCCCCTGATCTGCCTGATAATGCATGATGGAGGCTGTTCAGAGATGTTTGTCATTGTTTGCAGAATTAATGTAAATCCAGACAATCCATCCACTGAGCTTCTTAGAGATCAGTAAAAGCCACAGACTGCCAAACAAAAAAAGGTAGTTAAGCAGCAGCATATTAATGTTGGAAAAATAAGCTTCGATTAGCAGTTTACAAGATTTATTAGGGCAGAAGAGTATAAATCAAGCCGCTTTGCACACAGTGTTTCACAGTGTGATTTGTTTTGGTTAAATGTAAGCATGTTTGAAATATCTGGTAAAAGTATAATTGCAAGCCACTAGACTTGATGTTCGTATGTTTCTGAGATTTCATCCCTCAAACGTGTGTCTTTGTCATTTGTCTAAAGCTTGGCGTTAGGAAGGAGAAAGGTTCAAATCTTATGGCAGCATTATAAGAGGCTGATAAGTGGTGTGGCACGCAAGCCATCGGTTAAGAGACTCTTCACATAGACGCTGCTTCCTGCTCTTTAAAAAACATCTTTACAAAAAGGGTGAAGGTGGACTGTAGAAGAGCAGGAGGAAGATCCCAAATACTGTGATTTTAGGTCTTGTCATTTAGGTCTCAGAAGCGTGCTCACGAACGCCCCCTTTGCGGTCAAAATGTGCCCTCGATGTGCACTTCTGCCGAGCCCGCACTGGTGCGGGTTACACCAGTCAAAGCGGCATTACGTTGTGAAAGTGCCGACTGTTTGCAGTCCTGTGTTGGTTCGTTATCGTCTGTTTCCCATCCTTGCTTCATGTTCCTGGTTCCTTGTGTGTGGTATGTTCTGGTTTTCCCCCTCGTGGGTAGTTTTGTTTGTATTTGTTTACCTTTTTGTGATGAATAAAACCCAGTTTCTCCTGCACTTGAGTTCTCGCTCCTTTCATCCATTCCCCAACCGTGACAATTACTCCTTCAGAATCTGTTCCTTCAGAAATCATTCTACAGGTCACATTAGCTACATTTCACTGGCGAAAAAAGGATAATCATCTATAGAGTGCAGCAAAACCCAGAAGACTAATTCACCAGTGGTTCGCTCTGGATTTCCCTGTGGTTTTATAATTCGTTTTTTACATTTACATTTACATATAACAACCTTTGTGTGGTCCAGGTAGCTTTATATAAAAAATGGTTCTCATTCGCAAGGCTACTTTTACTTTTATACTTTAAGTACATTTCCAAGCCTGTTTGTTACTTTTACTTGAGTAAAGAAGTTAAATCATTGCTTCTACTTTTAGCAGAGTATTTTTTAACACAAGTATCTGTACTTCTACTTGAATACTGGAACTGAGTGCTTTTGCCATCTCTGTTTATGAGTAAAATAAGGTCTGTGGGAAACATAACTTGACGATACTTGTTCTAGTTGGTTATTTATCGAGTTACTTATCAGAAACATAAATAAAATAAAAAAGAAACAACAGCTTCAAAATGTACATACATTTAATATGGGTGTGTGCAGTTTACATTGTAGAACAAAACGACAAAGGAATCGTCAATTTATGTTTCCCACAGACCTTATTTTACTCATAAATGTAAAAACCCTATTATGGTCAGGGTTCTGTTTAGGGCAGAGGCTATTTACACTAAGTGAAAATTGTATATTTCCGTGGCGATAGATGCTCTTCTCTAAGTACTAATAGCAATAGATTCTATTTAAACTATGTAAAAATAGTAGTTGTTGTACATTAAATGATATGCAATAATAATGCAGAGTGTCAATTATTATGTTTATTAAACTTATTAAATGGATGCCGCCGATTTACTTTATTATTAAACACACATTAGACACTTTATTTTCACTTTTCAAATATTTTCTTCATTTTTATTGAAAGTAAATGCCTTTCCGATCTGATATGTGACGGGAAACGATTTGGTGGATTCAAACTCGAATCAATTTGCGTCAAAGCTTTCTGCCACCCGCCACACCTTACCCCTAAACTATTGCTGATGTTGACAAACCATCTTCCGTTATTTTGTTTGGCTCAATCAGACAAAATAATAACAGCCTCTGCCAACTTGCACTTAGAAATGGGGGTGTTTGATTCCAGATTTTTTGGAGTCGACTCCGATTCCCGACTTCCACTGTAGGAGTCCATGGAATTGACTCCATTTACTTTACATCAAAACAGGTTCAGAAATAAGACAAAATTACACACTTAAATTATTTTCCCCCGATACAAATACTTAAAATCCCCTTATTAAAACCGCACACTTTTAGCGTGACCATCCTAATTAGTCCAATTTTGCGATGACTTGATGAGTGGCTATCAACGTTTCTACCTAGCTGTTGCCGATACCTCATTTTACAGAGGAAAAAGTCATTAAAAAAGCTGTTGTCAAGTGATGGCACTCAACGCACATGATTATTGTCTTAAAAGTTTAAAAAAATAATTACACTTACTGATGTGTTTCTTTTTGATGTGAGATTTTTTATGATTTATGGTTAGTTTAATGATTATGAACACAAGGTTAACCATGGAAAACCAAATCTATATTTATTGCATTAATATACCATCAAACTAAAGCTATCACGGAGTAAGCCTATGTATAATTACAAGCTAAAGTCACTGGTTTCTTGTCTAAAGTTTCAGTGTAGCATCCGCTTTACCCTTGGCGAGTAATGTAGCATTACTTAGTCGTCCTGCAGTAATTCATACTTAGAAACAGTAGTTACCCACAAATGTTGTACTGTATGTGTTGTACCAAATTGTGTCCAGTCATGTGGCTCAACAAAGGACACAAAACAGCTTAAACAATGAAGGTCGTGTAATAGGTGATGGTCATTCCAGTGCAATACAGTTCCCCTAGACAGAAAGCGGTATGGACAGATTTAGTCCTTTTACTGAACAATATGGATGTCTTTTATAGGAAATGAACTTTTTAATGAGCTTTGGTATTTTATTATCACATAAAGCTATAATTGGACAGACAATCTGGTTCTGTTAATGTAACTGTTGGAATAATCTTCTAAAAAAAAATTGGAAGGTTGCAGGAAATTTTGACCTTTGAGGTTCTGTCAGCTGAAACGTCCTTCTTTGGTAACTAACATGCCGTAATTTAATTCGACACGTATTTTTGTGGAAAAGGCAACGTTTTGTTCTACGCGTTTCAGGTCACATTGTACCTTCAGTGTAGTAGGAGCATTGGCTCTCTCATAAAGACATCAGGCCAAGTGGCGGTGGAGGTAATAACAATGTTCATGGAGCCATAAATCTGTTCCATCTAATGATGTGATTCACCTGCAGTAGCAGTTTGATATGTCATGGTCCCTGCTCTGTCATTTCAAGGGGACACAGCTGGAACAAACCTCTCTCTCAGCTATAGGAGAGTCTGATTTACCGTGGTCGTCTTCTTCTTCTCTTGCACTACGTTAAGAACGGGAGCTACCGATGCCAGGAATTAATGGCAAGATATATGTTACCATCCTTGTGAGCGGGACCTCTCTTAGCCAGGTGATTTCTACAATCAATATTTAAGTCTAGATCATATTAGCCTTCTAAAAAGTGCTGTCTAGGTGCAAATGTCAGTACATCTATGGTCCAGATGAAGGTTTTAGTGAAGAGAGTGTGATCGATGGTGCCAGGACTTTTTCAAATAGCTGGAACTGTCAGAAGAGACGATACGTTTTCATGCACAAAATGGTGCATACTCACAAAATATAACTGTGATTATGAAACTATTTAAAACATAAAAGTGACACTTTGACGGATTATAAACTACATTGAAAAAAGTGCAACTAACGTCATTTATTGAAAAGGCATTTGGTAACGCTTTATAATAACTGCTACGAATCATTAGTCAAGCATTAGTAAATAGTAAATTACTATTAATTAAAAGGCAATAGTAAGCAGTTTATAAAAATGGCTATAAATGTGTTATCCCTGATTTATAAGCATATCTATTTTTACTTTTTAAGACCAATTATATTGTACCCACTCACTTTTACCGTCTCTAATTCAAGATTCAAGAGTTTTATTTGTCACATACACAGTTATATACACAATATACAACTGGCAGTGAAATGTAAACAGGTCCGATCCATGGACAGTGCAAATAACAGTTACAAGAACACAAGGGAAATTAAAAATTAAAAAAGTAAAAAAGTAATTCAGCTTATGTCTGTTCACCTACCCCTAACCGATAAGCACTTTATCGTTAAACACATGTTCGAGCCGGGGGGTGAAAACCTATTGAATTTGAAAATCGAGGTAAATTGTACTTAATTTGTCTTCCGGGAAACATGCAAGTATCTTCTGTTGCTTCTGAAGGGCAGTACTAAATGAAAAAAAAAAAATATTTAAACAAAATAAGAAAAATTTGGACATCTTCATCCTGCTCAAAAGTTTTCATCCCCCGGCTCTTAATGCGTTGTGTTTCCTTCTGGAGCATCAATGAATGTTTGAACCTTTTTTAGTAGTTCTGTTTGAGTCCCTCAATTGTCCTCAGTGTGAAAAGACGGATCTTAAAATCATACAGTCATTGCTGGAGAGGGTTCAAATATGAAAAAGAGGCTGGAAAACTGAAGAATGTGCAGGACCTGGAGGATTTTTCTGAAGAACATTGGCAAGTTTAACTGCTCAGGACAAACAAGAGACTCACGAACAACCATCACAAAACAAAAAAACAGCTGTGGATCATCCAGGGAACGACACACAGCACTGAGAATCAATGGTTCATAAACTTTTTATCAGGGTTATTTTAATAAATTCAGCTATTTTTTTGTCTTGTGGACTATATGTAAAAAAAAATTATGTAAAATATCTTATTCAGGACAGTACTAAATAAAAAAATAACATGCATTTTGTATGAACCCTCTTAGTTAAAATTATTCCCATTTTCACAGATTCTGCAAGCGGTTCACATACTTTTTCATGCCACTGTAACACAATATTTTGTAGTGCAGAGATTATTTATGCTAGTCAATAAATACATAGATCCGCTGTGTATAGATTATTTATTTTCTCATTGAAACCAAAGATGTTAATCAGTGATTATATATCAAGAACAGGGACACATTTGGGTGCATTTCGTTTTGTAATTTCAACGGAACGAATAAAGTCTCCGTGACAGCAATCAATTGAAGCACGTGTCTGTGCACGAGCCACTGAAACTGAAAACAGCACCAAGAGCACTCGGCATGCAGTGTTTCCCCTAGAATTTTTTTCCAGCAGCGGTGCTGTTACGTGCCGGAGGTTGTTACCAAGCCGCTCGTTGGGGGGTCCGGGGGCATGCACCTCCGGAATAAAAAAAAAAAAAAAAAAAAAAAAAACTTAAACCATGATTTCTGGCAAGTTTTGTGGATAAAAATAGACATTCTGAACATTAAAATCCAAATTAAGCTTTTCATTTGTTTAAAAGGCGACTAGCTTATAGACTATTTTACTTCAATAACCTGCAGGGACGTGCAGAAAGTTCCTAAGGGGCAAGGGCTCAAATGTAAGAAAGGGGCAATATGTCAAAAAAAAAAAAATGTGTTTGGATACCATTTTATGTTTTTGCAAAAAGTCTCATGCTTATCAAGCCTGCATTTATTTAATCAAAAATACAGGAAAAAAACAGTAGCCTAATATTGTGAAATATTTGTACATATTTTTTTTTTTACCTTTTTATTAATCATATATATATATATATATATATATATATGATTAATAAAAAGGTAAAAAAACAAACAAAACATTTTTTTAAGAGCATCACATATCATACAAGAGCTGCAAGTAATTTTCTCTTTGCCTTTTGTTGTTTGATTCACATTAATGGCTCAATCATCACCAAGTTTATTAGATGCTGCCCCTTTAAGACGCAGATCTAATATCATTCTCCCTTTTACGCCCATTTAAGCTAAACTGTGTTTAAGTCAATACTCTCCAAGCCTGTCATTTTGAGATATAGGCTATTTTGTTGTGTATTTGATGGTTTAGTCGCGCGAAGCATGTGCAAGTCGGTACACACACACACACACACACACACACACACACACACCCCCTCCTTGAACTTGGAAACAGCGTCTATTGCGCGGATTATTGTGCTTTTCATTTAATCAAACACGTTCTGCAATTTAGCCAAAGTGGAGAGTGCATTTGACAACAATCATGGATTGTGCTGAATCTGACGTTAAATGCATGTTTGGGGAGAAATGACAGCACGCGCTGTGAAGGGAAGGAAGTTGAGCATAGTTTATAATAGTTTTACCTCATATCTTCTTTTTTTAATCCTTGGAAGTGAAAATAAAATAAGATTAATATCACAGCCCTGTGATATTGTGAAAGTGTAAGCAGACTACATTTTTGTTTAGTTCTCTGGCAATCATCAATCTCTCTCTCTCCTTTACAGTGTGTAAGTGTGATATTACTGATCATGTGAAGATTTTGCAGTCGAAGATTTTCGCTGCGCCGCTGTGAATACATTGTAGGGGAAACACTGGCATGATTTCAAAAACTCATTCCAGTCAGATCGCCTCTTATACTAGACTCTACTAATCAACTAGAGATGCTTAGTTTGGATTAGATACAACAACTCAAGCTGCAAGAAAAGTCGCTATCTGCCGCCATCACTGTTGCTGCTACTCCAACAATGTTCACAACAAGCTGTGTCTTCTTCGGCTTTTGGGTTACACCATCAACATGCCCGTGGACACTGCCTACTAGCGTCTGCATGTGTAATTGCACATTGAGACGAACAACAACGCAGAAGTATAAATGAAAACCAACGCGTAACTTGCGGCGTAGGTCCGACGCAGAAGTATAAATCAGCCTTTACCTCCACACTACTGCCACTTTAAATTATCTTCGTAATTGTGTCTGGCGCAACCAGACGTTTAGTAATTTGCACTTAACCTCTTAAGTTCTGGGACCATTTTTGGGATTTCCCCCTGAGGCAGGGTTATGTTTTATATTTTGTTTTGTTATAAATACACATGCAGCGCAGATAATCAATGTACGCATTGCCTGAACCACATTTGTGTGGCTATTAATATGTTTAAGATTTGTTGTTTTTGTTCATGTGTATGGAGGCCTGTTACCTGACGTTAGTTAGAGTTTAGATTTATAGTTGACAAAACTATACAAATCAAACCTGGTTTAGATGGTGTTCAGAGGACTCACAATGCTCAGTATAAACAGAATAATGCTCCGTCATTAATGCTGGACTAATGAGTAGTACTACATTAACACTTCAGCTACTACTAACTAATATAGAAACAAGCTGAACTGATCAGGAAGTGATATCTGATATGATAAATTTAGGAGATAGTTCCTTATTAGTTAATCAATAATTACTGAATGAAATTAGCCTCATTAAAAACTATTAACTACTGACAAATTATAAACAACATTATTGTGTGTCTGAGATGTAATCATTTACATTTACATTTAGTATTTAGAAGACGCTTTTATCCAATAGAACAATAGAAGCAACTAGAATAGTCAAGGGCAACAGTATGCAAGTGCTGTAACAGGTCTCAGTTAATCTAGAACAGAATTTTTTTTTTTTAATTAAATAAATTAGACAGACAGAAATTGAATAGAGTGATAAGTGCTATTCTTGATTGGTCATGTGCTGCTGGAAGAGATGTGTCTTTAGATGTTTTTTGAAAATGGCTACAGACTGTACAGACTGATTGAGATAGGCAGGTCATTCCACCAGGTGGGGGCGGTCCAGGAAAAGGTCAGTGAGAGTGATTTCATGCCTCTCTGGTATGGCACCACAAGGCATCGTTCACTGGCAGAATGTAAGCTCCTGGAGGATGTGTAAGTCTGAACAAGCGAGTTTAGGTATATTGGGGCAGAGCCAGTGGTTGCTTTGAAGGCGAGCACCAGTGCCTTGAATTTGATGCGTAATCAGTCATCATTTTTACTCTGAATAAAGTCATGAAATGGATCACTAATCACTCAAGTCTTACCTGGTCACTATGCAGGAACTACTAGTGATCTGGGCTGGATTTCCCGAAACCTTCTTAACACTACTTCATTCTTAAGTTATACCTCAAGGTGTACCTCAACGTTAATACGTGTTTTCTGAAACAATCTTAGTTAAGTATGCCTTCTGTAAGTCATTTGTTCGTAAGGTTGGTCTGGACCACTCTTAGCTGGACCTTATCACTGGTGACAGTTCACTCCTCTAGTGGCCACCACTGTTTCTTTACATCTCAGTCTATACCAATATAATTCTGCTAATTGAAGTGTTTTCATGCAAATAATACAATTGTCATTACACTGATGGTTGTTAGCTTTTTAATTATATTATCCAAAGGTACTACATCAGCTGGCAAACCATTATCAGCCCATTAACCAGTGTGTATGGCAGTGATGCAGCGAATAGTTGTGCTAAATCAAAGACAGCTGCGCCCGCGGAGCCATTTCTATGTGCACTATTTCATTCGTGAAAACTTTAGTCCCCTGGCTACCATGTCAAAAGCTGCAATTCAAAATAAATTCAGCAGCTTTTAGATCTTGTTGGTCCGACTTTGTCAAGACAAACCCGATGGAGCTCAGCCCTGAAATTCAGCTGCTGCCACACTTCTCTTTCTATATTTTTTCTCCGCTATAGTAGCTGTTGATTATGTTTCCGTGTATTGCACCTTTATTGAGTAGGCTAGGTCAGGGGTTTTCAAACTGGGGTCCGGGGACCCCCAGGGGTCCTCCAGATGGTTCTAAGGGGTCCCCAGAAAAGTTCAGAGAATGAAAAGACAAAGCAAAAATGGATAAAGTCTACCAAACATTCAAACTGTTTAATTTCTAAATGTTTCTCTCCTTTCTTGCCAGAATAGTATAAGTTTGCTTTGTATCTTTAGTGAGTTTTTCTCACTATAGTCCCCTTTATCTTGCTCACTGGGTTGTAAAGCAGTATCCTTAATGCAGTACGAATGCTGCTTACATAAAAGTATTGTGAAAGTTGCTTATATAAATAATTTTTAATTGAAAATGTTCTTCTTCATTCTAACAGTTTGAATGTTTTTCATGCATAAATTATATAGATTTGGAAGGGGGTCCCTCATAAAAGACTCATCGTATTTGGGGGTCCTTAACATCATAAAGTTTGAAAACCCCAGGGCTAGATCATCCAATAACAGAAATGAGTTATTTACACCAATAATGTGATGCGGGCAATTAGCCCTGCTTGTGGAGTATGGCAAAATATAGTATGATAATATAAATGGCATACTGACAGTTAGTGTGGTGGGTTGATTCATAATAGTTTGCATCTCACGAGTCCTGATAAATGCTATTTCAACTATTTTTGAAGTGCTTCTTTTATAAAGAACATCACTTTCTCGCATAACGCAGGTAAACAGCCCCTGCATAGAGAGAATAATCGATTCTTGAGCTAAACCAATTCAGCAGCACCGCCACGGACATCACCTGCTAGCGTTGCACTTAAGAAGGTATACCTTAAGCAACCTCCTAAGATATAGTTCAGGCAAACACGCCTAGAAATGGAATACCTTTAGTTAAGTTATACCTTTAGGGTCTTCGTAGCGCGCGCTAAGAGACCACGTTATCGCGAAATGCAGCCCTGGACTAGGCTTGCTACGATAGTCGGTGTTGCCGGTGTTACCGGTGTTCAGACTCAACACCGGTTACATCACTTGCCCACCGCGGCACGACCCCACCGTCATTTAGATTTTTTTATAGTAGGCTAATAAAATAATTTAGTTCAGTTTGAAAACAGACAATAAAAATATAAAACTGAACGTGTCTGCTTAATAAAGCATGATCCAACCGTGAATCTCAGCACAAACGCAGCAGGAGTCAGATCTCATTCATCAGAGAGGGAGGAGCTGACTGAGATGATTGTGGAAGATTTGGTTTCAAAGCTAAACATAAAAGCGCCTATTTAAGGGAGCTTGTCATCTGTTTTGTGTTAGGGTTAGGGTTAGTATAGGGTTAGCATGGGAGTATACGGCCACAACATATATCCGATTTGGTACCATTTCGGATGTATACGGAAATATACGGATCCATGGAATTTGACCTATCCGGCCAGTATAATCCTGGATTCTTCCGAATTTCAGCAGTGTATACAGGAGTATACTGGTCCGGATACACCTTTTTTCATGCAGTGGTTACGGTTTCACCTATTGAAACCCTTCCCATTCTTATTCTTCTTCTTCCGCTCTTGAGTCTATGGCAGCCCATAGAACCGTATGGTAAAAAATTGTGAAAAATTTGGCACACAGATAGAGGACAGTCTGAAAAGTCACCATAGCAAATTTGGAGTCTCTAACTCAATCCCTCTAGCGCCACCATAAGTCCAAAATTTGACTCATGTTTATGCTAATAACTTTTGAACCATAAGGGCTAGAAACAAAATTGTGTTAGTGTTTTTCATTAAGAATAATAAACTAATGAACCCACAATTCAAGCAACGTATTCAAATTAAGCAAGCTAATTCAAAACCGAAACTAAAATGTGCATGGCCGCACAGAGCGCGCATTTACGGACAAACTGTCATTCACGGTGTGTGCACACTGGCTTTCATAGGAATTCATTGAAATCACTTGCTTTGCTCCGCTGCGTTATGAATGCCTGAGCAGGGTTAGATAGAATTAGTGATTTAAAAGCTGAGTCGGTGATACCGGTATTACCGGTGTTGTCACACATCGATTAACCGGTGGGAAAATTTACTTGCCGTCACATCCCTACCCTGGACCATTAAAAACATATTTTCTTTTCACTTTAAAATATTGGTCCAGGTAACTAGTAGTTCCTGCATAATGACCATGTAACACGTGAGTAATTAGTGATGCATTTTATGACCACGTGCACGTTGAGAGTAACAAAAGACAATTGCTCAAATCTCAGACATGTTAATGTTGTGATTAGTAATGAATTAGTAATTTTTTTGTCATAGTTACCTAGTTCTTAATGATACCAATCGAATTCAGTAATTATTGATTACCTAATATGTAATTATCTTAGTCTTAAATTTGATATTACTTACTGATTAGTTCAGCTTGTTTCTATATATCTTGTGCATTGTGCAGAAATGCTGTGATGCCAACATTAACATACTTCCACAATTAAATTTACGATAGTTGAGAAACGAACACTCTCTGCCCCGTTTTGGAGGACACATCCCTCATGGAGTCGCCTCTACACGCTGTGACTTTATAAACGCCGGTAATCACAGCCGCTTGCCAAACATACTGAAAGGCACCTTGGCTTCTTGCTGTTTGGAAGGACTGCAGATGTCCCTCATAAGTTTAACGAAACACAAAGTTTTCATGGTTTGTAGAGTGACTTGCATACCACCACATTCTCATGAAATGCGCATATATAGCACGAATTGTATTTATTGTGCGATTTATACGCCAAAATTAGTTTTTCGTGCATATGATACACATTGTCACCCCACTGGGTAGGTTTAGTGGTGCATATAGCATGTTATAAAGTGCGTATCATATGCATGTGAAAACTCATTTTGGCGTATATTTTACTACTAGATACTATTTTCATGAGATCAGGCTGTGCATACGAATGCTAACCTGGAGAGGAAGATTGATGTGTCATCATAACATGAGGAATCACATAGTCTTCTTTGAAATTTGTATTAACCTCATAGATGCAGTCTTGTTCATTGTTAGGGAGTGAAACCTAATGCATTAATGAATGTTAACAAGCCTTATTGTAAAGTTTTACCAAGGCAATTCATTCTGTATATTTTTACAGGCCAACGCTACTGTTACAGTGACCCTAAAAGAGAGAGCAAAATAAGGTTTGGTTTTAGTTGTGTGACCACAGCAAGCTTAAGGCTTTTCTAAATCAGTGGCTGGCATGACCCACATGCAGCAGCAGCAGCGCCCGAGGGAAAGACACACTCGGCACAGGCAGAAGCTCTGAAGATGTCGGCCTCTCTGGACGCTCTTCCCTCAGAGCCTATTAGTCACATCAGGCTGTTACGGGCATTAATGACTGTCCTTGAACATAAAAGTGGCCACACAGATGTGGAGAGGCTGGCCCTGCACTTTGTCATTGCTTACAATGTCCTATCTGAATATCTGAGCAATTTGTACTAAATACATTTACAAATTAAATTAGGTCCAATATTACTCATTAAAATGACTAAGCAATTTAAAAACATAACCGTTCTGGAAGCTGCCAATTCACCACACATGAATTTGTTTTGATTGGGTTTTTCTAATTAATCAAACTAGCATTACTGTTTATTGTTTGTTTGGTCCCACTTTATATTAGGTGTACTTAACTACGATGTTACATTTTAATTAATAATTTGATACAGTGCACTTATTGTGCACATACATGTTTTTACATTGTACTTATAATAAAAAATACCTGCCTATAATTTCTGTAATTGCAAAATTACACTGTTGACCCTCCCTTACCCATTAACCCACCCTTAAACTGACCCATACCACTAAAACTGTCTCTAACCTTACCCATATCCACCTCAACAGCAGAACAAGTGTTTCCCTTTCGAAAGGGAACTCTCGCTGCGTCTAGCTGACGCTATGGGGAACGCCCTCGGCGTGACTGGTGTCTGAAGCTACTATCGAATCACGGCAAAGTCTTTGACCGACGTCAGCCCATGACGTCATCAACGTGCGACCCGGAAGTATAAAAGGGCGCCGTGCCAACACATACACATCTTTTTCGTCTTCAGGGACTGTTTGTTTGAAGCGGTAATCTGCAGATCTGGTAAAGTATTACTAAACTAGGAAAAGGATGAAACGCACAGAGAAGAGGCAGAGCTTTAGGAAGTGTGTTGACCCGTGTCAGAGATTTCTGACACCGGGAGACACACATTCTCTGTGCGTTTATTGCCTGGGCGAAGAGCATGCACAGGCAGTTCTCGAGGGAGCTGCCTGTGCAAACTGTGAGCAATTTCCAGTTAGAACGCTCCGTTCTCGTCTGGCCCTCTTCTCGAGGGAAGAGGGTGCAACATCTGGGGCTGCTGATGTGAGTTCCGCTCTCGCTGAGGCGGAGCGGCGGCGCACTTCATGGGGTTCCCAGATGGAGCTCGCTGATCGTCTGGAGAGAGGTGTGGTACTCTCGGACGATCAAACGGCTGACGAGAGCGACCTGCAGGTCGATGTGGTGAACGATGGTTCTCCGCTGAGACCTGCAGCGGGTGCTCTTCGGGACGGGCAGGAGATGGCTGAGGAGGATGATGAGAGCGACCAGGACCTGCCTGGACCCTCTCAGCCACCCTGTCCCGCGTATGCCGAGTTGCTGGATGCTATGGAGCGCGCCACGGACAGGCTGAGGCTGCCCTGGCGGCGCGCTGGGGGAGAGGTCGCTCGTGGACGGCTCGACGATCGATTTCTCCCCGGTCATACACCAGCACCTCAGATGAGCCTTCCATTCCTACCGGACCTCCATACTGAGGTCCAGGCGGCATGGAAGAACCCGTTCTCTGCCCGCATTCACCGACATCAGCGGGCGAGCTTTGCTGATGTCGAGGGAGTGGGTAAGCACGGGTATGTGTCGATGCCTCCCATAGACGAGACGTTTGCGAACTATCTCGTCTCTGGGCAGGTGTCGACACTGAGAGCTCCATCTCTGCCATCCAAACCGCTGAAAACTACCTCGCGGTTGAATGGCAGGGCATACGCGGCAGCAGGTCAGGCTGGTGCGACCCTGCACACGATGGCGGTGTTGCAGGCGTACCAGGCGGACCTGCTGGAGGATCTCGACCAGGGGGCCGGGCTGTCCCCTGAGGCGGTTGCTGAGCTGCGCCGCACCACAGATCTGTCTCTCCGGGCCACCAAGCAGACTGCTGCTGCTATCGGCCGCTCTATGGCGGCTATGGTGGTTACGGAGAGGCATCTGTGGTTGGGCCTGGCTGATATCGGGGAGAAAGAAAAGGGTTTTCTCCTCGATTCACCGGTTTCGCCTACTGAGCTTTTCGGCACCTCCGTGGAGGCGGTGGTTGGAAAGTTCAGGGAGGCGAAGGCGCGCTCAGCGGCATTTAAAACATGCATACCGCTGAGATCCGCGCCCCCACCCAGGCAGGCGGGACCTGGTCCTTCACGGTCTGAGGACCGTAGGCAGGACCAGAGGGCTAGCGTCTCCTCTCGTGCCCCCCCTCCTTGGAGGAGCAGGGCACAGAGGAGACGGGACTCCCGCGGGGGGAAAAAGGATTTAAGGGAGGTGATCCAGGACAAACGTTCCCAACGAAGGCGTTGGTAATGGGTCACTTCCCTTGAGGGCGGTTACATCATAGCCCTCTCCTTTTTCCTTTCTATGTCTTTTTATGACTTTTTACCCAGGCGCTTCTTACATCAGGCCTGAGGCGGGCCTATGATGAGTAGTACTATGTTCTGATGGCCCGCCCGGAGAGTGAGAACGCCCCTTTCAGGCATTCATGGGCGGTAGAACATGGTGGTGAGAACTGCACAATGAGTCTTCGCTCAGCATGCCGCAGGTGAGAGTGGTCTTTTTTGTATGTAATACTAAAAATATGTATTTCTTACAGACCCCAGGTTCCTGTATAGAGTTGGGTATTCATCAGAGAGAACTGTCTTTCCCCTGTTTAGTTAGGCTTGAACACAGCACCATTATCTGGGCTATGTGTGTGAGCGTGTGTTGGCTTTCCCTGGTTGGTCAAGATGGCGCCAGATAGGCCACCGCTTATGGTTATCAGAAGATGGGCCTCCTCTCATTTGAGAGTATTGTTAGGCCGCCGCTCTTTTCTTTGAAATATTTGCGGATTACTAGGCGGTAGCACACTTTTCTGTTAGAATGTAGTGGTTGTCTACCGCCTAGGGTTATTATGTGTCTTCGGTCCCCTAAGCCACTGCAGGTTGGATTAGTTTGTCTCTGTTACGACTGAGCGCTACGGCGTCAGTTGGTATGTACTCGCCAGGCAATGGGTAGCTATCATGTGTTAGGCCTCAGCAGGCCTCCATGAAAACGAGCCGTTGGGTCTAATATTACTACAACCCACATTTTTCAAACATGGCGGTCCCAGTTAGCAGGAAGGATTGCACCGTTCTCAAGAATAACGGTGATAGTGGTAGGCCTTATCAGGCCTCTAGTAAGGCAGGTGACAATGCTTAAGCATCAAGGTACTACTAGCCTAGCTGGCTATCAGGTTAAATAGGGGTGAATACGCTCTCCTGAAGGTCGGCTGTCAATTGTAGGCCTCAGTAGGCCTCTTGAACAAGGCGCATTTTCAGTTGGAAGGCCTCAAACAGGCCTCACTGGAGGTATGTACCGATGTGCGCATCAGGACAGCTAGCCTGGAGGCTATCAGGTTGTAGGCCTCATCAGGCCTCCCCGAAGGCCCGCTGGTAGGTGTAAGGCCTTACTAGGCCTCCTTGAGAGTGAGCTCTCAGGTTGTGATCACTACCAGAAGCAGGTTGTAGGCCTCATCAGGCCTCCCTGAAAGGCCTGCTGTTAACTCTAAGACCTTACTAGGCTTTCCTGAGGGTGAGTTCCCGGATTGTGGTCACTCTCAGAGGCAGGTTGTAGGCCTCATCAGGCCTCCCTGAGAGCCTGCTGTTAATTCTAGGCCTTAATAGGCCTCCCTGACTCGAACAAGGTAGTAGGCCCCATCAGGCCTCCCTAAGGTGTTCCTGGGGTCCAGTCATCTGAAAACAGTTAGCACGCATTGCATACAGGTAGCAGGCCTCTCCAGGCCTCCCTGAAGGCTGCTTATCAGGTAGTAGGCCTTAATAGGCCTCCCTTGAGGGCGAGTTCCTTAATCAGGATGCTCGAAAAGCCTGCGTAGCTTGACTGTCGAGTCCCAGATGGTGGTCACTCGAACGAGGTAGTAGGCCCCATCAGGCCTCCCTGAGGTGTTCCTGGGACCCAGTCATTTGGCACGTATTGCAATCAGGTAGTAGGCCTCTCCAGGCCTCCCTAAAGGCTGGTTATCAGGTAGTAGGCCTTAATAGGCCTCCCTTGAGGACGGGTTCCTTAAACAGGATGCCCGACTAGCCTGCGTAGCTTGACTGTCAAGTAGTAGGCCTCCATTAGGCCTCCTTGAGAAAACAAGGGTAACCTCAGCAGGCGGTATTGCTGTCAGGTAGTAGGCCTCACTAAGGCCTCCCTGAGGACGGAGTCCCGAGCCTGGATGCTTGGGTTTCCAGCATGGCTTGCGGTTAGGTAGTAGGCCTCTATAGGCCTCCCTGGAATACCCGCTATCAAGTAGTAGGCCCACAGGGCCTCCTTGAAGTTGAAGTTCCTGAGCTAGGCACTTTAATTACCAGTTCTCTGTGAGAACTTGTGGTAGTTGGGCCTACAGCTGGAGGTTACTCGCCAGGCAGGCTCAGCTGCTCCCCTCAATGAGGGTCGTCTATGAGTGCTCAGCCGCCTGAGCCTGGTCAGACGGTCGTAGGCCTCTCATGAGGCCTCCCTGTTAGATCAGTCATTAAGGCCCTTTCGGCCTCCCTACTGCTTTGAAACACAAGCACCTGGTAGATCCTTGATTTGAGCAGGCAGACTCCCCTCGATAGCAAGGGTTGAAAAGCACTACGCTGAGTGTTGCTCTCTTGGATAACCCGTCTCTGAGTTCCGGGCTAAGTAAGACTGCCTGTGTTTCAGTCCCTTAGCTTGGACGCCCCTTGGGCACCATCCAGAGGCTCTGTTTGAACAGACAGGGTTGGCTAAACCGAAGTGTCCATAACACTTAGGGCACCAGGTCAGGCCTCCCTGGTGGCACTCGGGAGAACATTTCCCGAGTAGTGACTGGCTGGGGTTCCTTCGGGTCCCCTAGCCACATTCCCTTGAAGGGACCCCTTCTTTGGAAGTAGTGGTCCCGGGCCTTCGAGCTGTCTAGATGGAACTCCACGCAGTGCGTTAGGGTTCCGTTTAGTTGTATAGCTTGGGCTATGACCGTAGGGAGTGCTGTCACTGTCAGCCCAGGACCTGAGGGGGAATCGCTCAGGTTTTTCTATGAATTACTTGAGTTGACAGTTGTCACTGCCAATGGCAGACACTCCCCTCAGCATGGCGGCGTTGGTATATCGTTCCCCATAGCGTCAGCTAGACGCAGCGAGAGTTCCCTTTCGAAAGGGAACGTCTAAGGTTACGTATGTAACCTCTGTTCCCTGAGAACAGGGAACGAGCGCTGCGTCGCGTTGCCATGCTTCAGGGCCTATCTGCCATACAGTCCCTTCAGACGAGAAGATGTGTATGTGTTGGCACGGCGCCCTTTTATACTTCCGGGTCGCACGTTGATGACGTCATGGGCTGACGTCGGTCAAAGACTTTGCCGTGATTCGATAGTAGCTTCAGACACCAGTCACGCCGAGGGCGTTCCCCATAGCGTCAGCTAGACGCAGCGCTCGTTCCCTGTTCTCAGGGAACAGAGGTTACATACGTAACCTTAGACGTTTGCAATACATACTGTGGACCCACTTTATATTATGTGGCCTTAACTGTAGTAACTAAACCTTAATTTTGGTAAATGTTAATAATATAATGTCACGTGAAAGTATCTGACCATATATAAAGCCACAATATCAGCTTTGGCAACATGATGTTTGATTATTTTAAAAAATACAGTGGTTTTTTTTCCCATTTCCGGAAAAGTAGTGGTTTTGGACATGCAAGGTTTCCTCCCGACAGCATCGATTACTGCCCACTGCACTGTTGTTGTTATTTTTTAAATATGGATTATTGATATAGATAAAATATGTAGGAAGAGGAGAGATCTGGAAACATTGCAAGCCAGAAACCCATACCAATAAACACCATGATCAGTGTGTCTTTGCATATGTGCTAACCGCTGGGCTACGATTCTGATTTCACATTATTATTAGCTGTTATGAATATGTAGTGGAGGTGGCTAGGTGAACATTACTATTACATATTTGTATTCAATATGTGTTACTATATTTCATATATTAAGACGGCTTTAATTCGGTTGCAAAATACTTTGTATTCTAGGTATTTCAAAAAAACTAAGCGAAACCACAAATTCTCAAATTTACATTGAAATACTTTCAAGTGAACACAAAGCAAATACAAAGGCAGAATTCAAGGGCAAAACAGAGCAGCATCTCTGAAGTTCACCTCCAGCTGCTTGCTGCCGTCTCCCAGGCCTCCTGCACCCTGCCTTTCTGATGCTCACAAGCCGCCGCCGTAATCCAGACCTGGCCACTGCTGATAAGGACTTTCCACGCTGCTCACAGTCCATAGGCTTAGCATGTAATGGGAAGGAGCTCGCTTTAAACTCCAGTTTGAGGACAGGACAGACGGCTCTCCTACGAGCAGTTCCCATGATTTGCAGAATTGTGCAATAACAAGCTGTACATATGACAGTTTGATTGAGCTCTCGATTACACAGATTTCATTTGGCAAAAAACTGGGTGATGAGATGGAGGGGATGAGGTGTTATAAATGACTAACGGTAACACAATGTGAAGACATGCTTTGTGTGATGCATCTTGGTGCTGTTTTTTTTTTTTTGCTTGGGGCGTTTTTGTCAGCGCAGTGGAAAGGGTTTAAATAATTGCGATATGACTGCGATATGTCCATGAGGCGGTGAATGGAGACTGTGAAATAAATGAGGCTGTATTCTTAAGCTGTCACCCCCCTCACACAGTTAATTTATTTTATCAGGCCCATCTTTGCAGGGGTTCCTGGGTAAGCCAAAAGCTGTTCTTAACAACACCTGTCACTCCTGCACGCCCTGACGTCATTGACTCTCTGAAATCTCCCAGACGCTGCCTCTGTTTAGCTCTGAGAATAACCTCTATGTTTGACATAATTGGATGCAACTCCCAAAAGGTATGAGAAATCTTTTTCTTTTTGGGTATTTTAACCACTTTCAGTGGTGAACACTAAAAACAAACCAAACACATGCCATTGGTTAAGTCAAAATTTGAAAAGAAATGTCAACTGAATACTGCCCAGTACACCTTGCCTACTGTTTTTAGAAATGGCATGTGAAGAGTGCACATTATGTATATCAAATATATTAATATAGTAAATGACTTAATATAATAGCAATGATCAAGCAAGGGAAATCATGGCAGTAATTACTCTGGGAAGGGAAAGGAAGGTCAAGTCAAGTGCACTGCAACTCAATTTCATGAGAAACGTAACTACTGTACAGGGTGGTGATTTTTGTGTGATGTGATTCGTTCAGAATTATGTGATTTTTAGATAAATAAAAGTAAGCATGAAGGTCCACCCCTAAACTTAAAACCTTCAGCGGGACATAAACAGACTGTTGGCAAAATGGGCTTTTAATAAAACTTAGCTGCCTATGCTAAGCAGCAAAAGAGCTATTTTAATTTTTTTGTTTTAAAAATCTGACCAGAGAATACAGTGAAAAAGGGCGTCTGTCTTCCCTTTTATATACACTCTAAAAAATGCTGGGTTACAAAATAACCCAAGTTGGGTTGAAAATGGACTAACCCAGCAATTAGGTTATTTTAACCCATCGATTGGGTTGTTTTAACCCAGCAATTGGGATGTTTTAAGCAAACATTTAACCCAACCGCTGGGTTAAAACAACCCAATTGCTGGGTTAGTCCATTTTCAACCCAACTTGGGTTATTTTTAACCCAGCATTTTTTTGAGTGTAGGTTGGGAAACTACAACACCCACAATGCACTGCACTTTAAACCCTAATGTTCAAAATAATGAATTGGTTTGAGTAGTTCAAATTAAACAAATTAGTTCAAACAAATTATTTTTTATGAGTATTTAGAACTTTCTTTTAATTTTGAGTTCTCAAAACTGACAAATTTTAAGTAATCTGAATTGTGTCATTGTTTTTGAGTTTTATGAACTTTTTTATTTTAATTAAGACTAACTTAAATTGAACCGAAACTGTGACGAAAATTGAACCGGCAACTCATTGCCTACATTTTTTTTAAGTTTTGCCAAATTATTCGGGTTTACAGAGTGGGCATGTTGCCGTCCAAGGCCACTCCCAGTCTGCTATGGATAGGCTTGAACAAAGACCTCCTTGCTTTAGTAGGAAATACTTCTTAGTAAACTTTTAGTCATAATGGTGTCAACTTGTATTGTTCCCGGATGTAAGAATTCATAGAGTAAATGTTTATCGGGAGTGACTAACTTTCTGTTTCCAGTGAAGTTGTAGGCAGTGGCCATATCATTCATATGGAGAGAACATCGCTACCATCCCTAAAACAATCCTAAAGGATCCTAGTGTGCTGAAAGTACCAATGTGAAAGTGTCCACCTGTATACAGTCCAAAAAAGGATAATCCAAATCCTTGAAGTTTGTTTCTGGAAAGGCGAGTCCACGAGATGGTAACTCCACAATCCAGAATAGGTTGTTGTATTTAGTGACTGTCCGTTTGTTTACCATGCTGCTCACTTTATACTGGTGTATACTATGCTAATTCCTGTCATGTGATGGCTCACATGACTGACAGGCCAACCATACTTATATTTCTTAGGCCGTGTTTACACCTGGTATTAAGATGTGTTTTGGTCAATCAGATCACAATAAGACGACGCTAAATACAGGTGTAAAAGGGGTCTAAAACGTTTTGAGATTGTCCACTTTCGACCACTTCCAGAGATAGTCGAAAACGCATGGTGTAGACCAGGGGTCTCCAAACTTGGTCCTGGAGTAATAAACACACCTGAAACAAAATAATGAGTGTCTTACTTGGCCCTTACCATGACAGATTAGCTGGTTCAAGTGTGTTTAATTGGGGTTGGAACTAAACTCAGCAGGCCAGCAACCCTCCAGAACCAAGTTTGGAGACCCCTGGTGTAGACGCTCATGTGATCAAATGCGTTTGAAACAGCCACTAAAAGCATTTTTATTATTACTCTCTGCCTACTAACCTAATGCGTAAATATTATGGGAAGCGATTTAGCCAGACAGGATTTAAATTTTGTCAGCTGAGGACCCAACTTTGGTTTGAAGATGAAAAACGTCCCAATCACAATGTTCTCTCATCATTCCTGATTTCTAACACACACTCACGGTGTTTTGTGTCTGTAAGAGCAGAATTGTGTGAGCTTATTTTGTCCATTAGATCTAAAGATCTGAAAAAGCCCACACATTTACCCGCCCATAGACCCTCCCCTCAAAAAATCAGGACAGAAGTGGTTGAAAGTGGACAAAAGAGACGGATTAAAACACCAGGGGTAAACGGGAATGTGTCTCTCGTCTACTAGTGATCCGATACACCAAAATCTTAATACCAGACAGACATACACACCCAAAATGATAAGAGGAATAAAATGGACAAAGAAAACATGTAACCCTATTAACTCTATTGTACATAAAATCATTATAATAGAGCGGTAAAACATGCCTCTTGTGTGACAGTGTCATACCTACTCTTACCATAATTATTTTGTTAATAACCCTCTGTCAATACAATCTGTAGTTTTCGTGAAAGCCCTGGGGCTGTCAAAAATCTTCAGTGTCAATCACTCCAGCACATTATCTTAGCCAATCTTGAGAAATGAAGAGGCAGAGACAAAACAAACAGAAGCAAGAGAGACAGACACAACCATGAATATATCATATGACATAACAAGTTACACAAAGTAATGTCAATTCACTATGTTGACTGCGTCAGAAATAGCAAACTGTCACAGAGACACAGCTTTTACACTCTTCAAGAGGCCAGCCAACAAATGCTAACATATAGTTGTCTCTGCACATTGAATCAGAACAGGTGAAAGTATTTTAACATCAAAAAAATTACAAACTTCAGCTTTGCTTGCCTTGCTATTTGTCAGTGATCCTGTAGCTGTGCTAAATGCCATGGTAATGGATTTTGCACTACATTCCGCCAAAAAGTGGTTTGGGTGGGCTGAGATAGATTAATGGTTTGCCATTTATCTCTCTACGGTTGTGGAGTAAAATGTCATCTCATTCTTTGTTTAGGTCAACTATGCTCTGAAAAAGAGATTCCGGATTCATGTGGGACGCTAGAGTCAGCATGCCAGTGAGTTTGTATCTGTCGGGAGTATCAGATCATTAAGAGCAATGCAATTAAGGCTAGAACAGTTCCCGGCATCCCATTTTAATCTTTGTTGAGTCATTGATTTACGTAATCAACATTCACTACGTTTAATAAAGACTTGCTTATTACTGTGTGAGGAATGGGTGGAAATTTAAGTCAGCTTGGCATGTTCATGTGAACAAATCTTTCCAGACTGACTCTTGACTCCAACTCACTGACTGAAAGATGTGAAGCGTAAGTGAAGATTATCAGTGAATGACTTAAATTTATTTCGGTTTGTACAACCCCAAATCAGAAAAGGTTGGGACAGTATGGAAAACGCAAATAAATAAAAAAAGAAGTGATTTCTAAATTTACTTTGACTTGTATTTCATTGCAGACAATATGAACACAAAATATTTCATGTTTTGTCTGGTCAACTTCATGTCATTTGTAAATATGCATCCTTTCCTGTCATTCAGACCTGCAACACATTTCAAAAAAAGTTGGTACAGTAAAGCATTTACCACTTTGTAATGTTGCCATTCCTTTTCACAACACTTAAAAGACGTTTAGGGACTGAAGACACCAAGTGATGAAGTGTTTCAGGTGTAATTTTGTCCCATTCTTCCTGCAAACAAGTCTTAAGGTGGGCAACAGTACGAGGTCTTCGTTGTCGCATTTTGCGCTTCAAAATGCGCCACACATTCTCTATTGGAGACAGGTCGGGACTGCAGGCAGGCCAGTCAAGTACCCGTACCCTCTTCCTCCGCAGCCAGGACTTTGTAATGTGTGCAGAATGTGGTTTTGCATTGTCTTGTTGAAATATGCATGGACGTCCCTGGAAAAGATATCTTCTTGAAGGCAGCATATTATGCTCCAAAATCTCTATGTACTTTTCAGCATTAATGGTGCCTTCACAGAAGTGCAAGTTACCTTTGCCAAGGGCACTGACACAACCCCATACCATGACAGACCCTGGCTTTTGGACTTGTTGCTGGTAACAGTCTGGATGATCCTTTTCTTCTTTGGTCCGGAGCACACGGCGTCCATTCCTCCCAAAAAATACCTGAAATACTGATTCATCTGACCACAGTACACGTTTCCACTGTGTGATGGTCCATCCCAGATGCCTCCGAGCCCAGAGAAGTCGACGGCGCTTCTGGACACTGTTAACATAGGGCTTCCTTTTGGCACAGTACAGTTTTAACTGGCATTTGTGGATGTAACTACGTATTGTGGTACTTGACAAAGGTTTGCCAAAGTAGTCCTGAGCCCATGTGGTGATATCGCTTCTAGATGAATGACGATTCTTGATGCAGTGCCGCCTGAGAGATCGGAGATCACGGTTGTTCAGCTTAGGCTTGCGCCCTTGTCCTTTACGCATTGAAATTCCTCCAGATTCCTTGAATCTTTTAATTATGTTATGCACTGTTGAATGTGAAATATCCAAATCTCTTACTATCTTTCTTTGAGGAACATTGTTTTTAAACATTTCAATAATTTTCTCACGTATTTGTTGGCAAACTGGCGATCCTCGGCCCATCTTTGCTCCTAAAGGATTAGACCTTTCTTGGATGCTGCTTTTGTACCAAATCATAATTACAATCACCTGTTGACATCACCTGTTTCAAATCACATCATTATTTAACCATTTTACCTCATTACTAGCCCTAAATTGCTCCTGTCCCAACTTTTTTTGAAATGTGTTGCAGGTCTGAATGACAGGAAAGGATGCATATTTACAAATGACATGAAGTTGACCAGACAAAACATGAAATATTTTGTGTTCATATTGTCTGCAATGAAATACAAGTCAAAGTAAATTTAGAAATCACTTCTTTTTTTATTTATTTGCGTTTTCCATACTGTCCCAACTTTTTCTGATTTGGGGTTGTATATCATTTGACTTTGGAAGACTTGGAATATGTTTCCAGAGTCATATAGACTACGTTTATGAAAATGATATGGTGCCTTTGCATATTTTTTATCATTGAAATTGTATCATTTTTTATACCCCCATTTATGTAAGTCCATGAAAAAAACAACAACACATTATTAAACATGTCTCCTGTTTTGTTGTAAAGGAGAGGTTTAACATGTTTTTTTTTTCTCTGCCGGGTTTCCCTTATGAAAAGTAACCATGGTTTTACTACAAATAAAACAAAAAAGCATGGCTACTATAGTTAAACCACAATGTAAAAGAGTTTGTAGATAAGGGAAGAAGGAGGCGGGAACCGGCGAACATTTAAAAGACTTTAATAAAATAAATCAACAAAATAACATAATCGGCGGCAGCCCCTAATGGACGACTGCCGCCTACGTACAAAACAAACATAAACAAAACACAACATAAAAACCAGGCCTAGTCCTCTCTCGTCCTCCACTGTCGTCGCTCCTCCTTTATATTCCCATCACTCCTTTGTGAGACATGATGCCGATGCGTCACGCAGCTGGCGCTCATCATCCTTAAAGGGATAGTTCACCCAAAAATGAAAATTAGCCCCTGATTTACTCACCCTCAAGTCATCCAAGGTGTATGTGAAATTCTTCTTTCAGACGAATAAAATCGGAGTTGTATTACAAAAGTCCAGGCTAATCCAAGCATTAGAATAGCATAGATGTATACATAGATTCCTCATTAGTGCCTGTGCGGATCGGCCGAATGAGGCATCTACATATATATATCTTTGATCGCGCCAGTATTTTGACCTTGTTCACCGGAAGTTATGGCGCTGGGAATACTAGATGACATTCGTCTGATAAGAGGTAAAAAAATAACATAAATACTGTTGGGTTTCTCTCAGGAACCGATCGTTTCGTGTCTTAAGACATCAATGTGTCGCCACGAGTTGCATGGTTTGATAAGGATTCGTATGTCTATGTGTTTTTACTCTCATTGCTCTCTAAAATATCCCCATACGACTATCACACTGCAACGGTTGGAGTTAAAAATCTTAATTTGTGTTCTACTGAAGAAACAAAGACACCTACATCTTAGATGCCCTGGGGGTGAGCAGATAAACATAAACATTTTGTTTTTGGGTGAACTATCCCTTTAATGACCGCGGCCTCGTCCCGCTCTCACGGTCCCTCAGCCTCGCTGCTTGCCACACACAAATTAATTATAGTTTTGCTACTCTAACCATAGTTTAACCATGGTATTTGTAGTAAAATCATGTTTATACAAATGGTAATCAATCCACACACACAAAAAAATGGCTACACTTTTACTATAATAAAACCATGGATCATTTTCACAAGGGTTGAATCACCAACAGGAAGTGAACTATTGTGACAAAACCTGACAACAAAAGATTGAGATTGAGAAACTGACCACAAAGCAATCTCAAAAGTAAGAAAAAATAATTTTGAGACGCACACACACACACAAACTCAAAATGTATTGTTATTTTTCCTATTCTTTTTCACTTCTGCTGATGGATGCATTATTTATGGATGTATTTCATAATAAAATCAGCCTGAATCATGTAGGAACTCGATTCTCCAGAAGGCCCTGCCTGTAAACAAAAATCTGAAGCAACGAATGTTGCATCAGTTTGGAAAATGCACAAAATGTACAACACGCTAGCTCAATGTGTCAGAAAAGGCTCTGGTTGTTAAGGCTTTTATTGAGTTTACTCTAGTTTCTCTCACTTTAGTAATGTTGGATCTTTGTTGTGATAATGTGCACAACCAAATAAAGAAAAACGCTCCTGCAATATGTTCAAAGATAATTCCATGAACCCAAGTTAGAGCTTTTAGAACACTGGATCATTGAGCCTCGTGGGTCTTCTGCGATGTTTCTTACTTAATGCCGGCCACCCATCAGATAACCGCATCTAACCAGATTTAACCATCAGTGAGAAATCAATAAATGTTGAACACTTAAGTCAAATTGAAAAAAGCTACATTACTTTCCCATGCTTAATGTCCCTTCCTTGACCCTGGGAACCAGCTATTGCCTCTATGCAAAGAGTATTTCAGGACTATAGCCAAACAGTAATGCTTCGTTCACCAATCTGATTCACAGCCCACATTTAGGGGTTGTAATATACCATGGAAACATACTGACATCTCCATCAGAGAAAAAACCCAGCAAAAGTAAACCAAAGAAAGCAATCAATCTGAAAGAGAATTATTTATCAGCATCAATCAATAGAGCATTAATCTTTAAAGATTTGAGGTTGATGTTTCAGGGACTGATCGTAAGTAAATTTGCTGCCTCTTGAGCATTCCACTATCTCATTAGAAGTGGTTTTAGATGAATGGACAGTCCATCTGGACGTTGCCTTGTGTTTTCATTCAAACGTTGCAAAACACACATACTGTAAGTGAGAGATGATGGGAGAACTCAAAAGAAAAATACTTTTTTGTCATTTTGGGCTTTTGTCATTAATTGCAGTTGCTGTAATCACAGTTTAATATTAATGTGTGTTTTTTTGGTGGACACTTTTATCCAAAAGCAACTTATGCATGGAAGGTATACATTTGATCAGTTCATGTATTCATGTATTATCTAGGAATGAATCGTGGTTGCCAGCACTATGCTCTACTGTTTGAGTTACAGGTACACGATAGAGATACAACATCATATTTGCAAAATAATAATTCACCCAGAAAGGAAACTTTTGTCATCATTTACTGACTTGCATGTCGTTCCAAAATGACTTTTCTGTCTTCTAAGGAACACAAAAGGTGAACATCCTGGCCTTCTAATGAAAGTTTTGTCAAGCTCCAAAATGACAAAGCACCATAAATTGGTACATATATCATTGTGCACTATATTGTAAGTCTTTTAAATTCATATGCTTTGCATAAAGACCAGACTGAAAAGTCACTTTATTTTGTGCCTGTCTTACATTGTAATTATACATTTAAAGGTGCACTATGTAAAAGTTTTTCAGTAAAATATCCAAATACCCCCAGGCTAGTGTTATATATTTTGTTCAGTTAAGTACTTACAATATCCCAAATGTTTCCAACTATTTGTAAACTGTGAGAAATTGCTATTTTAAACGAGGAACTGGGACGTGTGAGGGCGTGGCCTGTCGATGACATCATATCTGCCTCAGTTTCTGGCTTTATTTTGCAGAAGCGCTTTACTCTCACTGCAGTGTGAACAACGTCACACTGCACGAAAGTAACGTCATCACATCATCATCAACACACTGATCACACTGGTGTAATATGATCAACAGAGCTGCGTTACCTCACACTCATGAGCGGAGGAGTGGAAGTGGCGCCGGCGACTGTGGCATAATAAAAGTCCCGCTGCTCGCGAGGCGTGTGTTGCGTTCATCTTATTAACAATCCCACAATTAGCCCACAAGTCCTATAGACAAATATTTATCATTTTTATGTTAATAATTTATGTTATTATGAATTGGAAGAGGATGTTTGCGTGAATCTTGCCCCCCTGCTAATCCCGTCCAGCTCAAAGTCTTCTGTGCCCCCATGGTCCCATCCAGCTTAAAGTCTCCTTTGTCTTCACTGGTTACGCCCAGCTTTCTGTGTCTCCAGAGTTCCCACCCAGCCTCCCTCTCCCACCTCCTCTTCCAAGGTCAGCCAGTCCATCAAGCCCATCTCCACTGGTTCCCTTCAGCCCCTCGACTTCTCCTCTGACGCTACTCTACTGTGTGGAATTGCCTCCCCTGGCTCCTCCCTCCCTCGGCTCCACCTAGGACAATCGTCTTTACGGCTCCAATGGGCTCCCTCATCCCTCCGGCTTCGCCTTGGTCAGATATCACCCTGCCTGTGCCACAGACTTACAGGCCTTCAGCTACACTTCATCTCTCCACCTTCAGCTTCAATCCTCAGTCCTCAGGCAACCTGGCTCCACCTTGGATGCTCCGTCTCAGTCCTCTAAGCCATCTGTGTTGTTTGGTCCCATCAGCTCTCCGTCTTCACCTTAGGCTCCACTTCCATATGCCACATCTACATCAGTCATGCCCCTGGTGTCGTTAGCCAAGTCTCCACCATGGCTTCTCCCTCCCTCAACTCTGCTGTGGGACATCGTCCTGCCTGCCCTCTGGGTCCCCGCCTGGCAAGTCCTGCTCCTGTCTGGCTCCTCTCACCACCATCGCCGCCTTGGTTTCTCCCGCCACCATTGCCTCTTGTCTCTGGCCCTTAGCTGCTCCCTTGTCCTCTTCCAGAAGGCTTGCATAGTATCATCAACTCATTCGTCAGAGTCCTTGGTAATCCTCTGAAAACTTTGACAGCTTAACAGTTGGTTAACAGTTTTGACAATTGGTTAAACTGCTTAATTTGTTTCTTTTTGAGTTGGATGTGTTTCTTCGGCTGTGCATCGTGTGTAATCAACCCGCAACTAATGTGCGATTCAATTTGATTTTGTGAACCGGCTCGACTAGTTATTTCCTGAGAACCGACTTAAAAGAAAGATTTGTTCGTGAATTAGACATCACTAATTTACACAAAGTGCAAATAGTGATAAAATCAATACATACAAAGTGTAAATAGAAGTTATAGTAAGTTTTCTGAGGGACAGTGGATGGAGTGAAATAGCCTTCACCAACAAGATTGGATGTTTGTACTTGTATAAAATAGACACTGCCTCTTCACTATTTTTACAATGCTGTACACTGTTCAGTTAGGCAGATCACTTGGTTATGAAACATTAATATTGCAACCTGCTGTTGAGTTTCTATTTACACCAAGAACAAGCAGCCTGTCTTTTTGGCAAAAGCTATTTAGTCTAACTCTGCCCACCATTGAATGAATAAATGAGGCATTTATATAGCGCTTTACTACACCCAAAGTACTTTACAATCATATAAGGTGGTCTCCCCTCAACCACCACCCGTTTATGATACGACGGCAGCCACAGAACAATGGCACAAGTGCGCTCACCACACACCAGCTATAGGTGGAGAGGAGAGAGAGAGAGTGATAGAGCCAATTCAAAGGATTGGTATTGTTAGGAACCATGATTAATAAAGGCCAATGGAGGAAATTTGGTCAGGACACCAGGGTTTCACCCTTACCCTTTAAGAGAAGTGCCATGGGATTTGTTAATGACCACAGAGAGTCAGGACCTTGGTTTAACGTCTCACCCGAAGGACGGTACCATTGTGTTGAGAGCAGTAGCGACCTTTGCTTCACCCGTTTCAAGTAAAGGGACCTTGCAACTGAAGGGGGCTCCGATTGCACTCAAAAAACACAATGCCATCACGCCGGGCACCAGGCTTGGAAAGGATCGAGGCAACAGTGCAGAGCTATATATACAGTATATGGCATCTGAAAGTTGTGTTTCCACTTTTGATGTAATTTCAAGCGAGAATTTGTAGCAATGAAATATTTGATTAGTAATCACCAAGGCTTGTTCTATTTTGTTGTAGATAATTAAACCATTATGTTGCATTAGCGCAAAAATTGCGAAGTCATTGCCTGATAGAGCAATGAGGCAACAGCTTTTGGACACAGTCACTTGCTTTGTCCCTAAATTAATCGGCCGTTTTGAGTGGTTTGAGTGAATTATTGAATGACTCACTCGTTAAGACAATACTTTGCCGCCACCTACTGGCAGGTTTAGTTTCATTAAATTTTTTCCCATTAATTTCATTTCTCTACATTTATTTCTCGCGCCTACGATAAATCATTCCTGCGGTCCACCATGTTGCAAAAGCAAACTGTGTACACTTCCCCAGATGTCAGTTGAACACGACGTTATGAGATCCCTGGATAATGCGATCGCAAAATCTAAATGTCAAAATAGGAGAGTGTAAAATATGACATTATGTCATTATGGGTCATTATGACATGAACTAGTTAGTACAACATATTAACAATTTAGCTAAAACAATGAAACCATTGTATAAGTTGGGAATGATTTAAGGGAATGATTAATTTGTGGCCACATATATTTTTTAGGTCAGAGTGAGATTGAAAATTGTATTATGTGTATGTTTTGCAAATACATAGCTGTTTTTGTGCAACAAACAAAACAAACTTTACTAACATTAGAATTGAACCATTAGGAACACATTACAATTATCATGTTTCAATAAATGAATTGAAAAGCCCATGATTACTCTTTATGTGGAAAACAAAATATTTATTGTATTATTCCACACTGTAAAATCTAATTAGTTAGACTTACTTAAAAAAGCATGCAAACCGATTGCCTTAAAGGGTTAGTTCACCCAAAAATGAAAATTCTGTCATTAATTCCTCACCCTTATGATTCTCGCGCATGCGTTGTGGAGGCACACACGGAAGGCAGTAACAAGTTGGAAAAAGGTGTTATTTATATTTTTTTTGCGCACAAAAACTATTGTCGTCGCATCGTAAGATTATTGTAGAGTCACTGTGGTGAGATGGACTTTGTAACGACATTTTAAGTGCCTTTTATCGGTCTTGGGAGTATAAGTGTACTGAATGCCAATGGAGGCCTATCTGAAGCCTTTCTCAGCCATCAGCTTTCAACAAAAATATCTTCATTTGTGTTCCGAATATGAACGGAGGTCTTACGGGTCTCGAACGACATGAGGGTGAGTAATTAATGACAGAATTTTCATTTTTACTAATAACCCTTAAAAAACAACAAGTGAAATAGAAATAGTATGTCGTGCTGACAAATGTTTAATTAGTGTAGTTCACTTACACAAGAGTTCTAGTAAGAACTGTAGAGAGTACTTGATCATTTACTTTAGATTTAGTAATCTTAGTATAGCTACCATAGATGTTACCATTGTTGTGTTTTGATGCTGAATGTTGAAGTGTGTGTGTGTGTGTGTGACTCAAGCATGAACAACTGCAAGATATTGTCACAAATATAGAGGGATTATAGCATCCCCATTAAAAGTTTCACAAGGTGTTTGTGACGTAAGTGTTGGCAATAAAATTAGGTTGCTTTTAAAAGGTGACCTAATTTCTAAGCTTGGTCAACTTTTAAAAACAACCTAAGTATTTACTTATCTTCCTTTGAAACCAAATAACTGTGATTTATTGTTGCATCTCTGCATCAATAGGAAGAGAATTACAATCATATGAATGTCCAAAGAGCCCAACCAAATGGAACACTGATCACCATAATGGTGAGTTTTTGTTATTTTGCTTGCCAAAATGGCACTAAAACCAATCAATTAATCTTAACTTAACAACAAGGTATATTATGTGAATAGTACAGATTACTAGATTTTTACAATTAAGTTAAAACATTAAGTAAAGTTAACTAAAAAGTGTTAGTTAGAATCACTGTTGGATTTTACAGTAGTCAACATGTGTCACTTATTTAGGTGTGTCTAATAAGGGAAATATTCCAAATGTGCAGTGCTGGGAAGGTTCCAGTAAAGGTTTGAAAACATCATTAACATCATTGCGGTTGCATACTTAGAGAAGTTTGAGCAGACTAAATCTGCGCTGTTATCAGCACACTAGTTTCTATACCTTTAGTGTTTCCGCATCTAACTCCATCCCCATCACGTGTCAAAACTATCACAGCTCTGAATAACCAATTTCCTTTATCTGCACCATTTGATGTTGACACACCAGTTATGAGGGTTTTGGGCCATTAGATAAAGAGTGGATGGCTCGCCTGTCTTCAAAAGATGTTCTTTAGCAACTGCTGACTCATCTGAAAGTAAAACTACATTCATTCTCAGCTTATATGTTCTGCTCGGGGGTTCTACAGAGCCACAGGACACATTCACACACATGCACATACACACTTTCATTTTGCTGATGTTTTGGGGCACAGTGCAAGTTTGAGGGGAGAATTAAATTTGTCACAGTAATGATATAACTAAGGATTTTAATTGTGGTGCTATACATAGAAACAGATACATAAAGTATTAGTTCATGTATTAAGGGGGTCATCCTTCATGCGCACGTCATGTTTCATACTCCCACAACACCATATATGCCACTGAACACTTGTGGGCAGTATTTCCTCTCACTATTTTTCAAAATGAACAAAGCATTGTTATGCTTACCCTTTAAAGCCTACTACATGATATTTGATATGCAAATTTTTAAGGCCTCTAAATGATCAACATGATCAAAACGCTGATAATCTATGAGCTATGAGCATTTAAATATCTCACTAAGACTAAGATATAGAGTGACACCTGATATATATATATATATATATATATATATATATATATATATATATATATATATATATATATATATATATATATATATATATATATATATATAATAAGCAATTGTTCCACATGCTGCTCAGTTTGGGCCTCTGAATAATATTGAGCTGACTTTCCCCCGAGCATGAGATCCAAATTCTCAGATATGAATATCAAATATGATACTCAACAAAAAAACAGAAATGCAAACTTTTCTTTAAAAAATATTATATATATAGCACTGATTATTGAGATAAGGGACAAAACATGTTTTAGATTAAAATAATAAAAACTAACACTACATTATTAAAAAGGGTGTAAATGTAAAATGTAAATGTAAAATCTTCAGTTATGTAGTATTGGTTTTCAGTAAAGGATCTAAAATCATAAAATACATTCTCTGTTTATTTTTTGTTTGTTTTCAACCTAGTGTCTAAATTCCTTAATTCTCCTCCCTCCTTTTAATATTAAACATATATCACCATTGTCCTTAGGGAATTAAGACATAATATAATGTAGTTCCATTGATGTTTTAACATTTTTACACAATAAATTGAAAAAAGAATAAGACATTTCTTTCAAAATTAACAAAGACCTTCACCTGACGGTGTAAAATACTGATGGAGTTGACAGAGGTTGAGCTGAGGCCAAATATACAGAATATGTAAATTAATCATGAAACAGCATTAGAAGAATTCCCCATATGCAAAAAAACCTAACTTTTTGAGAGCACTTGTCAACCATCATTCATAAAACCTGACAGAGTTGACATCTGACAGAGTTAACAAAATATTTTTCCACCTTAACCACGTGTGGTACATTGGAGCTAGTTCGTTTTTTTCCTTGATAAACATATACAAATAGCAAGATTTATCCCACAACTATTTGCAGAAACTATTACACTGCGATGACGGAGTTGACATGTTAAGGCTGTGACCGCAGAGACTTAAATATTGTTTGTTTAAAATATTAAAAGATTCATAACTTCCAGGACTATGTGTCCGACTGTGAGATCCACAATGAGCCGGAAATAGCAAATCATATTCTTTTGTGAAACAGAGCACATACTCACCTAACTCAAACTCCCCAAAGTAATTTAGATTTAGCATTGATATTCAACTGTACAAAGTGATGTGTATCTCTAAAGTTTTAACATGTTATCCAGTCACCAATAATCTTTCTTTGTGCTATTAATCCTTTTCAAATGGAATGGGGAATGTGGAAAGTTTTTTAGTTTTGTCAATCCACACTCTAATCCTCACTTGATCCTTCCAGCACATATGTGGGAGAGATCTTCACTCCCTCACTGAGCCATGGAGGTGTGTTTATGTCCCCAACGCATAAAAAGCTGTGCTTCCCGAAATACCTCTATGACTAATAACGATCTGTTGCTGATGGTGTGATCATATCTGAATTATAAATATTCTGTCTTGACAGTCTGGTTACTTGGAGAGGATTTTTGTCCCCTAAATGGTCACTTTATTCTTAAAAATTAGCTTAAATACTGCCACGAGAACTAAAAGGAATCATACAGGAATCTTGGGTATACGAAAATACATTTATCAGTTTTTCTGTTGGTCATCAACCGAATCAGCTTAGCCATTCTCATCACACTTTCATTGAAAGTTAATTGTAAATTGATTTACTTAAATTTCATAAATAATTACAAAGAAATGTGTTGAATTAAACAACACATTCTCACTCACATATTTACACATAGTGGAGGCTTGGTATAATTTTTTTATGAGCATGGAGCTCCATTGTTTTCAATGATAAACCTTTGGCGTCAATACACAGACGCAATGGGGAATTTTATTGTCATGATGAAATTATATATTATACATTGAAATATCATTTTTCCATTATGACAATACAGTATTGGGGTATAACCCATTAAAACTATTTAGTTTGAGCACAAAACCCAAACCTTCCCATTTGTATATTATATAAAATACAGGATATAACAGGCAGATACAACTATAGTCTGTCACATTATGTTTAATTCTCTGTCTTGTTTAGTTCCTGTCATAGTTTTCATTGTCTTTGTCATTGCCTGAGTTATTTCATTGTCTCTTGTTAAAGTTTATGTTTTGTATGTAATCTTATCATTCTTTTGTTAATAAAAAGTCTATAATTTTTTACTTAATTCTGCATCACGCATCATTTTTGGGATTTAAGCTGCAGCCAACCTGTGACAGAACAGGGGACCAAAAGATTGGAATATTTCATCAGCGAACATTAACTATGAACATTCCTGCAGTTAGCCTCCTCCTACTGGAGCATTGGGATCCCTCTCTTGAGGATCACACAAGGGACTTTCTCGACCTGACGTGCCTCTCCTACTACCCCAAATGGACGCTTTGTGTTTTCTATCACAGAGGACTTAGCGAGCGGTCAAAGGCATGCCGACCCCTGGATAGACACCAGCCCCATTTCAGACCCAGAGCCCAGCCAGCTGTCAGCCATGCCCGCCGCTAGAAAGCCAGAGCTCACCGCTGACTCTGAGCCTAAGTCCGCCATGACAACAGAGTTGGAGTGAACGCCAGAAGCTATTTTTATTGCAGAGCCCAAGTCCAATGCAGAGTCTGCCGAAGTGTCTGCGATCATTCGTCGAGGTCATATTGGTGGAGTTTGTGGGGATGAATCCTCCCTCTCCCTCCTCCACTATCTAAAGCCATCCAGTTATTCTGCCTCATCTCCACTGTCTCCCTTCAGCCTGTCAACTCCTCCAGAGGTTCTGCCATGTTGCATGGATCCACTAGACTACAGGCTACCCAGTCATCAGCTTAGCCTTGGCTCGTGAATCCCTCAGCTCCACCTCAGCCCTCCAAGCCATCGGCCCCACCTTGGCTCAATGCTCCCTCGGCTCCACTTTGGACAACAATTCCCAAGGCTCTGCCAGGCTCCTTCATCCTTCTGGCTCTGACTTGGACTTCCAAGCCAATAGCTTCTCCTCGACCTTCCAGCCCTCTGGCTTTGCTGGGTTTCTCCTTCACTCTGGTTCCGACATGGTCCTCGCTCCCACTTTCTTCGCCCTAGTCTGCCATGTCTACACTGCCTCCTCAGTCACGCCTGCAGGTCCATCGTGGCCCTCCAGGCCTTCGGCATCACCCTGGCTCTTCGGATCCACCTTGGTCCGCACTGTCTACATCTCAGTCAGTCATCTCCCTGGTTAATCCTGCCCCCTCTACCAAGACTCCACCATGGCTCCTCCCTCCATCAACTCCTCCGTGGACCTTCAATCTGTCATGGCTCTGGGTCATCCTCCTGCTTCTCCTGTCTCTGCCCTGGTTCCTCTTTGTCATTGTCTCTTAGGTGTCTTTTTCTGCCTGCTTCTTGTCCTCCTCCAGAGCCCCCACCCTCCTTCCTTCCCTCGTTCCTTCCTTCCCTGACTCCACCCACATCTATTCAAGCCAATCAGATGATGGACACATTTTTTTTCGGGTTACAAGATTTACAATGTTCTACTGCTGTGATCAATAGAAAAGTACAAAAATATATTTTTCCAATAAAATGTATCACCTGCTTTCTGTGGGCAGAAATACAATATTAAATGCACCAAGCAAATGGGGGTTATGCACAACAAACTTCTGTATTCTGTAAATTACATCAAAAGGAGGTATATTTGTGTCAAAAAAGGATGACAGTGATTCATACACAGTGCTTTTCAGGTGCATTTAGTTAGATTTTTTTTTTGAAATATCGCACACAACAATACCACAACTGTTTAGAGAATTTTCCCCATAATCTTTTATGTGTGAGCACTTAAAACTGTTAGTAAAACCCTTGATTATAAGAAGGGGTTTTGCAGCTTGCAGAGAGAGAGGGGAAAAAAAACATTTGGCTTCTTTCCCCATCCTAAACTTGTCAGGATAATCTAATTACTGTTATTAAGTCCTCCACTGCAATTGTGATGATGACTGTGAACATGACAATGGGTCCACTCAATGAATTTTGTTTCTTTTTATTTGGAAATAAATCAATAGTGTAGGCCTGGGCAAATAGTATAGTAGATATCTATATAAAGTAATCTATATAAAGGTATACAAGTTTAATTAAATGTGGGACAATGCTCTTCATCTTCATAATATCTGGTGAAAGGGATTCATCAATATGCTAAATTGAGGTCACTTGCACCTCTAATACACATCTGTACCATTTACTTCACAGGACACGTGTGTTTCCCACTACATACTATTTATCAACTTGCGTGTTCCAACATGTAGCAGTTCTCATGTTCACGTCCAGCTCCACGTTGTTTAAATATCAAATGCACTGGCGCATCTGTTGACCCATGGGCATCTGGTCTGAAAACCAGGTGTGTTCAGGAGCATTGTTGGAGGGTTGCTATTTTGAGGAACTCAAAACGACTGACCATTGACCAACACAAACCTGCTCTAAAGTCAATAGTGCAGTATTTTTTTGTGTTATTTAAAGGGCGCGTTAGCAATAGGCTTTGCACTTATAGGCGTTGCACAACGTGTGTACACTCTGCTTATTACACACACAGGGACGCACAGCAGCACACCAACATGCCAAATATTACAAAAATAAAAGGATTACAATGTAAAAGATTATTATTGTGTACATAAAGATAAAAATGTCTACATGTCATAATGGTTAGTCATTGCATGTTTCAGAATTACCTATTTGCAGTAATGACAATGAAATTGGCTACTTATTTATGCAATCGTGGCAATGCACACGTGTATTTTAAAACTTGTCAGGTTGAGGTTGTCTATATTCTGTCATGTAAATAGTGAATCCGCCAAGGTGCGAGCGCAACTGGCTTTTAAAGGGAATGGGAGATGAGACTCTGATTGGTTTATTGCGCGTTATGCCCAAAACACACCCATGACTCATTAAGAGACGAGGGACAACCCTTTTGGATCATGCGCCTGGCGCGCAGACCATTTTTCCCATCATTAAACTAGCAAAAGTGGATTCGGACACGCCCTAGGAGAACCTGCGGCATGAGCTTCAGACCATGAGCTCAGATCGTTAACCCATTTGTGCCCAAATTTTTCTGAAAGGTTGGCATTTGAAGTTGGCAGCCTCATGTGACAGGAAGGAAGTAAATACCTTTTTTTCGCCCTTGAAATGCTTTAATTTCCCTTCAAATGGTTGTATGCTTGCATGTCATTGAGACATAAAACATTGATAACATCTAGAAAAATACTTCCAAAAGGAAAATTACAACTATACACTGCAGCAACTATAGTTTCCCATGGGCTTAGATGGGTAGCTCCCAATGTGTTTTGGTTTTGTTTACACTGTTTCCATTTTGCCTTTGTCCCTGGTCGTTATTAGTTTCCATGGTTTCTGATTAAACACGCACCTGTTTCTGTTCCACTTAATTTAGTTCAGTCTTGCCTATGTTTTAATATGGTTGTGTTCTCCCGAGTTTCTCCTTGGATTTGTGATTAAAGAATGTTTATTTCTCTGAATCCCTCATATCTAAAGGTTATATGTAAATAACTTTCTTTCTTTTGCTGAAGAGAAATTACGTTTTTTTTAGGAAAACATTCCAGGACTTTTTTTCTCCATCTAACGTGAATGGGACTTAGCGTAGTCCATTTTTGATGTTCCAAAATACATATTTAGGCTGCTTCAAAGGGCTGTACACGACCCCAGCCGACAAATAAGGGTCTTCTCTAGTGAAACGATCAGTCATTTTCTGGAAAACGAAATAAAGTATATATATTTTAAGTACAAATGTTCCCCTTGGTCCAGCTCTGCGATATGCGTCAAATAAATTATTGAATTATGCACGTCATCCTTCAACTGCATCTTGTTCCGATTGTTGGTTCAACATAACGTAAGCTTCCCAGCCTTACATTAGAGAGACTTCAACTTACAGTAAGGTTTATATATATATATATATATATATATATATATATATATATATATATATATATATATATATATATATATATATATATATATATATATATATATATATATTGTTCACAAATAATATAAATTATGCATTACTTTACTTATAACAATCTTCATGATTGAAAACTAATAATGTTAACCCGAGAATGAGCTCAGAGAGAAATATAAATGGATCCAGCTTTTGGAAAAATGTTACTCTGATGCTGTCAGAAACAGTGTCACCCCCCACAGTATTATTTTAATTTCATGTATTTAATGTGATAGCCCTTTTAATCATATTAATGGTCCTTGAATGGGCATTTGTCTTTGCCACTGATACATTTATTTCAATAATCATTAATATCACTAATTTCCCTCTTTTCCATGAAGAACTCCCCTGAGATATCGCAGTACTTCTACAGGCATCCCCTGCAGGCCAGACCATTTTATTGTACAAATGATTCGAATTAAACATGTGTTCTGCCCAATAGCAAAATGACCCTGCTGAAAAGACCAGCATATGTTGTGTTTTGGATGTTAATGTGCTGTTTTCCTCTTCAGGCTTCTTAAAAAAATAGTTTACCCAAACATGAAAATTCCCTGATTATTTATTTACCCCAAGGCCATTCAAGCTGTCTATGACTCTTTTTTTTCTTGAGCCAAAGAGAAATTACATTCCAGAATTTTTTTTACATCTAATATACAAGTAAACAGGGCTCACTGTAGATCATTTTTGATGGTCCAAAATCAGTCATTTTCTGGAAAAAACAAAATATAGTTTTTAACTACAAATGCTCGCCTTAACGCGTTAATGAGAATGTTGAAATCATGTATGCAATTGCACCTTCTTTTACACTTGTTACGTCGGTAGAAAGCAGGCTGAGGCATGGATCTACATGCAGGGGTTTTAATAAATAAACAAGTAACAAATACAAGGAAAAATGGAACACAAGGAACAAAAGCTAACTGAAAACAGGAACCATAACATTCAACAACTGACAGAGAGCAAATTAAAAGCAAGGGCTATAAATACACAGGGGCAAACAAGCTTAACAACAGTAATGAGGAAACAAGATACATCTGAGGAGACTTATCAACATGAAAAACTACAAAGAACTACAAAATAATGCACAGGAAACACTTCTTGATCTTGGGGGAGGGATGGCGGGCCAGGCTTGTGCAGGGGAACAGGACTAGGCATGGCAGACCTGGGCCGTGGAGCATGGGCGAACCTGGCAGTTCTGAAAGCCATTGAGGTGCAGGCCGTTCAGGGGACCATGGCAGCGTAGGCAGCTCAGAAGACCATGATCTCGCTGGCAGCATAGGGGACCATGGAGGCGCCAGAAGCTCAGGGGACCACGGAGGTGCTGGAAGCTCAGGGGGCCATGATGTTGCAGGCAGCTTAGGGGACCATGGAGGCGCCAGAAGCTCCGGGGACCACAGAGGCGCTGGAAGATCAGGGGACCATGATGTCGCAGGCAGCTTAGGGGACCATGGAGGCCCCAGAAGCTCAGGGGACAGCCGAGGCGCTGGAAGCTCAGGGGACCACGGAGGGTTGGGCAGTTCAGGGAGCCATGGCGGCTCGGGCATTTCAGGGAGCCATGGCGGCTCAGGCAGTTCAGGGAGCCATGGCGGCTCGGCATTTCAGGGAGCCATGGTGGCTCGGGCAGTTCAGGGAGCCATGGTGGCTCAGGCAGTTCAGGGAGCCATTGCGGCTCGGGCAGTTCAGGGAGCCATGGTGGCTCGGGCAGTTCAGGGAGCCATTGCGGCTCGGGCAGTTCAGGGAGCCATGGTGGCTCGGGCAGTTCAGGGAGCCATGGTGGCTCAGGCAGTTCAGGGAGCCATTGCGGCTCGGGCAGTTCAGGGAGCCATTGCGGCTCGGGCAGTTCAGGGAGCCATGGTGGCTCGGGCAGTTCAGGGAGCCATGGCGGCTCAGGCATTTCAGGGAGCCATGGTGGCTCGGGCAGTTCAGGGAGCCATGGTGGCTCAGGCAGTTCAGGGAGCCATTGCGGCTCGGGCAGTTCAGGGAGCCATTGCGGCTCGGGCAGTTCAGGGAGCCATGGTGGCTCAGGCAGTTCAGGGAGCCATGGTGGCTCAGGCATTTCAGGGAGCCATTGCGGCTCGGGCAGTTCAGGGAGCCATGGTGGCTCAGGCAGTTCAGGGAGCCATGGTGGCTCAGGCAGTTCAGGGCCAGCCTCCAAGGATGGGTAGCCACTACGGACTCTGGAGCGAGGACAGGAGGGACAGGAGACGGAGCCCTCTCTGGACTGGGGGCAGGAGGCGGAGTCCTCTCTGGACTGGGGACAGGAGGGAGAGTCCTCTCTGGACTGGGGACCAGAACCCTCGCCTGACTCTGGTCACAGACTGGAGCCCTCTCTGGACTCTGGTCACGGGCTGGAGCCAACTCTGGATGCTGGTCAGTGGCTGGAGCCATCTCTGGATGCTGGTCAGTGGCTGAAGCCATCTCTGGACACTGGTCAGTGGCTGGAGCCCTTGCTAGACGCTGATCACGGGCTGGTGGCCACAGTGGGACAAGCTCCATGGTCAGATCCTCCTCTACTTCCCCACAGTTAAGGGAGATCCACACAGCCGCAGACAAAAGTCCAAATACTGTGCCAAGGTCCAGATAGGACCTCCCTCTGGCATCAGTTGGCCAATGTTATCGTCCAACCCACTCCAAAAACATTACATAAGCATGTCCTCATCCAAGGGAGCAAGGTGGCAGCATGCTAAAAACTCCCCCACATTGTCCTCAATGGCCAGGTCCCGATCACCTGCTAGTTCCATTAAAAGCAGTCAGTTGTTCTGTTACGTCTGGAGAACATTATAAATTCTAAGCAGGTGTAGCGATGAGCTCCATATAAAATGCTAAATATAACACGTTTTAACATCATCATATGAATCAAATCCCCATTAGATCGCGAAAGGTAAGCTAATGCAAACACTCGATGTTGGTCTAAAGTGAAATTTTGAGTGAAAGTGTCTTTAATCTTTTAAATTGTGCTATGTAGTTTGATGCTAACTGTAGATCTAATGCACCTGTTGCGCCAGGAGCTGATCTATTTCACAATCTATTTTGTTACAAGAATTCACATAAGGTCTCAAGGATATGCTTTATAGTTTGTTTGTTTCCTAGAAAGACTTCAGATAATATGTGGATTACTGTATGTGGTTTTAATGGGCAAGCCTTCAAGCCAGAATAAAGGCTAACAGCTAAATACAAACAAAAGAATAACGATAAAAGAATAATGAGGATTAAGTCTCATACCAACAAATGTGTAAAATGTTTGTCGCTTGAGAACAATAGAGCATGAATTGAGCTGTTCTCCTCACCAGACTTTAGACAAAAGACTACAAATGGGTGTTTACAGGGCAATAACATATTGTATTAGCATTTGTATCCGCCTTTTGTAAAAACAAGGTCTTACAAAATGCTTCTTAGAATTCATAGTTTTAGAGATATCATCTTCAGATTTGAAATGAAGCATGACCACACTTGTGGCTTCCCTTTAGTCGTGGTTATAAGTTGTTACACTACATTCACATAATATTTTTATACATTTAAAAATATATGTTTAATATTTTTTCTTTGCCTTTTGTGTACATAGAAAAAAGTCTTAGATCTTTGAGTTCAGCTCGTGAAAAATGGGGGCAGAAACAAAAGTGTTGCTTTTATAATTTTGTTCAGTTTAGGTGGACTGACTCCACCCACGGTCTACTCAAGCCAACATCGTTGTGAATAATCGGTGGACGTTCTCGCTACAGCCAATCACGTTTTGCTTTACACTCTGGACGGGAACTGATTAATTTCACAGCATTCTATGGACACTTTGTTCAAATTGAGCTGAGGTGCTCGTCGGGTTAGGTTAAAACACCCTGTTTTCAAAAGATTGTTGGAGTTTAATGCTTTTGTAACTTTTAGTGCGTCACCATTCCATACAGTAGCAACTAATCCACCAAATTCATAAAACCATCCTGCTTTCAAATGAACAAGAAAACAATATACTTATCCGGCTGATGCCAGATGATTCACTTAACATGGTTTACTCAAGTAGGCCATTTGGCACCAAGAACTAAAACCATGTGTCATCTCCTTGGTGTATTTTAGTGACTTTCTGGCAACCACATTAAAACAACCCCTGCAGGCCAAAAAGCAACCTTAGCATATTTTCCCAGGACGCCTCCCTTCCAGGAACTTCCCAGGCTCAACCGTGCTTAGCTTCATTGGTTAACCAGTTAAGAGCTGCAGATTGATAGTTGCTCATAATGCTCAGTGTTTCTAAAGTCATTCTATTGCTTGCCCTTCCAGTTCCTCATTTCAGCTATGTTGTGCACAAAGGGACACCCTGCATTGCATTTTTCAATTTGTGCATTTCTCTCACCATTGACTGAACAAACATTTGCCAAGTGAAGCTGACACAACACTTTTCCATTGAAACCACTCAGTTCACTTGATTGCATCATGCATTTGTTGAGTAACATGGACAAGAGACCGTTCAGTAAAACTTACAACCGTGAAAGATTTTTTTTTTTTTGGCACCCTTCATCCTCTCTTCATTCCACTGATTTAACTTCTTCTCTGGCTGCTGCCTTGGTCTATTATTAACAATTTTACATTTATTGTATTATTTTTCCATCATATAATTCTCGGAGAAGTAACACTCCGATCTGTTAACAGTAGTCTATTTTTTTCTATTGCTTGATTGTTACTTCTCTTCCGTTCTGTCTAATAGTCAAACAAAGGTTTATGCACAATCATGTTGATACATCTCTTTTTATTATAAACATAATGAAGCTTGTATTTAAAAGTAATATCTTCAGAGAGACTGTTAAAAAACAATCAAGGGAAACAATAAAGGTTAACAGCTTCAGCCAAACGGCAGTAAAACCAGTGTCTCATCCTATACAGACGGAAAGCTCATAAAGCGAGCACGATGCTCACTCGTCCTGTTTAAGAGGATATTGTCCTTCAGACATCGTAGACATCTCTGAATGCACAAATAGCCTACGTCTTCAAGGTCAGAGTTTCAATACAGGGCAAGCCGAATAAAATCCTACAGTAATCTATGAAATATGATTCAAGACAAACTAAAGAGCGAATCCAATGTGAAGCAATTGGAACTGCATTAGATATTAATTATAACATTTTACTTTTGCGTTGGTGAACCAAACTTGCACAAAGTAACAAAGTAAACTTGCGTGAAAAGCTAAAGAGCAGAGTGGGACTGCACAGATGGCGCTTATCTCTGAACAAAGGGACTGATAATTCTATTGGTTAACAAGTAATTAATGGGTGGCAGATCAATGTAGCTATATCAGTTAGTACTGGTAGACTTTATTATTATACCAGAAGGCGGGGCTTCATAGAGTTTATTTTCATTATTCAGAGTTTTTGGAAAAGCTTTTGAATTCAAACGAAACCTTTGAATCTTGCAATTCTAAAACCTCTCGATGTTTATTGATTGAAAATTTCTGGGAATTTTTCTTTTATCCTGTGAAGTTTATATTAGGAAAAAGCCAAGTGCTTTCCAGAAGAACCTCTTGAATATTGTCTCTAAAATGCAACCACTAAGCAGCAACAATTATTCACACATTCACTATTGGTTACTACATAACAAACATGATTAAATGTGGCACTGCTGTTCAATGCACAACAGTCTGACATAAGTGTGCAACTGCAGAACGGCAGAATCAGTGTCAGACTTGTTAACCTATACAACTAGGTTACAACCTTTCTATAGTCCTTTCTACAGTATCTACAGTGTGCTCAAGGATGGAAAGGTTGCAAACTCATTAAAGCCAGTTACTGTATTATCGTTAAAAAGCATTACATCCAAATTGCGGACAGGTTATCTGGTTTCACCTATCACTTCTTGAATTACTGAATGTGCTTCAGGCTGGCGGCCTCATGGGAGGAAGACTCATGAGCCTTTTGTTGCATTTGAACATTTTTCAGGGTTTGTTGTCCACGCACCCTCCAGGAAACCATCAGCGAGAAGCAGTAAATCAATAGGATCGCCACAAGGGCAAATGACAACCTGTTTAGTTTAGCTGCCTGCTTCATTTCACAACATGTGGTCTGCTCCTCTGAACTAAAACCTGATTCAGGGGGAAAGCATATTTTCCTGCAGTAAATCAGATTTGATTGTAGGGGGTCTAGGCTGGTTATGAGACCAGTGCTGACCCTTTATACAGGCGGGTTAAAAAGCACAATGTCTACCACATCAAAGTGCTTGCGTGTACTAGTCGGGTAGTCTACTACTTTGTTGGAAGCCATTACTCAAGCGTGCAATAATCATAATGACACACTTGTTTTTCTTGGCGAAAGCGAGCTGTGACTGCGTTTTATAAATACATGCCCAGGTGAAAAGGACCTGCTATGAAATGTATTAAAAATGCACTTGAAATCCAAATAGTATGTTTATATTATATTTGAATTGTACTTAAAAACATACTCAAGTACATTTTTAATACATTTAATAGTATGTATTTTTCACCTGGGTGACGCTATGCACATATTGTTCAATCTCAAAGATGTTATGTTGTTTTTTTTGTAAACTATTTTATCTAAAAAAATATGCAAACATTCACTCTTATTTGTATGTCTAATATGTCCAAAAGGCAAAACATTTATTTTCTTGTCACATTCAATTATGATTTACATGAATAATTTCAATAATAGCATATTTTCAATTACAAAACTAGTGAAATTTAATTAAAAAGTTGAGTTATTTGCATCACTGGATGGATATTACTGGACATCGTTCTATAGTAAAATATCGTTTATTAAATATTAAATATTTAGCTACATTAATCTTACCACACACTCTTTCACTGCAAAACTAAAGCATCTTGTTGGAATTTGCACTTGTGTTCTGTGAACATTAAAGGGAAAGTTCACCCAAAAAGGAAAATTAGCCCATGATTTACTCACCCTCAAGTCATCCGAGGTGTATATGACATTCTTCTTTCAGACGAATAAAATCTGAGTTATATAAAAAATTTTCTGGCTAATCCAAGCATTATAATAGCAGTAATAGTTGCTTTGTTTTTGAAGTCCATAAAAAATGCAACTATCCGTCACATAACTGCTCCACGCGGCTCTGGGGTGTTAATAAAGGCCTTCTGAAGCGAATCGATGTGTTTGTGTAAAAAAAAATATCCATATTTAAAACTTTATAAAGTAAAATATCTAGCTTCCGCCAGACCTTCTTTCGTATTCAACATACATGCAAAATACCGGCGCGATCATAGATATATAAATAGATTCCTCATTAGTGCCTGCGTGGATCGGTCAAATGAGGCATCTACGTATGCATATCTTTGATCAGGCCAGTATTTTGACCTTATTCGCTGGAAGTTATGGCGCTGGGAATACTAGATGACATTCATCTGATAAGAGGTAAAAAAATAACATAAATACTGTTGGGTTTCTCACAGAAACCGATGGTTTCATGTCTTAAGACATCAATGTGTCGCCACGAGCCTCATGGTTTAATAAGGATTCGTATGTTTATGTGTTTTTACTCTCATTGCTCTCATACTCTAAAATATCCCCATTGACATCATTATACGACTATCACACTGCAACGGTTGGAGTTAAAAATCTTCATTTGTGTTCTACATCTTGGCGGCCCTGGGGGTAAGCAGATAAACATAAAAATTTTGTTTTTGGGTGAAATATCCCTTTAAACCCCGCCTTTTTTATCTAATTGGCTCAATTATTTTGACATTGATGAGTGCAGTAATGCTACGTTCACACCAAATGCGAATTTGCTTCTATCGCGTCTAGTTGGTCGCTTGAACATTTTGAATCCACTCACACGTATAAAGCGAGCGTTTGAAGTGAAATAGACGTGTGTTCAAGTCGATAACGTGCCTCAAAAGTGAAATGTGTATTTACAACTAACCAGGTTGCCCAATCTTCTCACTGACACTCTTCCAAGCGAGGTCCTTTTTATTCCTGTCTCTGTAGAAATATGACCGTAGCTCTGTCATATAGCATGTTGAATGAGTGACTCCGTGTGGGCCTGCCCCCGTTTATCACATCACTTCTCCACGTGACAGCAGCAAGCAGGCTCCTGATTGGTCAACGCGGCGCGAACAGACGCCAAAGTTCAGATTTTTCAACTTGGGTGTCAGACGCGAATTCGCTTCAAACACGTGAATGCACAAAAAGCACCAAAAAGAACTGGACGCGTGAATGAGGCGAAATCGCATCGATCGTGCCGCACTAAACGTGTCTACCGCACCACAGGACCTCCAGATGCGTGTCAATGCGTCTTTACATTGACTTAACATGGAAATCACTCGCTCCAGACGCTCAATTCCCGTTCGGTGTGAACGCAGCATCAGACTGCTGAGATTGATCAGCCTAAAAATGTAATTTAAAAATGTTTTTATCTTAACAACACACAGAGCCGTACAGCAGAGCAGCATCAAGAATATACAAGATACACGTGAAAATATTCCAACGCCCCATGACGCTTTGCACGAATTATGGGTGTAACTTCCGCTAAACAATCAGTGAAAGGCTATGAACGCAATAATACGTTTTTTTAACCAGGTACAATGAGATGACATATTGTACTCACCCTTCAACCATAAAACATTAAAAGGACATTTGAAAATGTGTAAAAGCATCAGCAAAGTACTCTCAACAGACCATGAATAAGCCCAAAAGCGTGATTCTTTCTGCAGCAATAACGGATGGGTTAAATATTCCTGTAGTAATAAATATCTGTTTTATGTAACATACTTTGCCTTAATCAAAAATGTTAATTAACTTCTGCATTGTGTGATACTATTTCAAATTATTTCCATCATTTTGACAGATACTAAATTGTATTTACCCGTGAAAACAAACCTGGAAAGAGACGTGAGGATTTGAGGAGAAAAAGAGAGATTCATTCCAGTGAATTACTATATCGTAAATTAAATCGGGACCACAAATGTGCAGTATATGTTGTCCATTTTCATACTATTACAGTGGAATGCCAATGTCATGAGGAAAAGAATGCAAAGACTGAAAAGAGCTCTTGCCATAGATATTCTTGTTATCTCCGTGGGCGTGGTCGCGTTAGTGTATAATGAGCCGCTCAGGAACGACTAACATCTCTCTGCTTTCAAAACCGATTACAAAAACACAGAATATTTGTTTTTGATTTGGTTTACAGTGTTTAAAACCTGACATTTCAGCGTTGCTTTAGACATATGTCTCACGTTTGTGAGACAAGTATTCACTAAGCACGAGTTCCTTTTCTGAAGACTGTCTGAATGGTCGTCTTTGAGAGAAAGGCTTCAGATCGCGCATCATCTTTGTTTTCTTTATTTTGCAAAAAGCACAACAATTTGTTTTTATTGTGACTGTACACAAAAAAAGAAACAACAGATAATAATGATGTATAACACTTACCTGAATGATAAATTCAGAGTTATTTGAGTCTCTTTGGCACTGATAAGAAAAAAAGAGAGCCGATCGCGCCGGCGCGACCGCCGACTCAAAAGGGTTAAAATAACCAGAGTTACATTATTCTCATTATGTCTGAAAATAAAACATGAAAAAAATTTGACAGCGAATTCAGTCACACTAATGGATGAGCTTTATTTGTAGGGCAACCTTATGATTTCAAATGACTCCCAAAGTTCCCAAAACCGGAAGGGCCACCGATATTTCAAAACGCAGTAGGAATGAGGTGGATACAGATACATATTTCATACAGGTCGATACTGTGAAAAGAGCAACAGATGTAACAATTTATTAAATGCTGTTTGATCTTAAAGATAGATTAAATGATCAGCATTAGACCTGGATTATGAGCATTATTGTAATGGCTCTTGAAGAGAGTGGATAAGTGCTCTTCCTCTGAAATCTGCACACTGCACACCTCTGGGGTCCTTCAAACTAGAATATAATATTATTCTCTGTTGAGGTGCGGTTATGGACTGCATGCTAAGACATGAATGACTTTCAAACATGTATCTAAATCTACTTTTGCTTTTCTTTTTTTATAAAGTCAATCTGGAAAAAGAAGTACAAGAAAGAACAAAATAAAAATCTAACTGCAAGATGAATTATGCATAGACAGTTAAAATCAATTATGCACGTTACTTATCTGATTTACTGCTTCTGTGACAGCAAAGTTCAATTTCCTTTCCGTCACGTACACTTCGTAGTTTTTCCATTCTGAGATCTATAACATGTACAATTAAAATGACGCTCTCCCAGGACACGCATGTCTCCAGCCACGTTCAGTTCAGGTCAGTTCAATAACTGTGTTCATCAATAACAAAATGAGTTCAGTTTAGCTTTAAAGCAGCTCTGTAGAATACAATGCATCTTTCATTACATTACTTTCATTACAATGCTCAGGTGGACATCCTCATCCAATAGTGTTCATGCAGTCATGTCAATAATGTGTGACTGAATGTATTACATTTAGATAGGTTTGTGGTGCATGCGTATGGCCTCTTGCTTGTGATGGGTTCAGCCCAAAAGGTTCACTGGAACTGCATTTTATACTTTAATAACAAATGGCATAAGGTCTATTATTTATAATTCATAATATGCTGTTGGTCTTCTGATAGTCTCGCATAGCCAGATCTTCAGACTGACGGCAGAAGGTCTGGACTCCATCTTAGCTTTCATTGGTCGAGGACCGCCCAAGAGGACGTTTGACTGACATGGAACGCAACCAATCACAGTGTATTTTGTTCCGCGTCATGTTTAGGGGCGTGAAAATATACAGTCGATGTTCCTACAACAACAGACCGGCGTGCATCTATAAATGATCATTCAAGAACGTTGTTCAAGTTAACTGCAACAATGGAGCTGCGAACTTCACATACTTTTGAAAATCCAGCCTTTAGTTGATCCTGGTAAGCGCTCATTGTCACAGTTATAAACACGATGGCGTTCTTCTTTCATGAGGGAGTTTGGCATTACGGCATTTGTTTCCGGATGGATCGTTAAAGAACGCAACACACACGTATCGCGGACATCCTGTAGAATTCAACCAATCTGATGACGACTTTGAAGCTCCTGAAGTGTTTCCAGATAAGTGTCCCATATGCATCAGGCGTTCAGCCAATGGCCCATGGGTGTGATATCTGAGGCTGAGACTAGTCCTCTGATACGGTGGCCCAGTAGTGAACAACAAAATGAAATTGAAAAAGCATACATAAGTTCACAACAAAATCAAGCCACAACACAACGAAAAAGCCACAACACAACAAAATCAAGCCACAACACAACGAAATCAAGCCACAACACAACGAAATCAAGCCACAACACAACGGAAATGCTCTCGACCACTAAATTAAAATTACTTTTAACATTTAAAAACAGACATGTTAAAATTCCATAGCATGATTGTATTGGTAAAACTGCCTCAGTAATGCACAACACAACATTGGAATTTGAACATAAAAAAAGTAATTTTAATTAATACAAATTATACATTTAAACCACTTAGTGGAATTGGCAGGCGTTCCCTTATGGCGTCATCCGCCGTGGTAGCGTGTCAAAGCATTTTCGAGTATTAAGATAATATTAAGTTAGTATTAAGGTATTATGAGCGAATGTATTAAAGTGTTATTAACGTCTGGTATGAAGCAGGATGCGCGAGAGCCGCGGGAGTATGTTTTATTAGACAGACGAGCGACTGTTTAAATACATTTATCAACAGAAAATGAATTGTTATACAGCTCAACACATTTTTGCTAAAATAGCATAATCAAAGAGAGCTTTTTCCATCATACAATATATTTTAAAATAAATTGCATGTCATGTCATCTAGCAACACACATTTTTATTAATATGACATTCTAATATCGATCTAGATAACTGCAAAGTGCAACAAGTCTCTCATACGCCACCGAGCGAGTCCGTCGGATTCCTTTCCATCGGCTGTGAGGTGAAGAGTAAAGACTACAACTCCCATGATTCCACACTCATTCACTCACTCCATCATCAAGCCATGCCTTTGTGTTGGATAAACAACCTCTAGTGGCGAAACTTACATATTGTGACTTTAAATGTGACATAGCCTATTTTGATTGTTTTTTTAAGGTTTGGTCACTGTGAAATACAGTTTCTAACTGAGCACTGATTGGTTCTGCTAACGCCATGGCTTTAGCCAACCAGACTTCCTCTTCCACTTAACTATATATTTTGTACAACAGCCTACAATCGCCCCCTTCTGCGCGATTATAAGAACTTCAGTTTACCTCTCCTCCTCCACTTACATATTTGTGCAGCAGCATGTCTGTTATGTATGTTATTTTAACTAAGCTGAAAAAATATTGTATTTGCAGCAGCAGTGTAGCAGATCTCATCCACCAAAATCAAGCATATGTACATTCCATGCCCCCTGCCAATAGATGCTGGTAAAAGGATTCACTCCGAGAGTCGTCATGACTGAAATGTTTTTGTATGTAAAACAGATGCATGAAGATTCTTCAAAAATGTACCTTTTGTTTTCTACTGGTAAAATAACAGCATATAGGTTTGTAATGCCACGGCGATGAGTAATTGATGACAGAACTGTCATTTTGGTCGAACTATTCCTTAAACCACCGTGGCTAGACAGAAGTGTCCAAATTTCAGTGTGCTCTGGTAACTCCTAACCACTGGCAATTTACCGCTAGCCTTGCTTCGAGGGCCTTCATCTTATCACTTCCCTGCCGATGTATTGACCTGGCACATAAATAGTGCCACCCACTCAGCCTTACCTTTAATGACCACATGCCAGTGAGTGCACAAAGTAAGGGAAATAAGACTGCAAATTGAACTTTGCATCTGATGTGGAGAGCAAGTACCATAGAAAGAAGTTCATTTTGCATCCATTAAAGATGGAAATGTATAAGACAACATAGTTGTATTGCTTCCTCTGAATGCCACTTGCAAATAAGCAAAATGTGTTGAGCTTAAAATAAGGGCTCACTCAACCTTTAGATAATTCAATGATAAAACGCCATGGGTTATTGAAAAGATGGACTGTGGAATTAATGCACTTATTTAGAAGGACTGTGTCAGGAAATGTTTTGTTGAAGGGCCGTCGCATTGATAAAAACATTTTAAGCCTAAATTTGTTTACTTCGGTAGAGGATGCAATAGTGTTACCAAGGCTACGCTTATGAACTGTAAAAGAGTAGTACATTGTCAAATTACTTTTAAGAGCTCACCGATGGCTGAACTATTGCTCTCAAAAAACCTCCAGACTATTCAATCTCACAGACCCATTGCTGGCATGAGATAAGATGAAGAATCCATGCGGCTGTGGCTAATCTCGAGTTTCCACCCGTTCTCTGGAGTATAGGATTTCAATGCTGCCATTTTCTATGTGCGTCAGGTATGATGTGGAAGTTTTCCTTATTTTTTTTTCCTTATTTACGTCTAAATATTAAGTCGCATCACCATATGATTAAAATATTTACTTTTTTCTCTTTAATCTGTTGACCGTTCAAAAATGTAACCATGCTCAACTATATTTGCTTGACACACAAGAACAATCGTGGTGTTTAAATTTTTTTAAATGTGAATAAAAGCCTACATTAAAATCTGTTCATCATATAAAGCCACCGTGTCTCTTCGGAAGACTTGGATTAATCCGAAAGTGGGGGTGAACTAACCCTTTAAGCATACTTTGAAAGCACCAGTGCATATTTTTCAATAAGTTTTCTCCTTCTCTTCTCGGAAATCTTCTCTGGTTAATTTCTTCTGTTCAATACGTCGAGGTCAGATGCGAGTAAAAACATGAACACACTGCCAAACTGCTTTGTGGTATAAATTGAAGATGGACAAGATGGAGACCCCAGTGCTAATAGATAGGGCCGACATCGCAGGCCTGGAAGTCCAAGGCGATGCCGCCGGCTTAAGGGGCCTGGCAGAATTGGCCGACACCTGTGGCAATGAGGACCAAGAGCTGAAGTTAACGAGGAACCCGGTGAATCCAAAGGGGTGAAGGGCTGAGGCGCAGCTGGAGGTCAGGAAGTCCGCTGTAGAACCAGGATGACAAGAGACCAAGGTGGAGCCAGAGGGGGGAGATGAGGGAGCGCAGAGCCCAGGTGGAGCCGTCAGGCTGACAGGCTGTGGTGGAGTCATGGGCCTGGAGGTCCAAGGTGAAGCCAAGGGGGCCATCTCGCAGAGCCAAGCTGGTGGAGAGGAGACTCAAATGCAGAGATGGAGAGTTAGAAGAGCTGCACGAAAGCAGCAGAGGACTGGATGGAACCAGCAGTAAGGATGGAGACAATGGGGTAGGCAAGTGACAGGGAGGGACAGGATCATCTAATGGGTTAGTTGGAGTGCTTTTATGGGTTGGATAAAGTTGATGTGCCAGTGCTCCTCAGCGTGCTCAGGAGAGGCCTGACCAAACGGTGTGGACTCTGGGACGGACCTTGTGATGGGCTCCGGCCTTCCGCTCCAGACAGAATTCGTCGTCCCAGTCTGGAGAGTCCCAAATGGCATGAAAGATTTAAGTGCTTAATTTTAGTGCCGATCGGCCGAAACTTTACTTTATAAAGTTTTAAATATGGATATTTTTCTTACACAAACGCATCGATTCACTTCAGAAGGCCTTTATTAACCTCCAGAGCTGTGTGGAGACGTTATATGACGGACAGATGCATTTTTATGAACTTTAAAAACAGAGCAACAATTACTGCTATTATAAAGCTTGGAAGAGCCAGGCCTTTTTTTATATAACTGAAAGAAGAAAGTCATATACACCTAGGATGGCTTGAGGGTGAGTAAATCATGGGCTAATTTTCATTTTTCGGGTGAATTATCCCTTTAATACTGTGTGTCGTTCCCTGATGATCCACATCTGGTTTTTTTTGTGATGATTGTTCTTAAGTCCCTTGTTTGTCCTGATTTGTTAAACTGGCCAACATTCTTCAGAAAAATCCTCCAGGTCCCGCAAATTATTCAGTTTTCCAGCATCTTTTGCATATTTGAAACCTTTCCAGCAGGGACTCGAGAACAACCATCACACACAAACACACAAACAGCCGTGGACACAGTATGTATAAATGTGTACAAATAATGCTATTCATGTTATCTTAGGATTTAATTTGATGTTTGTTTGTGAATAAAAATAGAGTAGTTTTGAAATGAATAAGTGCATAACTGCGTGACTGTTAAGTGTGACTGCCAACCAACACTGTTTTAAACACCTTTGAGATCCCAACACATGTAATGCAACATTTATTATCCGTTCTCAAAAGATTAGGGAACGTTATTACACATCAACCTGATATATAAATATATTACCACGTGCAGATCTGCTCTCCTCCACTAGTGAGAATTAAAGTATTAGAGAGGCTTTCGGAGAGATAATGGTGCGAATGCTCCATGTAGATTCTGATTCATTAATCTAACCTGAAATTGAGCATTGATTTTTCATTAGCTAACCCTCATTGCAATGCTGCTCACATTGATAAGCTGTGCTTAAAAAGGAACGACAACAATAGTCTGCGTTTGTGTTCTGGGTATTTGTGTGAATAGCAATGAGAAAAGATCTAAAAAGGAAAGCGCTCAGTACAAGGCAGTGAATAGTGATTCAAATGTTGCCATCTGTTTCCTGTTCACTCCTTAAAAAACGTTTTCCAAAACAACATCAAGACCACAAGATAGTCATCTTGTTTTAAATCTCATGAGCTTCCTGCTTAGTGGCGGTGTGTCCGATTGGTCTCCGAAAACAACACTGGCTCAGCCTCAAATCTGTGCAGCAACAGCAACAGCACATTAGTTGTTCTGGAAAATAAGGAATAAATCACTTAAACAGCTCCTCATAAATAGCAATAATTGTTTAACTGACCTCAGAACCATTTTCTCTCATTACGGGAAAAAAGAGGGAAAATGAAACAGTGGCTTTTAACACATGCACTGCAATTGGTACAGTTGCAAATGAGTCTGGTTGCCAGGGCAACATAGTGCCAAAAATCAGGCTTGATTATGCTGCCATCATTGACCCAGCCCACACTGCACCCCCACCGCTCGCATACACACACTCGCACACACACACCCTCCATCTCCCCTTTGTCTCCCTCTATAATTAACAAGGTCACAATTGTGTTGCTAGTGTTGTCGCATCCCATTTGCAGAAAAAGCCTCTCTCGTTTTATTCCTGTTTTCTTATTTCCTTTCAATAGAAGGGAGTATCTCTCAGCTGTGCCAGTCCGAGCCCGTTTACACACTGAATCCGAGCTCAAAGACAGTGTGTGTTTGTGTGAGATGCTGTGACTGAGGCATTCTTCCAACTAACTTCAAAGCCTCAGTGTGTAATTTCTGCAGTACCGAACTGAACCGCAACCTGAGCATTCGTAACTAGGAGGTCTACTATTGCTGCTCTGAAGTTTGAAACCTGGATGCTGCCATTTTGCTTCATGTAATCAACATTTATTGAGCCATAGAAACATCAATTATAATATACACGCATATATTTTTGGTTTCTTCAGTTTATGTTTATATGTTCCCATGCAAGTTGCCATTTTAATTTAATGCAGTGAAAGATATTTTGTTCTGTATTGTGATGTACATCCAAATGATTGAAAACGAAAATGTAAGGAGAGGATTTGGTTCATTCTGTCTATTGTTGATTGGATGGAGTAAGATAAAAACGTGAGCTTAACAAATCCGATTTCACGGCAATTCGTACATATTTTACGAGGTGGCTAATTCATACGAATTTGTACAACCTTGCTAAATCGTACATATTTGACGAGTTGCCAAATTCGTATAAATTCGTACGAATGACCTACCTCAAACCATGCCCCTAAACCTACCCGTCACTGGGGTTTAGACAAAACGTACACATTTGTAAGAGTGAGGTCGTACAAATTCGTACAAATTAGCCACCTCGTAAAATACGTACAATTTGGTTGTGAGATAGCGTTGGATTAACTCCCTGACATTGACCAAATTTTACATCAATCCGTGTTTTCTCTGTTTTACGGTAGGGGGCGCTATTACACATCTTCTGAAAGAGTACAGAATCTCCGGATCACAACACAGACAAAGAAGAAGCAGAAATAGAAGTGATAGAAGCATTGCTTACGCACTTGTAAAATAAAGGCCTGTGCACACTGGGACGAATAGCGCGCGTGCGCTTATCGCCAGCGTTTTTCATGCTGTTTTTTCGGCGCGTCTTGAGTGTTCACACCTGAGCGATTTTCACTGGCGATGCGCCGAGTGGACGTGCAAATTCAGTAGATGATGGCGCTCCCAGTACACAAGGTGGTGCTCCGGCACTTTATGCTTCAGACACTCAGACAGTATTTACGTGCTTGCCAAAACCATTCACACACTTTTTGCTAACTGGCAAACAACATTAGCACCTCATCTTCTTCTTTGTCTACTTACTACTTATTCGTTGTATCAATGTGTGCTCAGCAAGAGTATTTTGTGCTTGAGCGCCACCAAGTCATGTTTTACTGTAACTTCTGCTGCTCCGGGCACGTGAACAAAAGCGCCGATCTCATTGGTCTGCCAATTTTTAACGAACCGCGTCAAAAAAAAAAAAAAAACTGAGGCGTTTTTTTTTAAATGACGTTTTCACGCCTGGCATTTTGCGCATCGTGTGTGCACACTCACATTGGCGCCCTTTGTTTAGTCAAGAGGCGTTAAACGCGTGCGAAAATCGTCCCGGTATGAACAGGCCTTAACGTGTAAGCAATGCTTCAATGTGGACCCAGGACGAGCTTTAGGACTGTGAAGCTTTGGGGTGTTGATGGACTCCATCTACTCCATCTGCTCCATCTCCATTACTCTAAATCCAAGCTTTTTTTCAAAATGTTGTTTTTTATAAAACTTACCTACTGTCATGTGTTGATAAAAAGCATTGAGCAATTTTTTCTCTGTTCTTTCTTTTGATATATTGCATGTGCAGATATGCAGATATTCATACAACAAAATATTGTGGGGGGCCATTAACTTTTTTTTTAAATGATCAAAAATGGCTTTAAAAATGCTGGTGGGGAAAGAGTTAAAGGGGTCATGAAGTGGCTTTTAATTTTTTTATACTGTTGACTGAGGTCAACTTATGATGTTCGCATGGTTTTTACATTCAAAAACATCATAATGAATAAGTAATAGGCTATTGGTTTTGAGGCTCTCTCAAGAAACGCTCAGTTTTTATGGACGTGCCGCACTGAAGACTTGGAAGTAAACGCCCACGGCTAGGATTGGATAAGATTTGCATATTTAATGAGCTTCAGCTCCCCTGTGGTCAGTGGGGAAACAGCAACTGGAATGAATCGCTCACAGGGCTCGCAAAATGTCTTTATCAAACAAACACAATGAATCATCTCTCATCCACCCGCGATTGATTGGAATGTTATTTTTTTATTAATGTCACTTGGCCCGCCCAATCAGTGAATATAACCGCAAACCGTACACACACACACACACACACACACACACACACACACGCATGCACCATTCAAACATCAAGTCAAGAGAGTGAACAATGCACATCAAGAAAGGAATGTTATTTCACTATTTAAGACAGCCTGTCGGCAGGCCGGGCTTACGTTTTGTAGCCCGTCTGGTAAACACATAGCCCCGGGACATTGGGCTTTGCGAGCCCTGGCCCATAAACATGTCAGAGTGTGATCCTGACTCGCAATGAACCACAACACCACATATAAAGGATTCTCCAGCCTTTGACAGTGCGCTAAGGTATGTTCAGTTAGACACGTACACATAATCAATGCTATCTGTAACAATGCATACTATCACATATAAAAAACATGTTTTACTCGCATAAGTGTGTTGCTTCATTCATTCATGTAATCTCATCCTGTCTGCAAATCCAGTCTCTTGTTTACAAACGAATCCGCGGTTAAACAAAGGAACAGACATGCAATGTCTTCCCCATGTGAGCTGGATATTCATTAAAAAATAAAGTTCATCCATGCATTCATAATATTGGAATTGGAATGAAGCTTATGCGGTATGTTTACTGCTTAGAAATTTGATGCTGTTTAGCTCTATGTAGGCCTATGTCATGATAGTGGCACCAGTCGGTGGGCGGGGCTACAGAATCAGGCGTTGTTCTTTTCTGTTGAGGTGGAGTTTCACCACACGATGATGTCAAGCTGTGGCATATTCTGAGATAGAGCGTTTGCTGGGCCTGGTGTCAATAAAAGATTTTCTTTGACTAACAAGGAAGTTTTCAGCTCTGAAACTCACAGGATATACTTATATTACTTTTATATATCAAAAGCTCAAGGGAATGTTGATTTCTCAATTCATGACCCCTTTAAAGTTGATTGTAATTAAAGGGGTTTTGAATTAACTAAATTATTGGAGAAGTCAAATATATGTCACCAGAGAGAAGTCTATCATTTCACCGGCAAATCAAGTTTGACATTTTGATTATTAATTATATATATATATATATATATATATATATATATATATATATATATATATATATATATATATATATATATATATATATATATATATATATATATATATATATATATATATATATACAATAAAAAAGTAAGTTACTTATAATCAGTAGAATGTCTAAAGTGGATTATCGAAATAAAGTGTTACCAAATAGTCATATCTGAGGAGACTGGCATAATTGGTGGCTGATGCCTCATTTATGGGAGCAACAATATGACAGTAAGTTCTCGAAGCAATGGCAGTCAGTTGTGAAGGCTTTGGCTTCAGAAAGACCAGAGCAACATTTGAGATGTATGTGCAAATGAATAAAAAAATGCATCCACTAAGCAAGTGTATAAAATGTGTATGCACATTTTGTTAAATTTAATCACATTGTGGTGTTTACATCCTGCATTTTTATACTCAAAATACACCAAAAATAGATGGATAGAAACCAAATTAATGGAGAACGATTATTTTGGGCTAGCTGCTAAAACTTAACCTTTGGTTTAAGTGGCTTGACTTATCTACATTGGCTCAACCAGTGGCATAATTTTTAGTTAGGAATTCCTGTTTGTATAATAATGGCAGACGGAGAGTGAATTAAACTCTTTTTCTTTGTCTTTATTTCTTTAATTATGCTAGTAGTGCACAAATCACAAGCTGCAGCTTTAAATGTGGTCTAGAAAATAGTAGTACTAAAGCAGTGTGCATGAATGTGCATGAAAAAAATATATATCAGTGGCCGTGACATTGACCATGCCACAGTGGCAACCCTTCTGGATATTATAAACTGCAGGGTTTCACGCATGTAGAAATCCTTTCAAACAAACATGCAGACATGTACTGCCTAACAGGATATTAAGAAACAGAGTGACAGAGAAAATTTGAGAGGACATAATTAATTATGCCACCCTCAGGCTGGCCGGGGAAGCGTTTCAAAGCTCTTCCACACTAGAAAGTCTCGCTGGCACCTTAATGTGATGTGGCATCCGGTTTGGACTTCCTCAGGGAGCCCTATCAGCCGTGGGTTCTACCCAGGGCAGGATGACTTTGCACCCAGAGTGAAGACTTCCTAACCCAGTCAAGACTCGAGTCCATTCCTAGCAGCAAAGGCATTAAAGAGGACTAGGGAAGTGAAAGGCCCAGTGTGAAATAAAGGTCTATAAGCAACTGGGCATTTCTTTATAGGAATCACACATTCAATCACATTAAGTCATGACAGCACCCATGGGTTATCAGGAAGGGATAGTGCTCAGAGCTCATTTATACATAAATACAGAAGTGATGCCCGGAAGGGACTAGTTTGGGGATTTGTATTTAATGACCCTACAAGTTTGCTTAAACCATCAATGAGGAAAATATATTTTATATTTTTGAATATTTTAAATATGATCTAAGAACAAAACACTAAACTTGATAAAGGCATGTATCCGACAAAAAAATGCATAGAAAAACAAAAAGACAAAAATATATCTGATTTCCATATATCTGCCATTTCCTTTTCTCATAAGAAGATTTACTTCATTGGAAAAAAAAATACCATAAAAAGTTTATGTAGGGCAGGGGCGTCAAACTCAGTTCCTTTAGTGCCAGTATCTTGCAGAGTATGTATGGTATGGTATTGAAGTGTCCATTGTAGTGTGTTGCATCTCAATGTCCCGTTTGATTTGATGTGTTTATGATGTATTTAATCTTTGAAGGTCTAAATGCAGTGAATTCTGTCTTGCACTTCTCTAACCGAAGTTAAATATCTTTTCCCATGTAACACATCGGTTACAGTAGCCATGCCCCAAACTCTCAGCCTGCTACAGTAGCCACGCCCCAAACTCTCAGCCTGCTACAGTAGCCACACCCCAAAACCTCAGCCTGCTAAAGTAGCCACGCCCCAAACTCTCAGCCTGCTACAGTAGCCACGCCCAAACTCTCAGCCTGCTACAATAGCCACGCCCAAACTCTCAGCCTGCTACAGTAGCCACGCCCCAAACTCTCAGCCTGCTACAGTAGCCACACCCCAAACTCTCAGCCTGCTACAGTAACCACGCCCCAAACTCTCAGCCTGCTACAGTAGCCACACCCCAAACTCTCAGCCTGCTAGAGTAGCCACACCCCAAACTCTCAGCCTGCTACAGTAACCACGCCCCAAACTCTCAGCCTGCTACAGTAGACACACCCAAACTCTCAGCCTGCTACAGTAGACACACCCAAACTCTCAGCCTGCTACAGTAGCCACACCCAAACTCTCAGCCTGCTACAGTAGCCACACCCCAAATTGCTACAGTAGCCACACCCCAAACTCTCAGCCTGCTACAGTAACCATGCCCCAAACTCTCAGCCTGCTACAGTAGCCACGCCCAACTCTCAGCCTGCTACAGTAGCCACACCCCAAACTCTCAGCCTGCTACAGTATCCACACCCCAAACTCTCAGCCTGCTACAGTAACCACGCCCCAAACTCTCAGCCTGCTACAGTAGACACACCCAAACTCTCAGCCTGCTACAGTAGCCACGCCCCAAACTCTCAGCCTGCTACAGTAACCACGCCCCAAACTCTCAGCCTGCTACAGTAGACACACCCAAACTCTCAGCCTGCTACAGTAGCCATGCCCCAAACTCTCAGCCTGCTACAGTAGCCACACCCCAAACTCTCAGCCTGCTACAGTAGCCACACCCCAAACTGTCAGCCTGCTACAGTAGCCACACCCCAAACTGTCAGCCTGCTACAGTAGCCACACCCCAAACTGCTACAGTAGTCATGCCCCAAACTCTCAGCCTGCTACAGTAGCCACACCCCAAACTCTCAGCCTGCTACAGTAGACACACCCAAACTCTCAGCCTGCTACAGTAGCCACACCCCAAACTGCTACAGTAGTCATGCCCCAAACTCTCAGCCTGCTACAGTAGCCACGCCCATAACTCTCAGCCTGCTACAGTAGCCACGCCCATAACTCTCAGCCTGCTACAGTAGCCACACCCCAAACTGCTACAGTAGCCACGCCCCAAACTCTCAGTCTGCTACAGTAGCCACACCCCAAACTCTCAGCCTGCTACAGTAGCCACGGCCAAAACTCTCAGCCTGCTACAGTAGCCACGGCCAAAACTCTCAGCCTGCTACAGTAGCCATGGTCCAAACTCGCTACAGCAGCCATGCCCCAAGCTGCTACAGTAGCCATGTCCCAAACTGCTACAGTTGCCACGCCCCAAACTCTCAGCCTGCTACAGTAGCCACGCCCATAACTCTCAGCCTGCTACAGTGTCAGAATACACAGTGCATCTCAGTTTGTTGCATATGGGGCGGCACAGCCACTGACCAGTCAGGGTGCCCATGCTGACCCCTGTCCACCGCTGAAAGCACCAACAGTGGCACGTGAGCATCAGAACTGGACCACGGAGCAATGGAAGAAGGTGGCCTGGTCTGATGATCATGTGTTCTCCTACATCACGTGGATGGCCGGGTGCGTGTGCGTGGCTTACCTGGGGAACACATGGCACCAGGTGCGCTATGGGTAGAAAGCAAGCCGGCGGAGGCAGTGATGCTTTGGGCAATGTTCTGCTGGGAAACCTTGGGTCCTGCCATCCATGTGGATGTTACTTTGACACGTACCACCTACCTAAGCATTGTTGAGACCATGTACAGCCTTTCATGGAAACGGTATTCCCTGGTGGCTGTGGCTCTTTCAGCAGATAATGTGCCGCCACAAAGCAAAAATGCTTCAGGAATGGTTTGAGGAGCCCAACAACGAGTTTGAGGCGTTGACTTGTCCTCCAAAATCCCCAGATCTCAATCCAATTGAGCATCTGTGGGATGTGCTGAACAAACAAGTCCAATCCATGGAGGACCCACATCACAACTTCCAGGACTCAATAATAATAATATGTTTTATTTATATAGTGTCTTTCAAGAACCCAAGGACGCTTTACATGAAGTTGATAGATAACATGAACACATATACAAGTATACAGTCAGTATACAACACATGATCAACCCGTTGGAACAGACAAAGACAGTTAATATCGTTGCATTGTACTTGTACATGTGTAATGACAATAAACTTGAATCTAATCTAATCTAATATACAAGAGAAGTTACAAAAGCAAGCATAGAAAAAAAATGTAGACAAACAATCAATTAACAAAACATAATGTGAATAAGTGAGAAGTGAAAAGGTTTTGTGGTAGTTTGTTCCAGAGCTTAGAAGCTGAAATGCTGAAAGCCCTACCACCCACACTAGATAGACGGAATTTGGGAACTTCAAGCAAATTTTCCGAGCTCGATCTCAGAGTACGGACAGGGACATAGTGGAGAATCAATTCAGAGGGAAAAGAAGGTGCTAAAACATGACGAGCCTTGGAAACTAGAACAAGAATCTTAAACTGAATGCGGTAACTAACAGGCAGCCAGTGTATTTGCTGTAAGACTGGAGTGATGTGAGCTGATTTTTTGGTAAATGTGAGGACCCGAGAAACTGAACTCTGAATTAGCTGCAAGCGATTTAGGACCTTTGGGTAGACCATAATCAGTTGCAATAATCAAGATGTGAAGTTATAAAAGCATGCACAATGGTTTCAGCATCTTTGCGATTTGGTGAGGGTCTCAACCGGACAATATTGCGAAGATTGAAGAAACAGGACTTGACAAGCTGATTGATACTGGATTCAAAACATAGCCTAGAAACAATACACCAAGGTTGCATATAGTGGAAGAGGGATGAACCAGAACACTGTTAATGTTAATGGAGATGTCAAGTTGGGAGGAATCATGGATTTAGGTCCTACTGGCAGAATTTCATTTTTTTCCGTATTCAACTTTAAGTAATTTTGGGCCGTCCATATTTTGAGATCGTGTAAGCAAGATGTTAAAGACAAGGGAGGAAAAACAGAATTAGGCTGTAAAGTAAAATAGATTTGTGTATCGTCAGCGTAACTGTGGAAATTAAAACCATGGCGCCGGATGATCTGACCCAGAGGAAGAATAAAAGTGGAACAAGGACAGATCCTTGAGGCACTCCACGTGAAAAGGTGACAGAATGAGATTTTAAGGATTTGCTGATTTGATATTGGTGCCAGATACCACAGCACACCTTCAGGGGTCTAGTGGAGTCCATGCCTCGACGGGTCAGGACTGTTTTGGCAGAAGAACGGAGACCAACACATTATTAGGTCATAATGTTATGCCTGATTGGTGTATGTCTGAGTGAAACGGCTTCTGCAATTAGAAAAGAAATGCAGGGCAGGACTTGATTTTCTCCTTGGGAGTTGATTGGATTGTAGGTAAGTTGGGCGTTTGGAGAGGGAGTGGAGTTTATTGTTTTTAAATAATACAGATTACTTATTTATAATAAATAAAGTCAATTTGAACAAAAAATCTTACAGCACCTTTAAGTTGAAAAATTACTCACATTAAAATCCTTTTAAGGGTTGAATGACACTAAATATTCTGAGAGCATTTACATGTTTACTTGTTTTCTGTCATTTTCACACATTTGATTTAGCTGCATAATCTTTAGTTCACAGCTTGCTTTTAAAAATTACTACATCTTTTAAGCTCTAAGATCAAACCCTGATAAACATCATGGTGAATTTCTTATCAAGGAAAAGCATGCAGAACTAATCTTTGAACTATGATGTTGATCACTTAAGCAAGATATTGAGACTATAAAACCATTTAGAAACCAATATTTAATATTTTATTCACACAACACCCCACAGCTAAGGTACGATTCATTTTCGCCATATCAGTATATTTTAACATCAAAAGCCTCCAGCATAAAGACGACGGACAGTGTTACCGTGTCTGGGCTTTTGTTTATGTGACACATCTTGTCAATGAGCAGCGGCCACCTGGAGGGCGGAGAGTACACACGACATGCCTAACTAGCAGCAGGTTGCAATTAATTGAGACTCTACCCTTATTATTTTGCTCATTTGCTGAAAATGGTTGTCAGCTTATTGCTAATGAGCTGCCAAGGTCATTGCTAAACAGCACTTGAAATGAAATGCACAGGGACAAGCAATCCAGCTGTCTTTTACTGACTGGGAAAAGTAGTTTTTGTAATTGTCGATGGTTTTATTATGTATCATGGGTAGCACATATTTTATGTACAGTACGTTTCACAGTCAATCATTACTTTCAAAAGGCACTTGTGAGGACTGCACATCAATGGTTTTCAAACAAAATATCTAATTAGTTTGGTTTTAATTAGATGAATGTAAGCATTAGCTCTACATGTGGAACTTTTATCTGTTTACCTTCACATATTAGATTCCAAAATCTAATAAGCTGCATAAATGCACAGCATATGCTCCTGACACAAAGATTGTTCCAATCAATGATCAGCATAATAATAATGCTGCCTTCTATCATTAGATGTCTTTTCTGACCAAATTATAAGACAGCATTGAATATGTCCAACATGGTTAACGGTTTCATTTTCTCGTGTTGTACATTGCACATTGTTCAATGATTCTCAAACGACTCGACGGATGAATCAGTCTCTCTAAATCCCTCCTTTCTGCGAGTTACTCTGCTCTGATTGGCCAGATGGCCCAGTCTGTTGTGATTGGTCTAACACAAAACGAGGTATTTTGAATACCTGGTAGAAAATGTATTTGTAGAAAATATATTCAATAATTATTCATACTTACAGGTTGTGATTCTGAGGAACTGGTCCAAATAAACTGGACTGACCCATTTTTCAAGAGCAAGCGTTCTGCAAATCCCGCACTGAACTCTGAGATTTGAGAAGCAGTCGTCAGTAAAATGACATTTGAGGGTGGGTCAAGTTGTTTGCGGGCAGACAACGTACAACATCTGCGCATTATGCAAATGTCTTTTCTAGTGATGTAGAACCATAACTAGGGGTGGGAATCTTAAGGATCCAATCCGATTCCGATTCTGGGAGTAACGATCCGATTCCCAAAACGATTCTTAACATACTTCTTTGGTAACTAATTGTCCTGCTGTGCAAATACATGAACTTTACATTTTAACCAAAATTGAGTTACTATGCTTTTTGTTTATAGTTAGAATATCTGTTTGACAGTATTGCCATGTTAAAAATGATTATGAAGATTTCTTTCAATACTTTTATTTTATTAATAAAGTTATATTCAGGATTAACAAGCTCTGAATGAAACATGATAAGCCATACAATTGCAAAGAACAACCATTAAGAATAAACAGTTCTCAATTTACAACTAAGTGTGACTATTATTCAATTTCTTTAGAACATTTTAACAAAAAAAAGTCTTTAAACCAAAGTTTCCTTTCAAGTCAAATCAAATTTTATTTATGTAGCACATTTAAAAGCAACAGAGTTACGCCAGGTAAGCAGGTCGTAGTTTGTCCATTTTAACTTCAAATTCACCCTTCGCCGCAAGTTTGATAGACAGGCGATCTGACCAATCACATCGCAGAATCTGCCGTTTTGTCCGACAAAGCAGTCAGGAGAGTTAGTATATTAACGTCGGTGGACTTGAACTTGAAAAACGATGTGTACTGACGTCTTTCCGCGGTTTAAACAATATTTCTTTTAGCGTTCATTCATGTTTATTTCGTGCTTATCAATGAACTAGAAGGAAGAGATGATCGGTTCACGAGCAGCTTTAACTGAGGCGCTACAGCGATTACCACACATTAAAGAGCCACAAAACGCTATTTGTGGTTTACATTTCTTTAAAAAAGACAACATTTCAAAGTTGAGACTTTGTTTCATATCAAAAGAAACTTGCTCTCTCCTGTCTATCAGTGTGTTGTCAGTGTCCTCTTTACTCCGCGCCTCCGCGATGTATTTTCTCTACGTGAGAACATGTGTATGTGTTTACATTCACAAACAGTGATATTACACACTACATTAAAGAGAATATTAAGAAAAGCCATAATAGGGGCCTTATAAGAAGCTGTGGTTTAATGTGATCTGTGGTGATGCTGTGGCGACGAGCACCTTAGGCAGAGCCAGAATAACTGAGGGCTGATGCGATGCCAGTGTGATGGAGGACAGAGGTGAAGCCGAAGGGAAGGAGGAGCCCTCTGTAGCCGTAGGGCTCACACCCCTGGTCAGACCCACCGTGTGGCTCCTCTTCTGGGGTGATTGTCCGCTATGTCCTCTTCATCTCTGGTTCTGGCTCTGGCTCACGCGGTAAGCGGATCTCCCTCTGTGGGGGGCTCACACGATTTCTCCGTGTCAAGGGTGGTGAAACGGGCTCTGCCGGTCGCCCATGGCTCATCCGACATCAACCAACCATAGATTGGAAATATGGTAAAATTCTAAACTGGGGTTGCAACTGCCTGTCAACCAACGTCGTTCTCTCCGCCCAACCAACAGATGAGCAATCAGAATGAGCAATGTCTCAGTGAGTTCCACTTCCATTGAAAGCCCTAAAGAAAGCCTGTCAGTGACCATTCCTCCATGCTACTCTTCGTTTGCAGATGTGTTCAATCCTGTTGCAGCCTCCAAGCTACCGCCACACCGACCTTGGGATTGTGCCATTGATTTGGTGACTGGTGAATCCATTCCCAAGGGCCGGATCTATTCCTTGTCCATTCCTGAACAAGCAGCCATGCAAAAATACGTCGAAGAAGCTCTGCAACAAGGATACATCAGACCTTCCAACTCTCTCTGGTACAACTTGATCCAGATTCGAGAAGGGGATGAGTGGAAGACAGCATTCATCACCCCCGCAGGGCACTACGAATTCCTTGTGATGCCGTATGGTCTGGTAAATGCCCCTTCTGTATTTCAAAGTTTTATGAACGAGGTGCTCCGAGAGTTCCTGAATGACTTTGTTTTGGTTTATATTGATGACATTCTCATCTTCTCCAAAGATCCAGCGGAGCATCGGCGTCACGTCTCACTGGTCCTCCAACGGCTCAGAGTTTTCCTTGTTTTTAAAGGCAGAGAAATGCACGTTCCATTAAACCGCCGTCGAATTTCTGGATTACCATCCCAGCGATAGAGGAGTTGAGATGGATGATCGCAAGACCACGGCCATCACCTCCTGGCCCACTCCCAAGTCGATAAAAGAACTAAAAAGATTCCTGGGCTTCGCAAATTTTTATCGCCGGTTCATAGACCGGTACAGCATGTTAACAGCGCCATTAACATCTCTCCTGAAGGGGAAACCAAAGACCCTTGACTGGAACTCTGACGCGGAGCATGCTTTCCAGACCCTCAAAGCCGCATTCACCACTGCTCCACTGCTTCATCACCCAAATCCGGAGAAGGTGTTCATCGTCGAGGTGGATGCTTCAACTACAGGAGTGGGGGCCATCCTGTCACAATACTCCACACACTCTTCCAAACCTATGCCCTGTGTGTTCTTTTCAAAGAAGTTATCCACCCCTGAGAGTAACTACGGCATCGGCAACCGAGAACTCCTAGCCGTCAAACTCGCTCTGGAATAATGGAGGCACTGGATGGAGGGGGCCAGACACCCGTTTATAGTCCTTACGGATCACAAGAACCTCCAATACCTGAAGGAAGCCAAGAGACTTAACCCACGCCAAGCTAGATGGGCTCTGTTTTTCACTCGCTTTCACTTCCAGATCTCCTACAGCCCAGGGTCAAAGAACACAAGAGCAGATGCCCTATCACGCCTTCACACCCCAGAGGAAACTATGGAAGAACCAGAAATCATTCTCCCAGCGAAATTGTTTGTCAACCCCATCCAGTGGGACCTCGATGAACAATTCCTCGAAAGATCACAGCGCTTTCCTGTTCCTCCAGAGTGCCCCACTGGTAAAGTTTATGTACCCGAAGATCTCCTCACTTCGCTAATTTCCTCCGCTCATTCGTCTGTTGGGACGGGGCACCCCGGCATCAGTAAAACCTGTTCGACACTTCAGCGAAAATACTGGTGGCCGAACATGTACAACGACATCACGACGTTCCTCCAGGGATGCAGTCAGAGATCAGTCAAGCTTGTTTCCATCCACCACTAAACGATCATTCTCCCCTAAATACTAATCACGCACACACATAAAACACTCCCTACAGCCTCGAACAGGAACAGAACATTACGCAATGTCTCCTGATCCTCCGATACACCCAAGATGTAACGTATACTTACCTGTGAAACACTAACCTTTGTGTCACTTTTCTGCTGTCTCCAGGACTCCAGTTCGATTCCCCAGTGTCTGTGACCCCGTGCTCTCCCGAGCTTCCAGTGTTTCTCCCGATACCGACCACATCTGAAAGAGAAAGAACAAGTATTAATGAACTGTGACTGTCTGGTATCAACATACCTGAAGTGGACGTACTCACCTGTGTTCAGCCCCGCACAGAGTGATCTTCACAGATTCTGCACCTGGATTCACTGCACACTCACCTTGCACTCTACACATCTTAATAAACACTGTGTTTGGATTCACTTACCTCTGCCTCCTTGCCTATATACTGACAGATATTGAGATATGTTTAATACTTTTAAAGTTACAGGCACAATATTGATGGCCCTCAGACAGGAATGTTCAACTGTATCGAATGAAAAAAAACGAGATACATTTCTTGTTTTTGTGGTTCAGAAAATGTGACGATTGAAAATGTGCACCAATTTACTCATGGAGCCACATTGAGATCCCCATATCTCTGTAAATTATTGGGACTTAAAAATTAAGAAACCAAAAGTAAAAATTGTTGTAAGAATTAGAATCTAAAAGGATATTACGGTATCTTCAAAATTAGTTACAGGCGTGCAAACTTTTATCAAAAAACACAAGATGTGCTTTTTCCCATTTTTGAACTGTCACCGTTGGCATATAATGCAACAAAGTTTGATAAAATCAACAGATTTACCTAATAGACCTGCCAATCATGTAAAAATGAAATAATGATGCATCTTTCTAAAGTCATTTTTACACCCCTGGGAAAATTGTCATTCTGACCCCCACTATAAAATATTGAATTACTCAGTAAATATACATCCATCACATACTATTTTGTCTCTTTTCTTAATTTATGTTTGTCTTTCTTCAGAAACAAAATTAACAAAATGAAAAAATTTGAGCCGAGAAAGTTTCTGAAATTTGGTTGATTTTGACATGGAATGACCCAAATGTGTTTGTCTGAGAAACTTTTATACACACACTTAACTGCAGATACTGAAATAACATACACTGTGTGGTACCGTACAAATATTCTGAGTGCCCTTCTTCTGTCCCTTATTTACCTATAAAGAACTGCGATTGTCCCTTATTTTCTTTTCCGGAAGTTGGCAACCCTAGATGTAATTAGGTCACACGTGTGATTATAGAGTATTTTAGCCAATCATAATCAAGGGCTGAAACAATCTGTTTGATAAAAAAACATGTTTATATTTAATTCATTGCTCAAAAGTATAAATCACAAAATAGTTCCATCTAATTAAAAATGAACCCAATGTTTGACTCAATGTGTGTGTAGTGTCACAACAACCAGAATGAACACTAAATTTGTGGCAACTATTTTGATGGAAATATCGATGATAAATGTACTTTATTATAAGTTAGTATTTCTGATAAAAAAAATGTAACTATTACACCCAATATTTCCATACGTATTGTTGTACTTATTGTAGTAACAAGCCATTATCTTAGCAACATCCTAACGATGGAAACTCTGATGGAATTCAGCTTTAATGAAGTCTCATACTCTTCATGTGACACGTTTGAGTGCTTTTAAAGAAGTTGAAGCCTATGAAGCTTTTCAAATCTGTCACTTTTGAGGTTTCATTTCATTTGTTGCTTTAAAAGGTAGCATATGTAGGCAGTAGAAAAGCTCAACTAGGAGCTGTGGTGCATGTCAGTACTTTTATCTTCAGCATGAAGAACCTTAAAGCACTTTCCTATATCAGCTCCTAAACATTAATTAGAGTATAACTGGCGCACTTTTTTTTGCACTGTGAGAATCTTATGTAAGACCACTGTAGAAGTCGAGGACATTAAGAAATGAAAACTTCACTTCACAACACCATTCTAGAATACCACTGTTATTTCTGCAGTCCAGCACCTTATCATAAAGAACTGTTTCAAATGACGATCGTTAAGCCGGTGTGTGTAATGGAGTGAACGCAGCACATCGTTCTGTCACACACTTGGCTTTGAGCTGTCAAACGGAGAAAGATTGGCTACACTCCTCCTCATTGTGAAAAGAGCTGTTCTCCTCTCAAAGTCCAGCCTAATTGTGTCCAGCCAGTGCTTTAGCCACTCTACTGTCTGAAAGAAACCTTGCCTAGACTGTGCCAGCCCTCCAAGTCTAAAGAACCGATGAATTTTACATTTACTCTGAAGGAACCGCTGAAAAGAACCACTGAAAGATTATTCTTCTGGGCTCCCTATTATTTTTGATAAATGTGACCGATATCATCATTCTGGTTGAGTACACAGAACTGTTTTATGAATGTCTACCTCTTCTTTATGTTTAATTACCCAAACCCTGTAAACCTTCATTTTTATGTTACCTAATGGATTCCCCATACATTGGAAGGGTATTTGTGGCTTCAACAACATTATAAGTGGGGCAGTATGTTACGGATATATAAGGGTCACTAATCTTTATTGTGTAAAATATAATATATTGCATTAGCGTGCTTGATTTTGTTGGCTAAAACGTGCAAGATAAATAATAAACGATAACTAATGTTCAGCACCGCACAATTACAATGAATACCAGAGCCTGGCCCACTACACTTAACTGCCTTCTCTAGTCATGCATCACTTGAAAGCTTTGATAAAGGAGAGTTGTTACTTTTCTTATGGAGGAAAACAATAAGCATTCATTGAGACCTTTAAAGTCTATTAAACACGGTGCTGTTTCTCACTGCTTTACTGCATGACCATTTAAATGATTCACATGGGTTTTAATGTAAATATATGGTGTATTTAATGCTTTATATCAGGGGTCTCCAAACTCGGTCCTAGAGGGCCACTGTCCTGCAAAGTTTAGCTCCAACCCCAAATTAACACACCTGAACCAGCTAATCAGTGTCTTACAAGGCCCTAGTTAGACACTGATTAGCTGGTTCAGGTGTGTTTATTTGGGGTTGGAGCTAAACTCTGCCGGACAGTGGCCCTCTAGGACCAAGTTTGGAGACCCCTGCTTTATATAAGGAAGATCTATGTTAGTTATGTGAGATGGTGGTCCAGTGGGTTAAACCATGGAACTGACACACAGAAGGTTGCTGGTTCGATCCCAGTGGTCACCACCAGTGTGTCCTTGAACAAGGCACTTTACTCCATGCTGCTCCAGGGAGATTGTCCCTGTAGTAATTCGCTTTAAATAGAAGCGTCTGCCAAATGCAAAAATGTAAATGTAGTTGCATAGACTAAAAGGCAATTATTAATATATTTTATGTTTTGGCAAATTGGTGGCAAATTCATACAATCCCATTTGTATATTTTCATACAATCTGCTTACACCCCACTGAGGGCCCTATCATACACGGTGCAATGCGACGCAAGTGTTTTTTGCTCGTTTCAGCTCGACGCAGTTATCATTTTCATGCCACCTTGTTTAAATAGCAAATGCAAATTCGGACATGCCCTAAGTGTACCTGCGCCATGAGCTTAGATCATTAAAATAGGGCCCTGAGAGTTACGTTTAGGGGTGGAAATTAGGGATGAAACGGTATGAAATATCACAATTATTTGAACCAAGTTATCATGATTATCCATATTATCACAGTTTTGTTCAAATGAGATGAGAGTGTTCAAAAAGAACAGATGCACACACTTTAAACATTTTAAAAAGTATCACAACGGACGTGCTCTTGCGTTTCATTCAAATGCAACTTCCGTCTCTGTTTTTGATTGTATTGAAAGTCAAATCAGAGGACTTCACTCTTAATACTACTATAATTATTACTATAACTTCTTGTGATCATCTTGTCTGGACGATTGTTTTATACAAAATGGATTTATAAACAGGTAATATTTAAAATATTAATCTCAATTCAATATGTCCCTGTTATTATTTATGTGGTAAAGAAAATCAGTGTAATAAATGAATATACATCCCTTAAATGTCACCCTAGTCTTGTCTGAACTATGGCTCAAGCTTCACGTTATTATTTCCACTTGCATTGCGTTCGCAGATTTGAAGTGTTTTCCCCTATTACAGCGACTTTTGTAAAAGCCATTGCCTTCTGCCATTTCTTATTCAAAAAACAGAGTTGCGTGCTGCACCAGACTGACATTGGCTGGACAGGATTTACCGCGCGTTTTCAAAATCGTGATAATCAAACGTGGTTTTAATGATAATTAAATTTTAAGCGATATTAATAACCGTCAGTACATTTTATCGAGGTTTATTGTGAAACCGGTTTCATCCAAATCAAATTGTACGAATGCAAACAAAATAGGAAACTTTTGTAAAATAGTCACACCTTCTCATGAGATCAGGTTGCAAAAAAGGACTTTCACCATGCAATTAATCCTGGATTAACATCTTCTTTTAAACTCACACTCTAAAAATGGCTGGGTTAAAAACAACCCAATTGGCAACCCAGCGCTGGGTAAAAATTGGACAGAACACATGCTGGGTTAAATTAACCCAGTGGCATTTTAACCCAGCAAGCTGGGCTGTTGAGAAAACCCAGAATGTAGTCACTTTTTACCATTAGCCTAATGGATTTGCTATTCTGGGTTATTCTTGCTGGGTTATTTTTTATAATTTCTCCTGTGCATAGCCTACTGTAAAACTAGACAATCATGAAAGAACAAATAATGAAGAATACATGTTTAGATGCTTTAATGCTTGTCAACCCGTACAACACACAAATGTGTTAAAATTGGCAACAATGACAACTACAAGCCTAATATATTCCATCAATTTCTTCACGTTAAATCAAACTTTTATTGCCGTATATTTGAGTGTCTGTGTTCATGATATGACAGTTTTCTCAAATGAAATGACAGTTTATGTGTTTGTGTCCTCATATAGTGACACAGCAGAGACAGCGAGTGAGTGTCACACGCGTGCGTGTGTTTGTGTGTGTGTGTGTGTTTGCGTCATTGACATAGAGACGCAGAACATGCAGGAGTAATATTTAAATAGTATTTTGCAGTTTAATTTTCACAGAGACTCATATATATTCAGCTACAGTCTTGGGAGTCGGTACTACCCGTACTACAGAAATGCTGGTAGGCTATCGTCACATTTTTTAAATTTCAGTACGGACTTGGTACCGAAGTACCGGTATTTGTGACATCCCTACATAAAACCATGGTTAATTTCCATAAGGGGATCACGGTTCCGTGTAATAAATAATCACAAACTGTATTAATCTATCGTCTCACATAGGCTACCTAAACTAACATGACTATGTGAGTCAATACATGGCATCGGTTTCTGAGGTAAAACTTTTGTCGTCTAAGTTAACGTATATCATGTAAGCTTAAGAATTGTTGCCGCGAAAAAAAGAATAAAAAAAACGATACCTATAATAATGATAATTAAAATGATTATTAAGAAAAACATTATACGAACTTACCTTAAAACGTCTGCAACCAGTGGCTTTGCCTCTTGCTTTGTCCTTTCAAAGAGAATTTGAACATCAAGGCGCGAAGCTCGTGAAACAACCAAGCGCTGGGTAGAATCAACCAAGCGTTGCGACCCAGCAGGTTTAACCCAACAACTGGAAATTTGAAACTACCCAATGGTGTTTAAAAAGTGATCAAATAAACCAACAAAAAATACCCAACAGTCTCAACCCAGCATTTTGGGTTAAAGAACAACCCAGCATTATTTAGAGTGCAGGTAAAGGCCATTTTTAACCTTGAGTTATGAAGCCCTGTTCCAGATTAGGGCTAGAACTGATTTTGTGGTTCTTCGTCAAATTGCACTAAATACATTATAAAACTGTGTAATGATGAGACAACCAACACAAACTGAAAAGTGTTAAGGCCCATCCACACCAAGGACTATAGAGTTATGAGAATAGGGACCAAGCAAGCAATGTTGCGTTTAAAAGACGTCTAATAGCATCCAAACACAGCCCTGATGTCTGGGCTAAAACAAGGCCAAATTTGAGCTGTAAGTGAAAATGTAATAGACGTCTAACCATAGCCGAAGAATAGACTAGTCATCTAGAACATGAACATGTCAAAGAAATTAAACTAAACACCTTGTAATCACTGTTGACTTTGCTTACATGATGGAATATCACACATCTCGCAAGTTATTTCGGCAAAAACTACATGCAACCAAATTCAAGGTTATTTTGTCTAGAAGTGTGTTACTCATAGCCGGAATATCAGGGCTATAGTTAACCGAGACGGTGAAATGACGGCTATTGCTTGCTGGAAGTACACAGAACAACTATAACAATAACTACACAATCTAGATTCATTCACATAATGCATCTCATAACCTATATTAGATCAAATGCACATGATTATCTTTTGCTCGAAATGTTATGAACAGCAGCTATGCTAATTATTCTCCCCTAACTGGAGAACGTCTGATGCATATGTCACACTTATCTGGAAACACTCTTACAAAGATTTCAGATGACCCAACACTGAATCAACATTCAAATCTACCAAATATGTGACCCTGGAGCATAAAAAAACAGTCATAAGTCACACGGGTATATTTGTGGCAATAGCCAACAGTACATTGTATGGGTCAAAATTATCGATTTTTCTTTTATGCCAAAAATCATTAGGATATTAAGTAAAGATCATGTTCCATAAAGATATTTTGTAAATGTTCTACCCTCAATATATCAAAGATGTATTATTATTAGTAATATGCATTGCTGAGGACTTCTTTCAGACAATAAAAGGCGATTTAAAGGCGATTTTCTCAATATTTAGACTTTTTTACATCCTCAGATTCCAGGTTTTCAAATAGTTCGGCCAAATATTGTCCCATCCTAACAAACCATACATCAATGGAAAGATTATTTATTCAGCTTTTTTGTGGTCACATACTGTATATTGCAATCATTATGATCACAGCAATCATTGATTTAATTGTTTTCTTAAGTAAATTCATGATGTTAGCTAACTACATGATCTATCTAAGAACTGTGCATTTCTGCAATATGGACATTATTTCAACGCAGTCACCTCTGATAATACTTTAAATTGTAGAGTAGAAACACATTTTCTGCGAAGCTGCTTTGAAACAATATGTATTGTGAAAAGTGCTATACAAAAAAATGTGAATTGAACTGAATTTAATCCTCTCAGCTGCATGCAAAACTTAGTTATTTGACCAGCATGGTCTTTTTGGTGAAGTTGTTTTTTATAAAGTTGGAAGTTAGTCGTCTGGACAAACCAGAACACCAGCGCCTGAAACGGAACATATGCTGCTCTTTTCAACAGGGCATAAACAAAGTAAAAATGACAGAAATTCACAAAGACTGAATTACACAAACTGAAATCTTTTCATGGGCAATGAGGACTTCACAGGGACACAAAGAGTGCCAAAAACCTCCCGTGCAGACTTTACCTACCACTGAGACGGACAGCTGTAGCGAGAGAAAAACACTATACGAGCAAAGACAAACACACTCACAGCCTCCCACGTGTATTGTGAAATCAAGAAAATGTGTCATTTCTCAAAAACGTTCAACCAAATGAAAACACAAATGCTATCTATTCTTTTGATGTGTAGAAACGCTTCACAACTTTGCAAAATCCTGTGCGAATTTCGATCCAGGATATCTTTGAGCCAGCACAAACTTTTGTAATTAAAATAAAAACAATAGCACATGTATACATAAATCCCCTGTCGGCTTTAATTCATTGATTTTCATAAGGGGAATCAAAACAGGAATATTTCAATAGCAAAGGGGAAAATGGGGGTAAAAGGTTAATAGTTGCCATTTCTCTACAGTGTTTGTTCATTATCCAAATGCCAAACAGGGGAGGTTTAATCAATGCTCGCTGCCATGCATTGGAGTTATATGCCACAGCCTGAATATGTTCATTAGATCCTTCATGTTTTATTTAAGCAATCAGACAGCAATCTATTCCCATTCAAGTCGGTGAGTGGCCGTTTTGATCCAAAAACAAGAGAGCAGAATGAAGTTTATTATCACGACACCCTGACGCCGCTCTGGGATGATGATGACTTATACAACTGGAGATGGGTTATTTGGTATGGGTGAATTATGTAGACAAGATGAATTACGCTTTTGTCAGACTTCATTAGCCGTAAAAAATGTGCATTCTTTCTATTCAGAATCTTGCGGTGTGAAACTGCGTGCGAGCCGCAGCAACTTTTTGCTTATTTTTCACGACATGCTCAGACTTCTAATGAGTTCTGAGGAGGCTGCCTATGAGACATGTCGATCAATAGAGGAAAACAACAATATTTGCAATACAGGCAAACTGCTTCATTAATAACATAAATATCATTTCATGTTATTCATCGGACTTCCTGTAGTCTAATCGACTGACGAGACAAAAGGTGTCTGGCAAATGCATTTATATTTACTGTAAGATGATACATCGTTTATATTTTCTGTACAGATTTGGCAGACGCTTTTATATAAAGTGATTATAGTGCATTCACACTTACAGCCTACATTTTATCAGTTCATGAGTTCATACGTTCCATGGGAATTGCCTATTTGCTGGCATTAAAGGGGCTGTGTAAAATAACAAGACTTTGGTTGTCTATGAAAGCATGTAGACTGATTTTTATGTGAAGGAAAATCATCAGCTCTCTGACCCCACATAGACAGCAACACAACGACCACTTTCAAGGCCCAGAAAGGTAGTAAATACATCGTTAAAGGATTAGTTCACTTCAAAATAAAAATGTCCTGATATTTTACTCACCCCCATCTCATCCAAGATGTTCATGTCTTTCTTTATGCAGTTGAAAATAAATTCTTTGAGGAACACATTCCAGGATTTTTCTCCCATCATAGACTTCAATGGGAACCAAAATGTTGAAGGTCCAAATCAATGCAGTTTCAAAGGAAGGGCTTCAGAGGCTCTGCACAATCTCAGACGAGGAATAGGGTCTGATCTAGACAAACAATCGGTCATTTAAAAAAGAACAAAAAAAAAGCTTTTTTTTACCTAAATTGCTCATCTTGCGCTGCTCTGCGACACGCCGCGGATTGCGTAATCACGGTGGAAAGGTCACACTAGACGTATAATACCGCCCCCGTGTTTACAAAGCGCTCGTGCGAAGACAAATACAAACGCCCTTTAGCCAAACAAAAGTTAAACAACGATGTCGGACGATTTTGAAATTGAAGATGGAGTGTTTTTTGGTAAAGGGCGTTTGTATTAGTCTTCACACGAGCGCTTGGGGCGGTGCCTACATCTAAAAACTGCCTACACACTCTAGCCTCATGAAGCCGGGAATGATCATGCACCAGGAGGAACCCAGGGCCCACTGCACCAGCATAAGGTCTGGCAATGGCTCTGAGGATTTCATCTTGGTACCTAACAGCATTAAGGGAACCATTGGATAGCACGTGGAGGTCTGTGCGAAGGATATTCCTCCCCAGACCATTACTGACCCACCGCCAAACCGATCATGTTGGATGATGTTGCACGCAGCATAACGTTCCCCACGGCATCTCCAGACTCTTTCACGTCTGTCACATGTGCTTAGTGTGAACCTGCTTTCCTCTGTGAAGAGAACGGGGTGCCAATGGCGGACTTAAATTCTGGTGTTCTCTGCCAAATGCCAATTGAGCTGCACGGTGCTAAGCTGTTAGTCAAGTCAAGTCAACTTTATTTATATAGCGCTTTTAACAATGCAGATTGTTTCAAAGCAGCTTCACAGTGTTAAACAGGAAAATAATGCAACAGAATTTTATTCAGCCATACAGCCGTTCTGGAGAAAAATGGTGATGTAATTTATCATACAGTGACAATGTGGGCTTTAGATCAGTAATTAGATCAGTAATTTAGTTTATATGGTTAATTTAGTTTAATAATTAGATTTATTTGGATATTTAGTTGAAAAATGTAGTGTCCCCAACTGAGCACGCCAAGCCAGAGGCGACAGTGGCATGGAAACCAAAACCCCATCAGGTCACCTAATGGAGAAAAATAAACCATGGGAAAAACCAGGCTCAGTCGGGGGGGCAGTTCTCCTCTGGCCAATTAACAAATAGCGTATGATTATTATTCTGGCAACTTTACTGGTCAGAAGTCATAATAGATCGGAATATTCGAAATATCAGAGTCATCACGCCAGAGACAGGTTTATTGAGGATGATGTATCGATTAAATAATTATTAAATAGGAATATTCGAACAATCGGAGTCCTCACACCGGAGACAGGTTTATTGAGAATGCCCTATTGATGAAACAATTATTAAATAGGAATATTCGAACAATCGGAGTCATCACGCCGGAGACGGGTTTATTGAGGATGATGTGTCGATTAAATAATTATTAAATAGGAATATTCGAAATATCGGAGTCATCACACCGGAGACGGGTTTATTGAGGATGATGTGTCGATTAAATAATTATTAAATAGGAATATTCGAAATATCGGAGTCATCACACCGGAGACGGGTTTATTGAGGATGATGTGTCGATTAAATAATTATTAAATAGGAATATTCGAAATATCGGAGTCATCACACCGGAGACGGGTTTATTGAGGATGATGTGTCGATTAAATAATTATTAAATAGGAATATTCGAAAGATCAGAGCCGTCAGGCCGGAGACGGGTTTATTGAGGATGACGTATTGATTAAACAATTATTAAATAGGAATATTCGAAGAAATCGGAGTCATCACGCCGGAGACGGGTTTATTGAGGATGATGTGTCGATTAAATAATTATTAAATAGGAATATTCAAAAGATCAGAGCCGTCAGGCCGGAGACGGGTTTATTGAGGATGCCCTATTGATGAAACAATTATTAAATAGGAATATTCGAAAGATTGGAGCCGTCAGGCCGGAGACAGGTTTATTGAGGATGCCGTGTCGATGAGGCAATTTGAGAGTCTAATTGACACAGTCTCTGCAGACATTTCAGGGTCATGTGTTGGTCTTGTCTGGCCGCAGGTCCACCATCTGATCTGGATACGGCCCGGATCCGGCTAGCACAGGTTCAACTAGAAGATGTCCGGCCCTCTTTCTGACCTCAAGTTTGGTCAGAAACATGCACACCAGTGGCCTGCTGGAGCTCATTTTGTAGCGCTCTGGCAGTGCTCCTCCTGTTCTTTCTCGCACAAAGGCACAGATACTGGTCCTGCTGCTGGGTTATTGCACTTCTACATCCTGCCCAGCTCTCCGCATGTAACGGCCTGTCTCCTGGTATCTCCTCCTTGCTCTTTAACCGGGCTGGGAGACCGGTATTTTTTCAAAAAGTGGATAAATCTGAAATCGACACCCTTGCGTTTTCGTGTGTACAGCCAATCTGTATATTTTGTGAAACGGTGATCACAGTCATCACACCACGTCTCATGCTTCTCCGTTTTTAGTGTATTTCTGTGCCAGAATTACAGCGCCACATACTGGTCTGGATTGTACACTACATCGTTTTGAGTCGGTTTCAGCGGTTTCATGTGTACGCAGATATTTCTTGAGACAAGGAATAAAAAGAATGGATAGGGAAAGCTCTGGATTTTGTGTGGATGTGGCCTAAAGCATTACCTAAAAAAACACTAACACTTCTTGTGGCTATAGTACTTGTGTCTAAAAACGGTGTATTTTAAATGTTTCTCTTTTTTTTCATAGTAACTGCTTTTTCTTTTGGTAAAGATAAATAAATCAAATGTACACTACCAGTCAAGCCTTGGTGAGCAGAAGAGACTTCTTTAAAAACATAAAAAAATCTTAATGATTCCAAACTTTTGACTGGTAGTGTATGTCCTGTAGTTCATGTCACAAATGCAGTCTATTAAACAGAGAGTCGCGGTGTCCATCATAACAAGCAACAGCCAACTTCTGATTCATTAGTTCTCTTGTCACAGACTGAGCAACTCGAACGGAATCAGCTTCTGATAGCAGGGGCCATTAGCTGGAGCCAAGGCCTTAAATAGTTCATTTAGAACACATTTAAAGTCCACAACATAATGTTCTGTATTTCATAAATCACTTAGAAATGGATAAAGCACCTAGAAATGGAAAATACGTTTAATGATTTGCTGTCTTTGACGCATTTGCATTATGAAATCACTTATCTTGATAAATGAAATCAACAAAAGACACATTTTCCTATAGGAAGTAATCAATCCCACGGGGTGAATATAAACCAAAGTTAGTATTACGGCACGACACACGAATGGGCAAAATGTACCTAAGAGAGTATGGAAATGTATTTTGTAATTAAGTACAATTGAAAAGAGTGCATCTGTGGAGGATAGCAAAGTTAAAATGCCCCTTCAAGAGAGGGGATGGCATTACACCGGAATCTAAAGGATCTGCTTCGGAATAATAACTTCACCCAAGTGCATTATATTTCAACACTTGTGAAGAGATGGCTGAGAAATAGCAGCTGTTGGAAATAATGCAATCCATTCTGTATTGCTTCGGGATACTACCGGCTCCTAAATGAAGCATGTCTTCTATTAGACCCCTAAAGAAACAAACTAATAGCCTATAAAGCCTTGCCATTTGTAATATGACTATAACTCGCATGATTCATTAAGCAGAAATGGAAAATGATAGGATAGTCTGATTAAAAAAAAGGACCTTGGGGAAATTAGCACTAAATTTATTCCAAAAATCCGAAAGCGGACTAAAAAAACACAACTTTTTTTTCCATTGTGAATTGTGTTTGCCAATCGTATTTGATTGCATTGACTGTCACACTGTATAGGATTTATATCAATATTCTCTCCTTCATAATTTAATCTTTTTCTCATTTAAATGTTTGACTGTTGTATCATTTTAATTACACAAAGTTGATAACAGAGTTTGGAACAAGCAGACATTGGGCAAAATGAAAACTTGAAATTATCAAAAAATGTGAACAAAAGCTATTTTGTTAACTTTCTCATCCTTAACCTGTTAACTCAGCTGCCATGTGAGTTCATATTTTGTACATAATATTTATTGATCATTGCTTTCAAAGTGACATGTCCAGCTAAAAGTGAGTAAAATTTCCCCCCAAACAGATGAACGTGAATGTGCCAACATTTTATTATGTTGGTTGTTGTATGCATTTCAATAGATTGGAAATTAAATTTAGAGAGCAGATTTTAGTTAAAGGTGCAGTGTGTAATATTTATGAGGATATATTGACAGAAATGCAATATAATATACATAACTATGTTTTCAGTGGTGTATAAAGACCTTACATAATGAACCGTTATGTTTTTATCACCTTAGAAGGAGCCGTTTCTAACTACACACACCGCGGGTCCCCAACCATTTTGAGCCGTCATGTTTCTACAGTGGCCCTAAACGGACAAACTGCTCTACCGAGCACTAGTCAGACGACATCTTTGTCCTGTGTCGGCCACCGTAGCTTCTCTATGTGCTCCGAAAGGGAGGAGTGAGCAGTAGGCGGTTGCAATTCACAACCTCACCACTAGTGTTAAGTCTCAGTACCGGCAGGAAATATAGGTGGGGGAGTGAATGAACAGCGCTTTATTTCACTCTCATTACCCACAACTGAGGTGGGGTGAAAACTTATGAACAGGATGAAGATATCCACATTTTTCTTATTTTTCATTTACCAACATTTACCCTTCGGAAGCAACAGAAGATACTTACATGTTTCCCAGAAGACAAATTACACACAATTTACCTTGTTCTTAAAATTAAAAATGTTTTCACCCCCCGGCTCTTAATGCGTTGTGTTTCCTTCTGGAGTGTCAGTGAATGTTTGAAGCTTTCTTTAATAGTTGTATTTGAGTCCCTCAGATCTCATAATCATACAGTCCCTGCTGGAGAGGCTTCAAATATGGAAAACTGAAGAATGTGCAGGACCTGGAAGATTTTTCTGAAGAACGTTGGTCAGTTTAACTGATCAGGACAAACAAGAGACTCAAGAACAACACACACACACTGCCGTGGATCATCAGGGAACGACACACAGTATTAAGAAATAGATGCAGGTAATGTTCTAGAGTCCGGAAGAAGGAGGGGAAAGGATGATTAAATACAGAGGCATCAGTTCTGCATATTCTTGAGTGAGAGTGAGCTGGACCTCTGTGGGACTAATTGTCAGGCCTCCTGCCTTCTGGGCCATTTGTCTGGAGGATAATTGCCCTCTGCTTTGCCATCGTTCACCTTGCAGCTGTACAACTCCCTGTGCAGGATGAGAAATTCTGCAAAGTGTGTGTGTGTTTGCGTGCGTGCGTGTATCCACCTGCGCAGTGCAGGAGTTCGCTCATTCATCACCGCACATTAAAGCTGCTCCTCTGGTGGTCTTTGCTGTGGGGTCTTCTGAAAGCCATACATCGCCCGTCATGTGTACTCTTTGTTAGTTGGAACATAATTTGTTAATTACCCAGCGCGGCCTGTCAATGCAGGCCATATATCACTGGCCTCTGCTGTAAACACCATACGGTCTGATACTGTGAAAGATAACCTTTCACCTGTCTCCTCTCTCTTCTTCAAGGGTAAACCGAACCACAAACACTCTCTGACTTATATGTGTGCTTTAATAATAATAATTCCTTGCAATATGAATGAAAACAATATGTTTATTATATATTTTAAATAATATTTAAAATTATACACCGATCAGGCATAACATTTTGACTAACCTAATATTGTGTTGGTTCCCCTTTTGCTGTTAAAACAGCCCTGACCCGTCGAGGCATGGACTCCACTAGACCACTGAAGGTGTGCTGTGGTGTCTGGCACCAAGATGTTAGCAGCAGATCCTTTAAGTCCTGTAAGTTGCGAGGTGAGGCCTCCATGGATCGGACTTGTTTGTTCAGCACATCCCACAGATGCTCGATTGGATTGAGATCTGGGGAATTAGGAGGACAAGTCAACACCTCAAACTCATTGTTGTGCTCCTCAAACCAAAACATTGTCATAATTATGGTCACAAACAACCAACAATTCTTCACTTGTGTACAGGGCTCTGAACCGGTTCAAGGAATGAAAATGAAAACCGGAAACGAACGAAATTTTAAGAGGAACAAAAACGAAAACGAAATCAAAATTAATTTGAATCGTTCTGAACAGAAACGTTAATTTGAAATGACCATTAACCGGTTAATAACGTTATTTTATCGTTCTCTTTAATATTTTAATTTGGAAGTGACAAATCATGAATTGAGTAGTCCAGCATGTGACGTTGACGGATCAAGCGTGAGTGAAATGCCCGCGCACCATCATCTATGAATCTACCGGTTACGCAAGTCAGTAGAGCGCGCATTTTCATGCCTCAAGTACATTTCTTTCCCCGCTGAGGTCTACAATGAAAGCGCAGGTATTGGAGGACATTCTTTTCGTTTGTTTAAATAAGTAGTACGGACTTTAAGCTCAAATAGTCTGATTTAGGCTAGTTTGTGGATTCCGTAGGTTACTAGCATCTATAAAACATTTTTCCTATAGTCTTTCAGATTGCCTATACAGGAAAGGTCAATGTTTTCTATATAGACGTTTGATGCTTCATTAAATGGTATGTTATATTGCATTAAATGATCAAGCTTTATTAGCTGACTGAATTTGATTATGTGATGCAAGGACGTGTTGCGCAGTGTTTGCTTTGAAATTAGCAGTTGACGGTGCATTAAAAAAGCAATGGTTATCCAGATTATTTATTCTTTATTCATGCAATTTTTAAAACAAGTCATGTTGAAAAAAAGTTATGTACAAAGAATGTTATCACTCTTCTGAAAAGAATAGGCATATAGAGGCCACTTTCCGCTCCATTAAAACAGGTCAATATTTGTCCCGCTGTTTATGCTTTGTAATTAATGCATGTATTTCTGTTGTGGTTTTAAAAATGTTATGAAATAAATATTCAAGTTTAATTACCATGCGTTATATTATTATTGAGTGAAAATAAGTCTATTTATACATATTTGTTTAAAGTATAGGCTAAATTAAAATAACGTTATTAACCGGTATTTTTTTTAATCAAACCGTTTTCGGAACAGTAATGTTTATTGAGGAACGCAAAAACGGAAACGCTATAATATCGATTCTGCTCGGAGTGAACCGATTGATGTTTTTTCAGTTTTTAAGCCCTGCTTGTGTATATATATAATACACTCTGAAGCCTGAAAATAAACTTGGTTTCAACACCTACTTAAGATCCAGCCTTAATTGTTTATTTAATTGTAATCATTATTATTTTAATACAGCGATTCATGGGTAGATGCCATTTATGAGACAATTGCGTTCTCATTATGGCAATTGTTTTTCATCTGTGTAAACTCTGACCTTTTGTAACACAGCTTTGCTTAATTTCTATAATTTATGTATGAATATTTCGGGTCACATTAAACAATGTTTCAGAGACATTATTTCTGTGAAATAATAAAATAAGACATGAACAGACTCATCTTGACTTCACAATACATCAAAACTGCTACACATTCTCCACATTTCTATGCTAAAAGCATTATCTATGCTAAATGCAAAAGTAACAAACATCCGCAATCATTTCCTAATTGGGCGGTTTCATTGACTTCAATTTAAGTTTAGGACCCTGTTAAAGAGGGTACTGCAACAAATCCTAGTATTTGTCATTGGAAATAATCAATCCAATTAAGACAGGAATCCAAAAACAATAATCCAAGGGCAAATATGTGACAAACAAGTCAGAACCCCTACTTAAGTTTGCGTAGTGATGCAACTCATACAGCCAAGGTTAATATTATCAGTGCCATCAAGACTTGTGATGTAAACTCTTTAAACCATGTGAAGAATAGCACCCATATGGCATTTGTGGGGTGTAGTTGCCTACTTGGTTTTACTAGATTTTATATGCTTGATAAGCAATGTTGGTAAGCTTGAAAATTTTGTAGACCACGGTTGGATAACTCTTACCCATGAGGTTTCCACTTTGTAGAGTTTAGCTCCAAACCTAATCAAACTCTTTAGGATTAACTGAAAATTAGCCCAAAAATTAACCTCTGCAGGACAGTGAATGTTGAGGGCCAGAGTTGCCGACCTGTGATGTAGAGGGACATCTAGCCAACGGCTCCTTTCTTCCAGGAGTGCCTTCATTACACCACAAACATCATGAAAAAATGGCACATGGATATAGTCTCACTGGTGATCTGTGATGCTGGTTCTGTCTTAACACTCAGTGATATGTTTTTGCATTTGAACTCTTGATGCTTGTGGACTTGCAGAGAGGTTTCATAACAGGCAGTGGGCAATTGTGAAAAATGAACTACAGAAGACACCAGTAAGATGCGAGTTTTCAGTTTTGTGGTAGCAGGAAATATCTTGAATTGTACCCACACTGATCGCTAGTAAAGGTCCTTCCACACTGGACGTGATTTTGACGCGCAAATAATTTGCGCAATGGTTTTATTTTTTGATCAGCTGTTTGTGTAATGAGTGCTTCCACACCGTACGCGAATGTGCTGCCGCAAAAAAACAATGTTTCTTTTTTTCGTTTCGATGTCGATTTTTTTTTAACACTAGCAGCAACAGAAAAGGCTTAAACCAATCACATACAAGGAAACAAAGGTTGCGAAATGTCCAGTTGATGTCATTAGCTATTCAATCAACATTAACCTTTGCCAGGTATCGCATTTCTCATGAGATTACAGCTGTAGTTGTGTTTACAGGTGTACAGATGCAGCTGTTTGCCCCCTGTAGGCTACAGACAACGATAACATAACCTTTTGAGTTAAAACTCATAGATTTTTTTCTAAACCTTGCGACTATGTAAAGTGAATGTGTTTCCATCAAGTATGACTGTGGCACTTAAATGTTTACATTGTGACTCAACTGGAAACATAGCTGGAAACACAGCTGCTCCGAATCGATTGGTTCCTGAAGTGTGTGTTTGTCTCGTCAGATGCGGTACTTCTGTCTCTCTCGAGCTCCACAAATTGTCCCACGGACATTTAAAGTAAGTGCGGAACCGGCCATGATAAAGTTTTTGCTCCTGTACAAGATTAGCATCCTCCCCTTCAGACTCTCTGTTCTTTAAGACTGGGTGCACCCAAAACCTTCTTTTCGGTCTTTTAAATAAAATGAAAAGCTCATCTTCACTGGATGATGAAGTGTCCGTGTTTTCTCTGCTGTCGCTGCGAATGTTTGGGAATGCCGGAGCTCTGAAACGTCACAGACGTCGCAAACTCGCGTTGCGGCTGATGTGAATGGTTTTGACGCGAACTATTCGCACACAAAATATTAGTTTTTCCGCTTCGCTTTTCCGTTACACGTCCGTTGTGAAAGGGCCTTAAGACTGCAACCAAACGCCACCCCAAGTATACTTTCAGAATCCTGTTTGATTTCAGAATCTTGCTGAAAGTTGTTTCAGGAGGTCTCCAGTCCCAGATGATTTGTTGTTGTTGTTGTTAACTTGTCTGGCTATCACCAGACCTAGCTCAATTTAAGATTGAACATTGGTCTGGGGAGTCTGCTATGTATTTTCTACTGCACAAGAGGTGTGATAAATGAGCATAAATTAAATGACTCTCTAAACAATTGGATAATCCCTTTCAACCTATCAGACCACAAGAGGCGTGATCAACAGGCAACGACCTATCACTTCTCTATCCGTCACTGTGTTAAACCCGCCAATAGCATGCCAGGTGGATAAGCCAGTCTGTGATTGGTTCCCGCAAAAGTGTATCAGAAGCAGGATAAATTAATTTAAAGGTTTCCAGACTGTAAATGATGTCACAAGATTGCTTTGAGTTTTCAATGATCCAGCCCTACTTTCTTACTTAGACAGTTTGGCATGATGTTTTTTTTACTGAATTCATCAAATGCCTGAGAGATAGAACCAACTGAATGCTGTCAGATAAATTATATTTTATAAACAAAGGTTCGGGAGGAACACATTCAAATTGCCTATCCAATTAGATATATCCAAACTGAGGCCTATATATATATATATATATATATATATATATATATATATATATATATATATATAGGCCTCAGTTGTTGCCTCAATCTCATAAATATATATATATACATAGCAGACTCACCTATGCTCCATGACAGTTTCTACCCCATCTCCTCACACTTGCTTGGTAAACTATCCTAATCAGAGATACGAAGGGAGTACTCTGGGTTCGGGCCAAAATTCCTGATTCTGATTATTTGTAAGTGTGAACTTGTGAAATAGATCATGGTGATGAAGAACAAGCCTCTGTAAAAACATCTCAGGTTACGAATGTAACCATTGCTCCCTGAGAAGGGAACGAGATGCTACGTTGAATGATGACACTTTGTGGAAAACCTCCAGGGTGACAGCATCTGAAGCATGTGTGAAACTTGTCCAATCCTGACGTGATGGCACACAGAATCTACAAAGGTAAGCCGGCACACAACAGCATCAGGTTCTGATAGGCTGAAGCAAGCCGCTCTCAGTCATTCAGGAGGTGTGAAACAGGGATTCAGTGTCTCGTTCCCTTCTCAGGGAACAATGGTTACATTTGTAACATTAAGTGTTCCGTTTCAAGGGAACTTCTTCTGCATCAAATGATGACACTTTAAGGAACAAAATACCCAGTGTGCCACACTGACTAATGCCTGCACTGGTATGAAACCTGTCTGGGCACAACTCAGGATAAGAGTACCCGAGAACCGGGCGTGGAAGGAAGGTCCAGACTAGAGAATCTCATAAATGTATGTGGGAAGGCCCAACCCAAAGCATCACAGACCTCTTGTTGGAAACCTCCGACAATAGAGCTTTCGACGAGGCAACACTCCTAGTAGAGTCAGCAGAGGTGAAGGCATACTGCGTGCCTCATACGCTGCAGAGATTGCCTCGACAAATGATGTTTTATTAACAAGGTTCGGGAGAAGCACGTTCAGATAATTGACACAAGTGGAGAGCACTCAGCTAATCAACAATAAGAGGTATATATACACGCAGCAGTCTTACCTCTGTTCATTGACAGTTTTCCAGCATCCCTCCACCACCCCTTTTCCACACTTTTATTCATAAACCACTTACATACACAGGGGGGGTACTCTGGGTTTGGGCCAAATTCTGAGCTCGAAGCCCTCCCCCCGGACAGCATGCCAAATACGCATTTAAATTTACTCTCCATAAATTATATGTAAGTGTGAACTCGTGAATCCATTTGCTGATGGTCTGCTTTGACATTGGGGACCCGTTCTTTGGAGACCCAAAGCACACTAACAGCTGGCCATGCCTGTACCACCATAGCAGAGTTGGATGCGTAAAGGAGAACCACAACGGTGGACAGCAGTTTGCCCTGGGATCAGACGAAGTCCTGATGTACCAGTCTGTTCAGAGGGCGTAACTTCAGACCCCTCTGGGGATTCATGTAAGGGACCATCAACGTATTTTCTGTTCGAATAAGGACATGATGGCCTCTGAGGTCTGGTGGTGTACCTCAGCGAATCAAATACAGCCAATCTCCAGGCAATTTATGTGTCACGAGAGATGACCTTCCATGACCGCACCCCAGTCGTGATTTTCCGATGACACAGTGCTCCAAGCACCGGGTCTTGGGACAGGAACCAAGGTTTCTTCCATTTATTCAGGGAACGAAGGTATCTGCACATAACCCTGATCCTAGGGAACCCCTCAGGGAAAAACCCATTGGACCTGAGCCACCACTGCAGGGGTCTGTACAGCAGGCCAAAAGGTATTTCTTTCTATTGTGAGGACTAACAACTCCAAATAGGATGTTACAACACACAGACACAGAGCACTTGTTGAAGAACAGAAGCTGACGCTGTTGTGTGCCGGCTTAGCTTTGTTGCTTCCAAGGTGAGGCCGTCACATGCTACGTCACGACGCAATGCCAATCAGGATTGGACTAGTTTCACACGTGCTTCAGACGCTGTCACACTGAAGGTGTTCCCCAGTTCCCTCGAAAGGGAATATAGATTTATCAGAACAAATGCATATGATTATCTTTGCTTATGAAAGGCATCTATGCTAATTACTTTACATTTGCTTCCCTTTTTTATCTTGGGATGCCCATCCTGAGCTAAATAGAGAGTCCGTCAGCTCCATTTGGATTCAGCCTCTTGTGAAGACTTCAGATGCCCGAAAACCTCTGCAGAGATGACTTCAACTCCTGCGAGGACTACAGAACTCTGAATCAACATGCACCAATGCTAAATTTCTATATATTGTAATCATTATGTTTATGTACATATGTTTATGTACTTGTGACACAGTCACCGCTGATAGCAGATCAGTCTACATTGTATTGTAGACACGTGCACTTTCCATAAAGCTGCTTTAAAACAATATGTATTGTGAAAAGCTCTATACAAATAAATGTGAATTTAATTATTTGTAAATACACAATACAAGATGTGCTATCCAATATAAGAAGAATTGGCTGTGCTTATTTAAAAACTGTGTAGCCTATAGTATGATGTAGTTAGGTGATGTTTGACTTTTCCAGAACATAATTCGCAAAGCTAAATGTTACACTGCATGAAAAGTGGGATTTTCGACCCCGTAAACGCCTGAATACTCCCGGAAATCTCCCTAATTTTCGGCAATTTTCGACAATTTAGAGGCAGCGAACGTCGCGTTCGTCTGTGCCACAAATTGTCGTAAACGAACCATGACGTAGGTGGAGAGCCCCCCGCTGAGAGAGCCCGTGGAGGTGTGACGCCTCTAATTAGCATATGAATAGCAGCGATACCAGAGAGTCAACGGCCAGACTTGAATTTACTCACTCACTATTGGCTGAAGCCACTACATTTAAAAAAGAAAAATCCCTCGTGATTGGTTGGCAGATCACTGCAAACCAATCATTATTGGTCCCCCTGGCTCATTATAAATGTAAACCCCAATAATAATAATAAATATATAATTTATGTTGTAATAATTTGTTTTATATTAATGTTATTATTGTGCAATGAAGTATTCATACCATCAAGGAATATATGGGAAAATTATACGGACCGTGCCGTTTATTCAAAGAAAGAGCTTCATTTATAAGCATACAGCTGTTCATTCAAAGAAAGGGCTTCATTTATAAAACACAGCTGTTTATTCAAAGAAAGAGCTTTATTTTTACTATGTACAGTGCAGCAGTAATGTCTCGTAATGTAATGTAAAGTTCGGCGTGCTCCAGGCTGCGAGAGGGCGGTGGCCGCACAATCCATCCAGACACCCCGTCAACAATGCGTCTTCCTCGTCAGACATGAGTTCAATGGTCGCGGACTTCCAAATGTCCACCTCATTCAGCACACTCTCGCTTCCAGCAACTGTAATACAATCCATATAGACAATAAGCAACCTGAAAAATACTCACATTGACAAAAAACGGATCTAATATAAAAATCTTACCCTATTTCTTCTTGATCGACTCCGAGCTAAACTTCGCAGTTTCCGCCTGCTATGTAAGTTCAGGTTGTTTGTATCTGAAGCTCCGGCGTGTCGATTCATAATACGTCTTACAGGCAGCTGGAAAACAATGACATGAGACTGGTATTAATAAAAACAGTCACGGTAAAATTAAACAAGGAATGAGAAACACATTAGAAGTTACTTACACACAATTTTGTCGTGATCAGCAGTTAAATCTGGACTCGCGGAAAAGGCTCCAAGCAGATAAGAGCTCACGGCTTCGTTATGAGGCGAGGATAGTCTGTGAAAACAAAATGTGCAGTTTTAAGCTTGGATCTATTAACGCATCCATTTCCTTATACAGCTGAATAAAAGCATATTCTTTAAATCGTAACGTTACATTACCCATGCCCTTGTTCATAGCGCCTGCAGTTTGCCTCAGAGTTGTGAAGATGAAGACAGCCTCCTGAAAATTAGTCGAAAAAGTTGGCCGCGTCCATGCAGAGGAGTTCAAGGGGAGCTGAAGGCGAGACCCGTCCAGTCATCACGAAAATGCAAAGCAGTAGTGATGTTACGTTCGTGAACAAATCGTTCTTTTTGAACGAATCTTTTAGGTGAACGAATCGTTCTCGTTCAAGTGGTCCACTGACTCATATTTCTCGTTCACTGAAATTCCTCCCTCCACAGCAGCGTGGCACTATTAGCAGCGAGGAGCGAGCGTTTCATCCTGTCAATGACAAAACTTCGAGCCAATAGCGTTCGAGTATAAGATGTGATGGAGCATGTGATTTGTTGAATTCAGTGAACGAATACGCCTTTTACTGACCGAGATGCTTTTGAGTCCGACTCTGAACCAAAGACTGATCTCCTCCTCGACTTGTTCGTGAACGAAACGAACCAGCTATTGAACGATACTTATAGCGAACATGTAGAGCTCGGCTTGTGTAGTTAGGCATATACGGTATGCAGCAAAGAAAGACATGTACACTTTACCATTTTAATGAAAACAGTGTAATAATGCAGGCTGATGGTTAAATGATTACTTAAGGACTGATGAATTGTGTTTGTATTATTCATTTTCATGGCTGTTGTTTTATAAAATGAATACAAATTACTTCATTACGTTCGAGTCATGTCATGCATTTATCCAAAAACTGTAAAACAAATAAAAAATTCGATATTATTGGAGGTAACGAACACGTCCATCACTGACCGAGTTGCTTTTATTGAGTCTGAACGAGAGATCTCGTCAGTTTATGACAGTTTACAAAGAAGGGAGTCTAACAACAAACTGATTTTAAGAAATGTATTAAATTAACAAGAAAATGAAACAAAAGAATGTTAAGAGGTGAATAAAATAAAAAAATTTTGATGTATTTTGGCTGTGTGTGCGTGTGTCTGCCTGCACAGATGTGTGTGTGTGTGTGTGTGTGTGTGTGTGTGTGTGTGTGTGTGTGTGTGTGTGTGTGTGTGTGTGTGTGTGAGAGTGCGTGTGATTGTGTTTGTGTGTGTGTGTGTGTGTGTGAGAGAGAGATAGAGAATCACAAGAGTCCGGAAATCAGTCCACAGAAGGGCTTAATTTATCCCTATATTCTTCAACCTCATTGAGGTTTCAGACCACCAAGGAGCTCCAGAAAAACCTATTATATTTATTTTCACTTTATTTAAGTTAATGGGTGTGGCAAATGTGCTTCAATTACATACAGTATAGGCATAACACCGTAACTCTTTATTTTGTGTGTATTTTTTTTTTTACATAACATTGGTTATTGCTAATGACATACAGAGTAATTAATCTACTCTGTTAGCCCAGACAAGTTGAATCTACTTAAAAAATTGGAGCAAACTGGTTGCCCTAAAAATGTAGTAATGTGAACTAAAACGAGTACATTTAACTTAAAATGTTTTAGTTAAAAAAATTCAGAACCTAGATAAAACTCCCCCTGCTGCTACTCTGATTTGCATTTGTGTAGCTCACAGCATGTTCATTTACATGATAAAGCCTCCCCTAGAATTAAGGGGAGGGGGGGTCATGGGGGGACAACTGCCAAGCAAGGCCCACGTCAATTTCCGTCAATTTACGGCAGTTTTCAGTTTTGCCTGCGAATTGCTGTGCACAGTCGTAAACCTGAAGTTTCACAGCAATCTACAGTGCCACATACTGACGAAAATCCCACTTTTCATGCAGTGTTATTTACACTTACCATATGTGAATTCATGACACTGTCTGCCCTGATACCTCTCTGTATTGATTTTTACAGGTCGATATGCCTCAATGTGGCCTTTCTGATCTCAGATGGGACTGGCCTATATATATAGGCCTTTCAGGATATAACATCATCACATATCAACTAAAAATAAATATAACTCCGCTGTGGTGCTCAAACAGGTGATGCAGAGTTTGGGTCTGGCTTGCATGTCTTACTTTCCCCCACCTTGTCCTCAGTCATCTTTATACTTTATACAGTCATAATAAAAAGACATAAACGGCAAAAAAGACCTTGTTGCTCAGGGATCTGGGCTGCCATCCACTCCTGAACTCTGTGACATATGGGTAGTGCAGGTACTTGAAACCGGTCTCCACTTGTGCACCTACAAAGTCTACTTGACTTTTTCAGGAACCGTTTATCCATGCAGTAACTACTATGTGCAGATGTCAACAACTTTCAACTGTTGTCAGATGTTAGTACTTGTGCAGTGAGGGAAGGCCAAGTCACTTTTGGGGGTACAACATTTTTAAATCTTATTTCAACTCTACTTTTCCTTTCTGACATGTAAAACAACGACCCAACTTGTCCTTTTTGGACTGACCTCCAAGTCAACACCAGAAAACATTGCTAAATCAAGTGTCCTATCACCCTGGTACATTATCTCCTATTCCGGCAACACGAGAACTGACAGTTAAAACTGTCATTGCCTGTTCATTTTTTCCACCTCCTTTATGCTTTTGAAGTCCTCCGATGGCCCCAGGTCTTTGGACCCATTGTTTAGCTTTTTGTTAAGAGCGCTTCATCCCCGCTGTGAGGTTTAGCATCTTTAGCTGACAATGCTGTCAAAGAAGCCTGCCCTCTCACTCAAACTCTCCACCTCTGAAGACACCCCAGGCACCAATTTAAACAGCAGCCTTTAAGTGCCAATACCTACAGCAGCTGCAGATGACAGCCTTAGAGAGGACCGAAGGGGCTTACAAACACTGAATACCCATTCTGCCTCTGTTTGCTGGTTACTGGGCTAATCATAAATCAGTCTTTTGTCCGTATATACAAAGTGAGAATGCATTATTCGCATGTATTTTAGAAAATAAAAACCATGCGCTATTTCAGAAACGTGCCACGTCATGTTAAGTGTTATTCGGCAACCATTGGTGTTTTGAGAAATCGTACCTCTTGTGACAGAGTCAGAAGATTGGCCTGCTACGTTTTTCAATCAGAAAAAAAACTCTCTGTCTGTGAATCATTTTGCACATTTGTGTTTGCTGACATCTGAGAGAGAGGCTGTGTGGTTGAAGGAATAGAGGTGCTATAATTGGATAAATGCCCCGATATACTTGTTTAACTGGGGATGCCATTTTGAACAAAATCAGGCCCAAACAAAGTTTGTTTGAAGTTAGCTTCGGGAGTTTGGGGGTACACACTTATATTTCTAATTGAAAGCACACTGACACTGTTTTTCATGTTTGATACTGTAAAACGTTTTGCTTTATAGCATTCTAACGTATAAAGAGCTAAATAAACATGACTTCACGTCATCATGATCAGATGCTTTCTTAACTGCATTTTTTAAACAATGTCATTTTTGATGAGTGTTTATTTTGTTACTAAGTGGAAAGTGGAGCACATATTTATTTAAAATCACCAACATTTATAGTGTGTAGCAGAGCAGCCGGAAATACTTTTTTTTTTTTTTTTATTGTTTGCGAACGTCACGTTAATTGAGAAGGATCTAAAGGGAGGATCTAGAGTACCTAGACCGTGCTGTTCCTGAGACAGATTTCCTGTGTTGACGTGATGACGTAAGCGAACGAATGACGGATGACGTGAGGTTCCGGTTTGTTGCTTTTGAATGCGCTTCAGTGAGTTGGAAGAGAAGTGATTGTTGTACTTGCCTGTACACTGTTCATTCAAGCCTACTCCAGACGAGGCGTGTTGGCATAATGGTGGGTACAGAGATATCCAAAGGGTTCACGTCAAAGACGCTTCATCGTTCCGTCTCATAGAACTCAACATTGAACCTGTGATATGCACCCACTTGGTCAGTGATTTCCCATCTGCTCTCCATTCTCTTACACACACCCTTTAGCTACCGCATACTCAACACACACACTTTCTCACCCACACATATTTATGCCATTTGTAAATGCACACACACACACACACAAAAAGTTATATGTATTATTGATATGACGTATTGATTTGATTTTCTTATTCTTTTCATGTTGAAAAGGTGCTGTTTGTATTCTGTCGATCAGGAAAGACGTCCACAGTTTCCGGTGACTTTCTATTTTGCGTTGAACGGCCTTGTATTGGCATGAACTGTGTAACAAACTCTCTCAGCTTGATCTATTTAGTAGGCCAGTCACCGAATTACTAAACTGAGCTGCTGTTGCATTCAAAGTTCTTGTTTTTGTTTCTTTTATCTATGCAACCTTTTATTTTCTTTCTTTTGTTTATATTAATTAAATGAACTTGAGCAGTTATCTTGTTTTCTATCTTTATTTGATATTTTTTTTAGTTCTGCTAATCATATGTAACTGGTGGTTTTTAGAGCTATCCGGGAACAGTTTAAAATTTGACAGTTTTTACTGTCTGGCTCCTGAACAAATAAATAAAAACATAATCAATTGCAAAAGCGAGTGTGCCACCGTTACAAGCGCGTTATACAATATACAGTGATCAACAGAAAAATTATGAATAATAAATTCGGCTGTAAAGCAGAGGGAAAAAAGTGTCATTGTTCAGCTGAAGTCGGTCCAGTGTTGATTTAATTCCGTTGTAAAGATCATCAATTATTAAATTAGATCTAAATGTGATTTTTGCTGTGAAGTTTACCGCTGCTCAGATATTTCAAACTTTTTACCCTTAAGCAAAGAACAGAACATAACTTTGCTGTAAGTATATCAGAGCCTTAGTTGTGGTGGAAATTTATGAAATGGAACACTTACACTTCTCAATAGGAAGGGTGAATCCTAGCGGGACTGGGTCCTTCCTAGTAGAGGTCTTCACGGAGCCCCCAAGACCCGTGGACCCGGGACCCGTACGGGTCTATATTTTAAATGATCAGCCAGGTCCGGGTCGGGTCCCAATCTATTACTACGGGTCCGTGTTTAACATTGTGTGTAATACTGGAGTCGATCCAGAACCGGAGAACACCTGCCCATGATCAGAGTCAGTCAGCACTACTTGTGTGTTTTTTGTAACTTGCAACTGTAAAATTAGGATAAGAAAAGTGTGAGCCGGGAAATAAGGTTTAAAAAAAAGAAAGAAGAAAGACACGAGCGAAATAATAACGGTAATAATAATGGTTACCTTCATGAGTGATGTGCGAAAAAAGCTAAAAAACAACGAATATAAAGAAGTTAAACCCACGGGCACCTTTTCTTTTTGGGCATCCTTCATGCATATTGTGGACAAACATGAGAAAAAAGTAAGTGCTGTCTACGTGTGACGCACAGTTGAAGTTTGATTTGAACTTATATTTAAAAAATATATTTAAAATCAGCAACAAAATCTCAGGTGAACTGTCACAAATGTTTTCTATGATGCTCAAATTGGGTAAAAAAAACTCATATTTCAGGTTGCTCCAGCCACCACACATGTGCAGTCTCAAGCGAGTGTCATGTTTCTATGGCAACCCGAGCTTCCGCTGTGATTGACTTTAATAATAATATTAATGAACTGTCTTATTTCTTAAAGTTTTGGTGGTCAGGCTTGGTCTCACAGAGATTATAGCAAATAAATAATGCGGACGTCAACGGCCACCGAACGAACAATCGTTATTATAGTTCAAAAAGGCAAACAGTCAAAGTTATTATGCGAGTTAACTTGGCGAAATGCAAATCTGCAAAGATGCATTTGTCATCCATCACCGTGACATAAAGTGGACTTTTAAAGCTGAAATGATGAGTGAATTAAGCATGCTTGGAATAACAAGAGAGGAATAACATGGATTTAACTTTTTGGCAAGGATGTAATGCATCACAAGTAACGTTACAAGGAAGGGAGACGACGGCGAGGTAAGACAAAAAGTTTTATTTTTCATAACTTGTTTATTGACTTGTTAATATCAGTTATTGTGGAATATGTGACAATCGGGTCCAGTCGGGTCTGTGTCTTTGCGCGGGTTCGGTTCCAGCTTTTAAATAATAGACGGGTCCAGGTCGGTTCCGGGTACTACGTTTTTGGCATTTCTCAGATCTGCACGGGTCCGGGTCCAGCTTTTGAAATAATAGACGGGTCCGGGTCGGTTCCGTTAAGCACATTACGGGTCTCTTCGGATTCGGGTATGAATTTTTGGACCCATGAAGACCTCTACTTCCTAGTCCAGTCCTTTTGAGGCTTCAAGGCTAGAGTACTCCTCAGTATAACCATATGGCTATGTCATAAATATTTCTGCCCCCATGGTCGCAGCATGAAAATACTATACAAATTAATTTTGGAAGAATACTTTTTGTTTAAAAAATATTGTGAAAGACAACCTCAGAATGGAACACTAATCACCATCATGGTGACTTCAAAACAATTACAGTACTAAAAAATATAGTTTCTTAAAGTGAGACAACTTTATCATGTGTAATTCACAGTAAAACAAGAACAGCAAATTAATGTGATGTCAGCATCATGCTGCTGTTTTTTTCACAGTAAGAAAGTAAGAAAATGACCCAGAATGCATTCATTTCTCTGTACATTTCTGACCACTGTATTTTATTGTGAAATAATACTCTTTACTCCTGATTTTTTTTTTTTTTTACATTTGTAGGGCTGTGTTCCATTTCACTTTTTTATGCCCTTCCCTCACTTACTTCCCTCTGTTTCGCTTACTCAGATGCGTACCATTGCCTTGTGAGTGCTCTGTACTACCAGAACACTTGCAATGGGTTGAATTGAAATGTCCAAAGCCCTTGATCACTTGGAATCCACTATGGAGTTGATTTTGCCCTTATGAATTTCTTTAATGTGCCATTCTATATGCCTGAGGGGAAGTGACTGGGAAAGTGTCTCTCTGTGGTTCTGACTGTGTGACTAAAAGCAAGATGGATGTAGTGGACGTATCAGTGGATGCAGACTTGCGAATAAGGAGCATCCTTTAATTCAGGCGTGCCCAATCCTGCTTCTTGGAAGACCACCTGCCAGCAGAGTTTAGCTCAAGCTCCTGAACCAGCTAACCAAGGTCTTCGGCATCACTACACACTTCCAGTAAGGTGTGTTGGAGCCAAACCCTGCAGGAAGGTGGCTCTCCTTGGGCCTTATTTATAAAACATGCGTTTGCACAAATTTGAACTTAGAGTGTGTGTATGGTCTTTGTGTGTAACAGTCTTTGATGTGGAAAAGTGCTTAGTGCCATGTCAGATTATAAGCAGGCGTACACACTTTTCCTTGTGGCAGAGCGTTGCCTCAATAAATTACTGCTCATTAATTAGTTAGTAAGGTAGTTGTTGAGTTTAGGTATTGGGTAGAATATGGTTATGCATAATAAGGCATTAATATGTGCTTTATACTGTGTTTACTATATCCTAAACTAGTTAATAGTGATAATTGGACCCATAAGCTAACATTAAACCAAAAATACTGCATTTAATAGAGTGCATAGTGTTTTGGGGAGATGATTGCTTGTATACTCTGTGTTACATTAGATAATTTAACACACATATATTCATTGTTTGGCTTTTTCACATATTAATGGTCAAACACAAGTAGCCATTCTTCTGGCAGACATAATAACCCTAAAGGTCTGAGTTATTATGGTCATTCATGCTGTTGCTCACATAAATGGATGAACACGAGTTGACCATGACTAATGACTAATTTCAATGTGGATTAGCACAAAACGCCACAGAATTGGATTCCACTTTAGACTGAGGCAGGTTAAATTGTTAAATTTTAAGATTCCCCTAGAAAGGTCAGCTTGAATCACAACTAGCTGATGTGGTCCATTAATGAGGGAAGTAGCATTAGACACAGACATATCTTCAACAGTAATTATTGGTTGATTAAAGTCCATAAAACAGACTTTCCTAACCAATGTCCTATTCATTTGCTCACAGTTTCCTCGCTCCTTCGTAATGGCTGTACTGTAATGACTACAGTAGGGGAGCGCGGGGTTAGTTGTAACACGCATGCTTTAACCCTTTCCACACATGCCAGAATGACGAAACTTAGTGTATTTACTAGTTGCCATATCAACATTATTTAGAGAAAAAATAGCGCCAAAATTAAAAAATCTCTGGAAGATTTTACTGAACATGTATTTAACCATAGCAAAAGTAAATGTGTTACTTAAGTTTATCTTTCATGTCTGTTTTTGTGTTTATTTAAAATAAGACAAATCTGATATTATTTTAATCTCATAATTCCAGTGGAGCAGGCGGGGCATGTTGTCACAATGAGCCCCTATTAGAACTACGTTATTATATTCTATACTTTTATTAATTATATTGAGAAACCATGGGAAAACGGTGCATAATGACTGAGAGTCAATGTTCAGAAATTATTCATAATTATAATGTTTTGAACTCTGCTGTTTAGCTGTATTTAGTGATGTGTTTGTTGTCAAACTCAAAAATTTGTATATTTTTAATTATTAAAAAATGCCATTATTTTATTTTTAAAAGTAAAATTTTTTATTTTGTTGACAAAATATATTAATTTGTCTTGGATATTTTTTTAATTATATCAGATAATATTTTAAGCTGTCATTTGGTCAACCCCACCACATAATGTACCCCACCTATGGGGCATGTTGTCACATTTCACTTGCATTCTTTAGGGGTAAATCAAGAAAAAAGTATACACTGTATTAATGAAACAAATCCACATAATTTTACCAGACATGTGGGAAATTTAATGTGGGAAAAAAATAAATACTCTGAACCCCAAGTGGATTTACACAAAGTGAGAAAGTCAAAAAGCGTGAGGTTGTGCCCCGCTCTCCCCTACACCTCCTCTCTTTGTTCAGCTTTATCTAAATCAAGCTGGCATAGGTTAATTGAGGGTGCTCTTTTAACATTCAACCTCAATGCAATCACTTAGTATACTTCTTGTAATGTATGGTAATGAAAGGAAAATGTGCATGCAGTTTATTTGCATGTTTGACAGGATGACCAAGAACGGTTATGTGTGAAGCAAGCATGAGTTACATGTGGAAGGATTTGAAGAGGATTCCCACAATGATTGTACCAGCACAGTCACGGGATATGTGAGATCAACTGTGTGGCTCCCATTTTCTCCAGCATGTAGAATTGAACGATTTGACAAAAAAAAATTGAAGCACTGGTAGAAATCTGTAAGAAGTCTCGGAAAGAGAGGTTTGCTGATCTGAATGTGCTGATGTTGAGCCATTTCAGACAATTATTGCTAACTAATCTGGCAGTTAATATGAAGAAAGAACTGACACTGTATAGCTAAAGACATTCAAACTATTTTTATGTATTTATTTTATAGTTTACAGATGCTCACATTTCATGTTTGCATACATTTCTTCTAATTGGGGAATGTGCTTTATTAATACGTTTTATTTACTATATCAAAAATTACAAATACTTTGTTAGCGTTTGGCCATGACTTATAGGGCTATTAGTTTAGTAGTTATACAGTATATTAGTTACATTTCTAATTATACACAGATCAAGCATAACATTATGACCGGTGAAGTGAATAACACTGATGATCTCTTCATCTCCTGTTAGTGGGTGGGATATATTAGGCAGCAAGTGAACATTTTGTCCTCAAAGTTGATGTGTTAGAAGCAGGAAAAATGGGCAAGCGTAAGGATTTGAGCGAGTTTGACAAGGGCCAGATTGTGATGGTTATGCCAAATTGTCATAATGTCATGCCTGATTCGGTGTATATTAGTATAATAGTTCACCAATAAATGAAAATTCTGTCATCATTTACTCATGTCTGTCATAATTGCAGTCTTGTGTTTTAGTGACTCTTAGTTTGAAGTGAGTTCTGGTTCCTATTGTCTCTGTGTTCACTTTAGTTCCTGTTTGTGTTGTGCCTTGTTAGATGTAGCCTAATTATAGAAATTAATTAAAGATGTAATTACATGCAGGTATTTTTAAAATACAAGTATTATGTAAAAACATGTATGTACACAATAAGCGCATTACATCAAATAGTCGAACTAATTTAAATGTCAATGCATATTAAAGGCACTTAATATAAAGTGAGGGGGGAGCCTAAAACCTAAACTTATCTGATCTTATTGATTTACACACACACACACACACACACACACACACACACACACACACACACACAGCTGAAACAAACTTAGCTTTTTTTTATTGCAAGTTAATTACAGAAATTAGCATCAGTAGAAAAAAGTCATCTTGAGCCCAGCTGCTTCCGTCTTGATTGAATCTACTGCTTCCTTCCCTCTCAAGTACCTTTAGTCTAATTAGCCATTTGTAACTGAGTTTTGAGCTTCCATGCTACACCAAACCACCAGCAGTTACCATGGCAACTATACGTTTGTAAACCCATAAGAATCCCTCTTCCCTTTTCAGAGTGTCAATCATTCATGATCCTTCAAGTCAAGACCCTACAAGCTTTTCAATCAGGCATCGGCGTTTAATAACATCTGCTCTCTCTCTGAATGGTCTGAGCCCTTCCTGCCGTCTGAATTAGCAGATTCAGTCCCATCACAGCTTGAATGCACATGGAAGTTTTGATGAACTGCAGGAGAAGGGCTGCTTGTGTTAGAGAAACCAGTACAGCTTGTTTGCTGCAAGGTTTTTTCTTGGCCTCGAGTTCCATTTCACCTCTGGAGTCACATTAAATGCACACCAGACTTTGAAACCCTGGGCAATGCGTGCTTGATATAACTTTTTCACAAAACTTGAATTCTACCTGCAGCAAGACAAATTAAATACCAATTCATCTTAAACTAGACACAATGCATTACCCAACAATGTGTCTTTTCTTCAAAAACCTTGTCTTTTCTTTCCTATTTTAAGTTTTTTTTTAAGTTTTTTTTTTGGATAATGCTAAAACTTGCCAATGTGGAGCAATGTTTGTAGGCAAGTGCTGTGGATTAATTTCTTAAAGGCTGTTGCAAGAAAGAGCACAACAAAGCAGAACTAAATGAGGGTACTAATGAGTAAATTAACAGGTGAACTGAATGAAACTGACAGAGACTAAGCCCATGTCCACACTAATACGTTTTAGTTTGAAAACCCATCTTTTTCTCTCCGTTTTGGCACTGAGGAAGCGTTTTAAGTCAACGAAAACGTAGCTTTTTGAAAACGCTCTCCAAACGCTGTCTTCGCGTCGTAGTGTGGACTGTGAAGACGGAGGCATTTGAAAACGATGATGTATGTTTAGTCATGTGATGCATATTGTACCAATAGATTTGTATGTTTTTACCGCTATTGTGCCAGTTATGTGCTATTCACTTTCACACAGTTGCTATGTTACTTTGCACACTTCATATCACAGTCCTGCAAGGATGACAGAAAATGTACTCACATTTGCTGTCCTGTGGCAAAACACGAGTGGAGTTGCGTTTTAGACCAAACATAATAATAATTGGCCGAGTGCGACCTGGACGCACGCATCAGTGAATGGTGAGATATTTTGCTAAATAAAATGATCCTGCCAGAAGAATTGTGTGATAACTTTATGATGTCTGTATCATCTCCGTGAGCTTTTATGAGGTTTTACGCATGCGCAGTAAGTTGAATTTGGCGTTTACTGACGTTTCAGTGTGGATGAGAAACTTTTGGAAAACGTGGACGGAGAGCATTTTGAAACGAAAACTCTGTTTTCAAATCTATCCGGATTAATATAGACGTAGACTAGAAAGTAGGCCAGGACAGGAAAAAAACACAATTAAACATGGCCTACTCCTGACAGTACGCCCCCTTCTGGAAAGGTACATCCTTGCGCTATACAATGTCCAACTGAGGAGGGAGAGTGGGATGGAGGGAGGGAGAGATGGATTGAGGGAGGGATGGATGGAGGGAGGGAGGGATGGATGGATGGAGGGAGGGATGGATTGATGGAGGGAGGGAGGGAGAGATGGATGGAGGGAGAGATGAATGGAGGGACGGAGGGAGACGTGGAACATGAGATTAAAAAATACAATCCAGAAGGTTCCAGATGATGACCCAGAACCACAGCCAGCGCGATGCTCCAGGGCAAAGTCGCAGAAGGGAGGATACTTGGGTGATGGAACAAAGGGTACGATCACCTGCAACGAAGCTGGCCAAGGTAGAAATACAGCCGGTGCCGAGAAGACACAGAGACAAGGTGACGCAGCAAGTCCAGAGGTCCAAGGCAAAGATGACGGCCCACAGTGGTGGAGCCATTGTGACCGAGAACAACGGTGGTGCCGGAGGGAAGGCAGAGCCCGGTGGAGCCAAAGGATGGAGGGCAGCAGTGCAACCTGTAGCCCGGAATCCCATGATTGAACCAGGATGACGTCTGACCTAGGCAGAAAGAGGTGGACGAGGGAGCCTGGTGGAGCTGGTGGGATGACGGGCCACGGTGGAGCTGTGGGAGCATTGAGCTAAGGTGAAACCAATGGGTTGGGGGACCGAGGTGAAGTCCGTCACTCCCCATGCCAAGGCAGAGCCAGGGACTTGGCTGGGTCTGGGAGAGGAGGAGGAGAGAGAGGAAGGCTGGGAGGGATCATAAGAACAGGCGACATGGGGCTGGGAACTGGGTAATATCTTCCTCAAAGTCCATCAAAAAATGTTGTTGCTGACTTGCACACCTGGTCAGACGGCTCTGGGTCAGGTGGAGTGAGGCTGGTGGGCAGATTGTGAACTGCGAATCGTTGTTCACCAGCATCCATTCCACAAACAAGTCAAAATCCTCCTTGGGGCCATCCACTGTAAGAGCGAGCGGTCTGGGTATCAAGTTTGGCACGCTAGACCTAAAAAGTTCCGGGTAAAAAATGATAAACTGTATGGTCCTGTGAAAGCAAAACACAGGAAGCAATCTCTTAATCCTGACAAGACAGGGCAAAAAACGAAATAAAACAGGGAGCACTTATATCAGAACTAAACGAGGGAACTAATGAGTTAATTAAGGAACTGAATGAAACTAACACAAACTAGAAACTAGGTCAAGACGAGAACAAACACAATGAAACCTACTTTTGAATCACAGACCTGTGAAAACAACTAAAAGCACTGTATTCTGGAGTCAGGCCAGAAGATGGCGATGTCACTTAGTAAAGAAACACTATGCGCCTATAGACTGAACACTTATGTCACTGTTTTCACAGAATCGTGTTTTTTTAGTTTACATGGAGATGATGACGGTATCATACAAATAAAAAAAATCTTCCATTTTGTATCCTTTTTTCAAAAGTTTGCATTTTCAGGCTCCCAAAATGCCATTGTCATGTAAATCAATGGCCAAAATGCATAAAAAGTTTTCCGACAGGACATTCACAGACAGACAAAAAGCTATATTTTCATGCATACAGATAATACATATTATGAATTTGGTATTATAAAAGCAACAAGCTGTTTCCAATGTATTAAAATGTGAAATATTTAATTTGTATTCAATTGACAAGAGTCTTATTTTCTACCCACTATTCGCGTATCGGAGTGCTTTGACCCCAGTTTAAAGAAAAGACTGTAAATCAGATGAGACTTTATCAAAAATATTTTTTTGCAAATGGATTGGCAACCCACACACCATTGATTAGTGTTTGCAACTTCACAAACTGTGTGTAACTCCACAGTTCATTAAATGGGCTGCACAACAAACTCTGAAGACAAACTGAAATAACTGGCATCATATTAGGACTGAAATCAACAGTAATTTTTTGTAAAAGAGCGTTTGAATTCTTCATGGGTGAATGCCCTTTGCATATTATTGAAAGCGTGATTCTTTGGCATCCTCATTAGCCATGTTTGGCCAGTTTGATAGAGTGTGTTTCACTGTCTAAAACTGACTGTCTGAATCCCACACCCACTGGTGCCAGGAAACTAAAATAATTGGCAAATAAAAGGTTTGCATATCAGTTACATATTGTCTTGGTAGTTGTTAAAACAGCAAATTGTGTGGTGACTTGGGGAAAAACCTCCTACCACTGTGTCGTTTATATGGCAAAGGGATAAACATTCCCTGGTTATATACACTCACCTAAAGGATTATTAGGAACACCTGTTCAATTTCTCATTAATGCAATTATCTAATCAACCAATCACATCGCAGTTGCTTCAATGCATTTAGGGGTGTGTTCCTGGTTAAGACAATCTCCTGAACTCCAAACTGACTGTCAGAATGGGAAAGAAAGGTGATTTAAGGTAGAAAGGTAATTTTGAGCGTGGCATGGTTGTTGGTGCCAGACGGGCCGGTCTGAGTATTTCACAGTCTGCTCAGTTACTGGGATTTTTGCGCACAACCATTTCTAGGGTTTACAAAGAATGGTGTGAAAAGGGAAAAACATCCAGTGTGCGGCAGTCCTGTGGGCGAAAATGCCTTGTTGATGCTAGAGGTCAGAGGAGAATGGGCCGACTGATTCAAGCTGATAGAAGAGCAACTTTGAAGGAAATAACCACTCGTTACAACCGAGGTCTGCAGCAAAGCATTTGTGAAGCCACAACACGCACAACCTTGAGGCGGATGGGCTACAACAGCAGAAGACCCCACCGGGTACCACTCATCTCCACTACAAATAGGAAAAAGAGGCTACAATTTGCACAAGCTCACCAAAATTGGACAGTTGAAGACTGGAAAAATGTTGCCTGGTCTGGTGAGTCTCGATTTCTGTTGAGACATTCAAATGGTAGAGTCAGAATTTGGAGTAAACAGAATGAGAACATGGATCCATCATGCCTCGTTACCACTGTGCAAGCTGGTGGTGGTGGTGTAATGGTGTGGGGGATGTTTTCTTGGCACACTTTAGGCCCCTTAGTGCCAATTGGGCATTGTTTAAATGCCACGGCCTACCTGAGCATTGTTTCTGACCATGTCCATCCCTTTATGACCACCATGTCCCCATCCTCTGATGGCTACTTCCAGCAGGATAATGCACCATGTCACAAAGCTCCAATCATTTCAAATTGGTTTCTTGAACATGACAATGAGTTCACTGGACTAAAATGGCCCCCACAGTCACCAGATCTCAACTCAATAGAGCATCTTTGGGATGTGGTGGAACGGGAGCTTCATGCCCTGGATGTGCATCCCACAAATCTCCATCAACTGCAAGATGCTATCCTATCAATATGGGCCAACATTTCTAAAGAATGCTTTCAGCACCTTGTTGAATTAATGCCACGTAGAATTAAGGCAGTTCTGAAGGCGAAAGGGGGTCAAACACAGAATTAGTATGGTGTTCCTAATAATCCTTTAGGTGAGTGTATATATATACACTATATTGCCAAAAGTATTGCGACACCCCTCCAAATCATTTAATTCAGGTGTTCCTTTCATGGCCACAGGTGTATAAATCAAGCACTAGGCCTGCAGACGCTTCTACACACATTAGTGAGAGAATGGGCCGCTCTCAGGAGCTCAGAGAACTCAAGCGTGCGGGCGTGATCGTTGCACAATTGTGCAAGAAGTCCATTCGGGAAATTTCCTCACTACTAAATATTCCACGCTCAACTGTTAGTGGTGTTATAACAAAGTGGAAGCGATTGGGAACAACAGCAACTCAGCCACGAAGTGAAATCACAGAGTGGGGTCAGCGCATGCTGAGGGTCACAGAAGTGGCCAACTTTCTGCAGAGTCAAGAGCTCCAGACCTCCAAACTTCTGTGGCCTTCAGATGAGCTCAAGAACAGTGTGTAGAGCTTCATGGAATGGGTTTCCGTGGCCGTGCAGCTCATCCAAGCCTTACATCACCAAGTGCAATGCAAAGTGTGGGATGCAGTGGGGTAAAGCGCGCCACCACTGGACTCTAGAGCAGTGAGACGTGTTCTCTGAAGTGACCAATCACGCTTCTCTGTCTGACAATCCCATGGACGAGTCTGGGTTTGGCGGTTGCCAGTAGAACGGGACTTGCCTGACTGCATTGTGCCAAGTGTAAAGTTTGGTAATTATGGGGTGGTTTTGTTTCTCAGGGGTTGGGCTTTGCCCCTTAGTTCCATTAAAAGGAACTCTTAATGCTTCACCAAAACATTTTGGACAATGTCATGCGTCGCTCCATAAAGACATGGATGAGCGAGTTTGGTGTGGAGGAACTTGACTGGCCTGCACAGAGTCCTGCACCTCAACCCGATAGAACACCTTTGGGATGAATTAGAGCGGAGACTGCGAGCCAGGCCTTCTCGTCCAACATCAGTGCCTGACCTCACAAATGCGCTTCTAGAAGAATCCCCATAAACACACTCCTAAACCTTGTGGAAAGCCTTCCCAGAAGAGTTGAAGCTATTAGAGCTGCAAAGGGTGGGCGACTCCATATTAAACCCTAGGGGAGAACGGAGTAATGTGAGACATCGGGTAATGTGAGACACCCCCGATCTAGTCAACAGAACACATGTGTGGTCATATGACCATTATATTTTCAAGCCCCTTCAATTTCCCCTTGGCCATGAAGGAGAGGACCTCATGGTGCTGTGGCAAGTTTTTTTCACAAAAATATTTGTTTTGCATGTAAAAGTTAATTTTCTTGCTGTCAACTTAATCAACTGTTGTGCCAAGGCAAACTGATTCAGGTAGAAAAACTTATATCACACATGTTGATGAACTACCAACATATAACACCATGTGATGATGCTAGCTGTAGATTATCCTGAATTGCTAAGAGAGATCTTTTTTTTTTTTAAATGTGGCGGTGGGGTAAAGTGAGACAAATGCTGTGGGGTAAAGTGAGACATGAGGCACAAGTTAAGTTTAGTCTTAAACATATTTTAATGTAATATTACATTACATATGTTTTAGTTTTAATGTCATAAACATTGTAGAAAAGCCATCATGCCAAGGCAA